>NC_088351.1:31057500-31657500 GCF_036884655.1 Musa acuminata AAA Group | reverse complement strand
GTGACGAGCGTGCAGCTGCTGGGGCTGAGCGAGATCGGGAGTGAGTGGGAGCTGACGTCGACGGCACCGGCGGCGGTGGTGGAGGAGGCGTTGAGGAGGCGGCCGTACGGGGTGATGATGGGGTGCGTGGTGGAGCGAGAAGGGGTGGTGGGGATCGTGCTCATGTCCAACTGCAGGGGGTCGTGGGGCCTGGCATGGCTCTCCTACCACCGAACTCAAAGGAAGTGGGCGTGCGTCCCCGTGCCCGACTGCGGGACCAAAGGCCTCAACATGGCCGGCATCGCCCTCTCCTCCACCTTCTCCCGGTCACTTTGGCCTTCCCTCTGCTCCTCCTCGTCCTCCTCTCCAAGCGAGCAAGCAGATTGATTGCATCGACAACAACTTAGCTTTTCCACAAGAAGAGTGTTACAAGCATGATCATCACAACGATAATTATATCCCCATTCTTCCCTCTGTGTGTATGTATGATTGTGTCCTGCGGCGTGCGGTGCAGCGCTGCTTTTTACCCTCTCCCACCCGTATATAGTTATGTACCAAAGACTAAAACCTCTGTCCACAACAGCACAGAGCAGCGCAGGGCAAAGCAGAGCAGGAATTGGCAGCCACTCTGAATTCATTGTCCCAAAGTTGCCCTCCGAAATCTTTTTCATGTGAGTCGAGCGACCGGCCGACCTGAATCTGTCTCTCACAGACTACACCTCGAAGCTCACAGGTGACATCGGCATGGTATCCATCACCAGCGGGTGGAGCCATAGTAGTTGGCCAGCACGTGTATCTCAACTCCGTTTCCTCTCTCTGCTTGCTCTCTCGCCTGATGGACTCTGCTTGCGTCCTACAAACCACCGCTCCGTTGGGCTTTCTTTGGACGGAATCGCCACCGGAAGCTCTCGAGGGCGTCGTGAGAGACCCCTCTACTCTCTTTTGGTCTTCCATTAAGGCAACCAGTCGCGCTCATTCAAAGTTTAGTTGAACGGAAGGTAAGCTTCATGAACAAGGCAATGTGGGGATGTTGCTGGATTCCTAAATCGAACTAATAAAATCTTATTTTGGCATGTAATCTTCGACACTCTACTCGATCTGGAGTTCGATTATTCATCACTTCACCTATAAAATCTTTCTTCCTTCAGCTTTGTAAGATTCTACAATCCATCTCGGCATCAAAGAAATCAAGTTTGAAATCTTACTGGTGTCCAACCAATAATGCAATCAGCAAAGTAAATATGATATTTAATGTAAGATCTGACTCGGAGACGAGTGGATATACGTATGATTAAGAAAGATGGACAAATGATCACCATCATGAGTCACGATCATGACAATAATTGTTACGTGTACATTCCGGTTTTTGGAGGTTTAGTACTTGGAAATCCCGGTGCTTCACGATTCTTCTAGTAACTTCGTATTAGAAATTATTAGGCTTTCACTGATCGACCTTTTGACGCTAAACAATTTGGAAACATATGCTTTTGCATATATTACATGCTGAACACATCTATTAACGTATGGACCTTTAAAGGTTCTCTTTAATATTCAAAAAAATTTAATGGATAAAATTATTACTACCCGATTTGATGTGATGATAATTTATTTTTTCTATTTATGCATAGTATCAAAGATATCGTCGTGAAACTACTAAACTAAAACTTATATTAAACGGTAAGAGATTGATATATGTACTAGTTTTAGTTAGATCTAAGTATTTTGAATCGGTGATTTAGATTTAAAAGTAATTAAAAATAAATAATTAAAAGTAATCTACTGTGCCAATGCCAATGAAAGAAGGGTTTGTTCTTACCGAGGAAAAAATAAACATAACTAGTAATAATATATCTAAGAAGAAAGGAGAAGACGAAGTTTTCCTCAAAACATGTAATAGTCTATTTATTATTTCGAAGAAAAAAAATAACGTTTACACAGATCATCAAACTCAATCTCGTTTCGTCCTATGATATGTCTCAACAAAGGGAATTCAAGAATCTTGAAAATAATTAACAAGACTCCTCCAGCAAATAAAACAGGTAAGATAGCAATGGTGATAGCAGGTGGTCATTACTGAGATGATCCATCTTGTTGAACTGGCATAGCTGAAGAGTTATTGGGCTACCTGGGCAAAGTTAATTGTCTACGGATCTACAACACAAAGTTGATTGTCTACGGATCTGCAACACAAAATGATAACAAATCATTGTTGAACTCTAAATAATCACTCTACACGACTTATGATACAGTGTCATCATAGTTTATATCACCAGCTTATATTAGTATATCAATCAATTATTAATAAGGTAGATATCGACCTCTACCAAGTGTAACGTCCATATCGATCTTTTGTCAGATCGATATGTACCATCTAGATCGAGCGATACACTTCATATACATCAGTGTTACAATAATTTTCTTTAGACCTAGATCAAATTAATAATATACGTACATGTTAAGGATGAATACCACTAGGCTATTATGTTAATTCATAAATTTAATATTAGCGATGAATTTGAGTGAAATTGATTTGTATAATGTCATGTATCAATTGAACTTTAAAATTTAAGTTATTAGATTATGAACCAAACATGTTATCTATAACTCTATTCTTTTAATCCTTAGAGATATGAGATCCATCTCGATCCATAAAAATATGACGAATAGATAATTATCCATCTTTTTTTATTTGAATATTTATAATATATTTTTTAATTCATGTTTAGATAATTATTTTTCATTCTTCCTTTTAAGGGTTCAAATTTTTTGTTTTGGTATGAGATGATTCACTCATTGTTTATGTCTATTATTCGTGGTGTGCCTCGTTTTCATTCAATCAAACCATAGCTTCAATTAAAACATCATTGATTACTTACATTAACCTATAAAAATATGTTGAATATATTATTATTAATTTTATCTTAAAAATTTTAAGATAATGATTTAAGCTCCATAAAATTAGACCTAAGAAAATATGTTGGGCACATGGTCCATTAGTTCAGCCCATAGTGGGCTTTAATAACTTATAGCCTACGACTATTAAAACTCATTCACTTTTAACTTAAACCCTAACTCTTTTAACCAATTGAGGGCAGAAAAATAAGAGAAGGAAAAGAAAGAAGACAAAGACAACATAAATGTTAATCTCAATCATCTAGGCAATATTCTCATCTTATGTTAGATCAAATTTACAGTAGATTCTTACTGTGATCACTTAGGAAGATTTTGGATATTATGCATAATAATGTAATCATTATATCCTAATTATTCTTTTATGATTATTGCTTGAGTTTTGGGTAAGAAACTATGAGATTTATATATTCATTATTTTTATAGTGAATTTTTTCTAACTTATTTTATGGTTTTTACCCTTCATGTAAATCTTGATGTCCTATTTGATTATGATTTCTATTTAATTCCATTGTGTGTTTCGGCTTGCTTGTATATGTTCATATACAAAGTTGTATTTATTTGTATATGTTACGAGCTACTATGGTTTATCTTTTGACACTATAGGTTCCATTTTTTTTTCTTATTCTTTTTATGTTATTTGTATTGATTCTTGTAATGTACTTTCTCATCATAATTTTAGTAAATAATATCTTTTCTTGATCTTGATTTGTTTCTACTCATGCGTGAACTACTTATATCCTTAGATTTTAACCTTTCTTTATTTTCTGAGATAAGTGTTTATGAATCAGTATGAGATGTTGCTGAATTCTTTCTTCTCAACTTTTCATTCAACAAATTGCTTATTACTTGACTCATAGTGACAATACTATCTGGTGTAGAATTACTAAGGGAAACCACTAGTGTCTTCGAACTTTCTAGCAATAAATTGAGAAGTAACAATGTATGCAACTCATCATTAAGAGACATTTTTATAGAGAATAATTAGTTAGTGATACTTTACATTTTATTCAAATACTCAGTAATAGAAATACTCTTTTTATATTTCAGGTTCACAAGTTTTTTTATTGAGAAAGCTTTTTTTGCTAGTCATTTTTCTTTCATAGAGACCTTTTAACTTTTTCCAAAGAGAGTATGTATAACTTTTGGTAGAAGTGTAGTGAAATACACTATTATCGAGTCACTATCGAAGAAACTCAATTGTTTTTTAATATAATCTCTTCCACTCATCATTTGTCATGGTTATGAGCTTTTCATTATCCACTTACAAATGTATGTATAAATCTTTGTAATACAAGAGATCTTCTATTCTTGATTTCCATATCATCAAATTATTTTCATTAAGCTAATCATGTGAGAAATACTATCAGCCTCCGAACACAAAAATTAAATAACCAAAACCATGCTTTGATACTAGTTAATGGGATAAAAAAAGAACTTTGCATATGAGTGAATATAGGCAGGCCGTAAGACATAGTGAAATTAAATAAAAATCATAATCAAATAGGATACCAAGATTTTCTCTAGCTTGCCTACTTGTATTTGTTCTCATATAAAGTTTTCTTTTTTATCTTGGTGTCATATTTAATTATAATTTCTGTTTAATTTAATTCTACTATGTGTTATGATTTACTTGTATTTATTCTCATATAAAGTTCTCTTTTTATCTTATCAACTAGTATCAGAGCAAGGTTTTGGTGATTTAATTTTTGTATTCGAACTTAAAGGTCGATAGTGTTTCTCATATGATTAGTTTGAACGGAAATAATTAGATGATATGAAAACCAATAATAAAAGATCTCTTGTATTGCAAAAATTTATATGGACATTTGCAAAGGGATAGTGCAAAGGCCATAACTAAAACAAATGCTGAGTGAAAGAGGTTAGATCGAAAAATAATCGGGTTTATTCGATAGTGGTTTGATGACGATGCATTTCACCATTTTTCTAGTGAAAGTTTCATATACTCTCTTTTGAAAAAGTTGAAAGGTCTCTATGAAAGAAAAATGGCTAGTAACAAAGCTTTCTTGATTAAAAAAACTTATGAACCTGAAATATAAAGAAGTTGCTTCTGTTATTGTTACTGAGCATTTGAATGAAATGCAGAGTATCACTCACCAATTATCCTATATGAAAATGTCTCTTGATGATGAGTTGCAAGCATTGTTACTTCTCAATTTATTATTTGAAAGTTGAGAGACACTAGTGGTTTCCCTTAGTAATTCTACACCAGATGATGTTATCACTATGAGTCAAGTAATAGACAGTTTTTTGAATGAAGAGTTAAGAAAAAAGAATTCATTAATATCATAGATTGATTCACAAACACTTATCTTAAAGAATAAAGAAAATGTTAAAATATAAGGATATAAGCGATTCACCCATGGATAGAAACAAGTCAAGATAAAAAAAAGATATTGTTTGCTATAGTTGTGGTGGGAAAGGACATTACAAGAATCAATACATTGAATGAGGAATTGAGAAGAAAAAATTCATTAACATCTCAGATTGATTCATAGACACTTATATTAAAAAACAAAGAAAAAGTTAAAATCCAAGGATATAAGCGATTCACGCATTGGGTAGAAGCAAGTCAAGATCAAAAAAAGATATTGTTTGTTATAGTTGTGGTGAGAAAAGATATTATAAGAATTAATACAAACAACCTAAAAAAAAAAAATGAAGCTTACATAGTCAAAAGATAATATCACAATTATAGTGCATGATTATTTGATTTTATCTCTTTTTGATGATATATTTTTTTTTATATCAAGATCTCGAGTGAGTAATTGATATAAATACTTTTTATCATACTAATCACGTAAGGAGTTCTTTGTTATCTATAAATCTAAAAATTTTAATATTATTAAGATGAACAATTATGGTACGATCGACGTGAATGATATTCATCAATATTGACTGCTTGTATTTATTTATATATAAATTTTTTTATCTCATTATTATAATTTTTAATATATGGTTAATGTTGGCACGTATGCCCATCTATCCATCATTAGTTGGGCCTACCAATGCGAGTGGTCCGTGTAACTAATCACGTAACGTAACATCGTCATGTATGAGTACACATCATATACGAGAAAGGCACTGATTACAAAATGAAGCGGCAGTGGAAGGACAATCCATGGCCTCTACTCTAAAACCTCACACACTTCATCTGTCAAATAATAAGATGGAGACAGCGGTCCCCCTGACATGAGTCTGTTTTTACGCTTTTCTTCTTTCTCTCAACCTTTTCCAGAGAAGCGCTTGGACTCCCAGTCTGGTAGAATACGAAAAAGCTGAAAAGGGAAGACGAAGCAGCAACGACAGAGCCACCAAAGCAACCAGCCAACCTGCCCCATACTTACCCTTCTTCGACCTCTTGCTTATGTTCATGCGCAGCTCCAAAGAAATCCGAGCAAAAAAGAATTTGATGACCAATAAATAAATACTAGTTTTCCTTTGTTCCTGCCATGAACCGAAGAAATCCAACTCCACAAAGGCCAACCATCCCAAAAACAAAACAAAGAAGTAATAATGATAATAATAAAGAACATGAGGTTTGGTCGAACCAAGAAGATTCTGTCTCCGTTCCGTTGCTCCACTGCCGCGCCGCTGATTCTCCTAAGTGCTCGCCGTCCGGTCGGCGATGCCCTCCATCATCCGAACGACCTCGGGGATGTCAGGTCGGGCGTCCGGCATCGTGGCGACGCAGGACATGGCGATCTGGAGAAGCTGCACCATCTCCTCCTCGGTCGTGGGATAGCGCATGAGCTCCACGTCGAACACCTCCGCCGTCCACTCCTCCCGCACGACCGACTGCACCCAACGCGGCAAGTCGATTCCCTCCTCGCCCAACGACGCCTGGTTCGGCGACTTCCCGGTCAGCAGCTCCAGGAGGAGCACGCCGAAGCTGTAGACGTCCGACTTGAAGGTGGGCCGCCTTGTCTCGATGACCTCCGGAGCGCGGTAACCGGCGACACGGTTGGGTGGGGCGGCGGAGCCAAAGAGCGGGTGGAGGCCGAAGTCGGAGACGACGACAGAGTGGAGGTCGGAATGGAGGAGGACGTTGGAAGCTTTGATGTTCCCGTGGACGATGCGCGCAGACGTGTGGAGGTGGGAGATGCCGCGGCCAGCGGCGAGGGCGATGCGCATCCGGCTCTCCCAGCCCAGCGGCGTCCGACCCGATCCTCGACTCCCTGTTGTGTGTTTTTGTTCGACAGAGTCAAAACTCAATCGAAGTTGGGACTTTTACTTTCACAACATCTTTATTTGATGTATTAAGTTAATATTCTTTTTCTCTCGCAAATATATGATTTCATATAGTAAGAACAATCCAATTCTAAATATCTTAAACGAATATAAAGATACTAGAGAGAGTGAGGGGAGTGAAGACTGACCGTGGAGGAGGGAGGAGAGGCTCCCGACGGGGAGGTAGTCGAGAACGATGAGCTTCTCATCCTTGGAGTAGTAGTAGGCCCGCAGCGGCAGCAGGTTGTCCATGCGCTCCAACTGTCCCAGCGTCTCTACGTGCTCCTCGAACTCCCGCCTGGACACGGCCACGTCCTTAAGCCGCTTCACCACCACGGTGGTGCCCTCCTCCAGCACCGCCTTGTACGAAGTCCCCACGCTCCCCTTTCCTAGAACCTCCGCCGACGCCCGCAGAAGGTCTTCAAGGTCGAAACGGTACCCTCCCCCGCTCCCCACGAGCACCAGTCGGTTCTTCTCCGCTGCCCCCGCCATTGCAGCTGCCCCGCTACCTGCCACGCCGCTGCTCAGGTCGTCCTTGGAGGACGACGTTATTCCCGTCCCTCCCGACCTCCCTGCTGCCTCATCCGCAGCCGCAGCCGTCATCGCCGCCTTCTGCTTTCGCCGCCTCCGCAGCAACGCCAAGCATATCAGGAACAGCAGCAGGACCAGCAACAGGACGACGACCGCCGCCACCAAGATCCCCACGATCGACGTCTTCGATAATTTCTTCCTCGACTTGACCGGGTTCTCCTCCGCCGTTGGCGATGGCGCCGGAGAGGGGAAGAACGGGTTGCAAGGCGGCAGCGGCCGGCCGCATAGATCTAGGTTCCCGACGAAGGACGACTCGGGGAACCGCCTCAGAGTCCTGGGGATGGATCCATTGAGACGGTTGTACGAGACATTGAAGCCGACGAGGGAATCGATGCTGATGCTGGGGAGACTGCCGGAGAGGCGGTTGTTCTGTAAGAGGAGACCGGTGAGGTGGGTGAGGTTGCTGATCGCGAAAGGGATTTCACCGGTGAGGTTGTTGCCGGATAGGTCGAGGCGGCCGAGGCCATTCAGCTGGGACAGCCAGGAGGGTATCCCGCCGGAGAAGAGGTTGTTCTGGAGGTAGAGGCCATGGAGGCTAGCGAGGCCAGCAAAGTCGTCGGGGATTGGGCCGGAGAGGCGGTTCAAGCGAAGGGAGAGGATGCGGAGGGAGGAGAGACGGCCGAGCGTACCAGCGGGAATGGGGCCGACAAGGCCGACTGCGGGGAGGCGGAGGGCCACCACGGCGGTGCGGTTGGCGTCGCAGGTGACTCCCACCCAGTCGCAGGCCGAGGAGTTAGCGCCCCACCGGATGCGCTGCTTGTGCGGGATGGCGTCGAGGAAAGCCAGCAGCGCCGCCCGGTCCTGGATGGGCTCGGAGCGCACAGCTAACGGACCCAGGCGGCCAATGGCGACGAAGAATACGAGGAGAAGAAGCGGAAGAAGAGGACGCGCCATTTCGAGGGGGACCGGGGGAGACGAGCGTCGCATCGGCGATGAGGAATCAGCCAAAGGGGGGGATTGAAATGGGAAGCTTTTTACGGCGATGGGGGGAAAGTATTTGGGTGACGAGGAGCATCTTTGAAGATTGAGAAGGAAGGAGTGAGCGTATCATTGGATGCAGAGTACATAGAGAGAACGGAAGGAGTAGTAAATAGTAGTAGTAGCAGGCATCACGATATGAGGAGGAGTGGGGGCGTGAGGGCTATGATGAACTTTTGGATTCGTCAAATTGCTTTCCTTTCTTTTTCTGTTCCTCTCTCCTTCTTTACGGAAAATAAACAGAAGAGCGGTCTCTCTTTTAAGGTTATTCCCACAAAAAGCATCGAAGCCGTTTGATTTGTTGGTTCAAATTGGTTCGGAGGTTTATTTCTGTTCTTCTCCATGTATATGGATTGGGCGTCTTTTAAATTTGGGACTGTTACAAGCCGGTCGAATTCCAGGAAAGGTTTTAGGGATTTGAGGGTATTGGGGTATTCGATCAAAAAAGAATTTGGTGGGCTTACATGGAAAATTGCTGAATGAGTGCGGTCAGGTGGGCAAATCAGAAAGGCAGAGACCTTTCCAGGAAATTGCCAAGGCATTAGATGACACACAATAAATCCCGTAATCAACATAGTTTCCGGTGTCGAATATGGTCTTCTGGGAAATTACTAGCCATTCTTTAATACTACGGTAGTATTCGGCGGCGAGACTTACCCTTTGTAAAAGGAAAATTAATTATGTTTATTATTATTCATGCATTCAATTTTTATGCAATTAGCTGACTTCTCCTATCAGGCAGGAGAGAGGAAAAAGAATTAACGAAAAGTTGCCCGTAGGAGAATTATAGACAAATGTGCTAATTAGTTTATTATCCAACTAATTAAATGTGTTGGTAGTATTGTATAATGACGAATATGATAATGTTTTAGCTTTTTTTTTTCATTCTTCCAGATTTGAAAGAGTGGGCAACAGTGTCAAATTCAACTAAAGATTAGATTTTTAATCCCCAAACCACACAAACCCTTGTTGATTTTCTTCTCTGAGTGTATATAATTGATAGAAAACATCATATGTCATCATTATATTAGGTTATTTTCAAACTTATATATATATAATTAATAGAAATTATTTCTATTATGTTAAAGCATGTTTTAGTTATCGATTATGATATTGATTAGGAGTCAACCAAAATCTTATAAAACCTTTGTCTTGACATCAAGTGGTGTCGAGTAAAAATATTTCAAAATGTAAAACTACTTCAAATTCAGTAAGACTACCTTGAGAGCATTCTTAATAAATCCCTCTAATGCTTGAATTAATTTTTAATTTAGTATATTCAACTAAATGAAGAGTCTATGAGAGTTGATGTATTAAGAGAGACTCTAACTCGAATAATATACTTGAGAGATCTTTTATATTCAATATCATTGTTTAATATCGGGAATGATTGTATGTCTCATATAACATTTGATACAATTGTGTAATATAAAATTTGAAGATAATGACAACTATAAATATGATTGTAACGTCCAAAAAGGTGATGTCCTATCGATCGTATGATGATGATCACATAGGAATGAAGTGTCAATCACGTGATAACAAGGTGTCGACTATCTTCCCTATGTTATTATATCCTGAATATCCTCATTATATATATATATATATATATATATATATATATATATATATAATATTTTTAGTATTAGTTTTTATAATAATCTTCTAACATTTATTCTGTTTTGTGCATAGGGACCTTCTCCTACCTACTTGTGGCATAAATATTAATTGATTGTAGGGTTTGAAACTAAGGGAATAAACTAGAACTACTTGATTCAGTTCATTAGGACATGTACTGTATTTATAGCTAGTTAGCATTTTGGTGAAGCAATTGGTTTATTGACACAACAGGCATTCAGGGAAGTCTCTGCCTTTAGAGAGAGTATGTTGATCATTTGAATGGAATCAAATTTATTCGCAGAACTGTTAACAAAGGACCCATCACAGTAATGAGAATTTAAACTGCAGATGGGAAAATCCACTGTCAACCAAATGGAAGAGAGAAACTCGAGCCGTCAATGGACTCAAAACCAAGAGGAACACAACCAGCACGAAGTGAGCGCAGCGCAAAAAGGCAAAAGGTGGAGAGACTAAAAGGAAGCTGCTGCTGCTGCTGCTGCTGCAAGGCAATTGGAAAGGGCCATATGCCGTCAAATAGCTATAGGAGTTTCCTGAACAGTTGGTGGAAAGGTGTCAACAACCATCTCAATCGATCCATTGCAAATAATAGTTTGAGTTCCACGAAAAGCTAACCTTTGAAGCATCTGCTCCCCAACATGAATCTGGAGGTTGGTGGAGTGTTATGCCCTTAGGACCTAAACAGGGGAAGATAGCGGTCCAGAAGCATTGAGAGATCCGTGCCGATGGCTTCCTTGCATGTTCAGCAGCTAGTGATCGTTTTTGCAGACGTTGATGTCGCGACTTTGTTCACTGTAAATTACGTGTCGCAGAGAGAGAGAGAGAGAGAGAGAGAGAGACGATAAAGAAATCAGTAAGTAGGAGGGTTCTCGTGAAAGAAAAGAAAGAAACGGAAGGGGTGATTTATTGGTGATCAAATGTTCCCCCACAAAACGAAACGAACACACCATGAACACCAACAGTGACAAGCAATGATCTTTCAATTATTTGGGGTCAGCATCATTTTCAATAATTGAGGTCTTGGTAATACAGCCTATATGGTAGACGTCGATCAATCTTGTCTTAGTTTGAGCCATATGTCGATGATATATGGGTCAATTCGACTTAGTTTGAGCTTGCATGATACGATGGATGTGGGTAATGTATAGATCAATCTAACTTTCTAACTTAGTTCAAGCTTGCATGAGTAAAAAGCTAGGAGAGAACTAATACAGCCTCAGAAGCTCGAGTGAACACTGGCCTATACAAACATCGAGATCGGATAGGGTTCCGACATGATCTCTTCTCTCCAACACTAATTAATCTCAAATAGATAATAAGAGTTTTTGAGTAAATAATTATAGTAATTCGGTGAACTTTTTATAGTGAACTTAACCAAGAGGAATATTTAGTGATATAAATAAAATAATCTTCCAAAATCTTATATTTGGCTAATGTTCACATAATTGCTAACCAAAACTCTTTTTTTTCTTACCAATTTTTCTACCACACATGGAGTCATATTATATATATATATATATATATAAAGGTTTCTTCATGAATAATCCAATACAACACAGATGACCGATTTGGCCAACATAAATTGGTTTACTTTTTATTTGTGAAATTTATATTACAGTAAACCTTCTTAATCTTCTTTTTGTATTTTTATGAAATCTTTCAAATTCAATTTCTTACCAAACAGAGTGAATCGAAACGGTTTTCGTCGAAATCAGATTTTATCGTGCGAAGGTTTTTCAAACCGATGTTTTTAGCACTGCACTAATTCACCTCCTCCTCTTAGTGTCGTTCTTGATCCTAATAGTTTTTGGTTCAAAAGTTATTGAAAGATTCAATAAGGAAACCTATTATCCCTCTGATCAAAATTTTACATCTTATTTTTTGAATGATATTTTAATCACTATTAGAGTCTCCCTAAGTTCTTACAAGAACCTCTCCAAGGACGTGTAAGTTTTACTCCATTGACAGGTCTAAACATCAACAAAGGGAAATCTATAGTGTTCTTCCCCAAACATTACCTGGCTGAGGTAGTCTATAATGCTCTTGAGTTCATTGAAGGAACTTGTGGCTCATTTCTTACCTAGGTGTCTATCTTGCTCACAATCATATTACCATCAATATCCATATTCAAATCATTGATAAGTCCCTTAACAAGATCAGTGGGTGGCAAAGGAAATTTTTTATCACAAGCTGGCAAGGTAACCCTGATCAACTCAGTTGGCAATCCTCTTCATGAACTACTAACAAGTTTGCTAATAGAATCTCTAAGCACATTTAAGTATTTCTTCTAGGGTGACTCCCCACCCATGGAAAGATTAGACTACTAAGTTAAAATCAGGTTACTATCTCTAAAGATTATAGAGATCTGGTATGTAGGATATCAATATTGTTAGATATATGTTGATATAAGATGAATTCTTCTGATCTTGATTGGATCCAATTCTCTTTTGGGCTAGAGTGTTACATGCCAAGTATGATGTACTTGATACTTGAGCTTCACTAAGTTTGAAAGGTATCACATGTACAATTCAATGTCTTAGAGAGGGGCTTAGGAAGATAGTTGGATCGAGTTTAAGCAATTGTTATTTTTCACCTTCATCTTATTGATAAGATAATAAGTGTGCTAATAGCATACCTACTATCCCTAAAGATTCTAGAGGTCTGGGTGTGTAGGATATCAGTGTAGTTAGATATCTTGTTAATGCAAAACAAATTCTTTCGATCATGAATGGATCCAATTCTCTTTGGGCTAGAGTGCTGTATATCAAGTATGATGTGCTTGATGCATATATAATTCAATATGTTATAGAGGGGCTTAGTAAGATAGTTGAGTCAGATTTAAGTATTGGATTATGGGAGGAGGACGCTTGGATATCTAATACACCTTTAAGCAAATGATCAATGTTTTTTTATTATAACTATGCTAATGATATGCATAGTGTTAATGATATGATGGTTCAAAGAATATGTAATATGTAACTACTTAATAGGTAAGATAACAGGTATGCACCTCGCTTTTGAGTTGGATGATAGCAGTTGAGTTTGTCATCTTTACATGTAAGAGTTAGTGACATCTAAGAACATCTATAGGTTCAGGAGGAATAAACAGATTGGTGATGGGAAAGATTGAGATGGCTAAAAGATGATTTGAAGATGTAATGTTTTTCCTAAAATCAAAATATGTTTATGAAAACTTATTGGAATATCCTATAATCAAAACTAACTTTCAATTTTTTGTATATACATAAATGATCTAATGAGGATGGGTTAAACAAACAATAGTTTAGCAAGTTCAGCAATAAAATCATTTGAAAGAACATGAATAAAATCAAGTTCAGCAATAGCCAATCTCTTCTTCTTCTTCTTTTTTCCATTTAGTTAATGGAATGCTCCACCTTCCAAGTCCAATGATCACCAAAACTAAGCCCAGCTCCCTCCATTGCAAGAACTGACTTCTAACAATGTCTCTCTTACTGTTTTTTGTGATGGTTCCTACACTAACACTGGTGCTAATGCAGGGACTGTTTTTTGTGCTCCAACATCTGTGAGGACCGACCACTCATCGGACTTCAAGTCATCTCCACACTGAAATATGATGCTTTGAACATGACAGCTCAGCGAATCTGGGATGCTTCGAACAAGACAGCTCAGCGAATCTTTCATAATATCAACGTCAAAACTGGTTGTTGCATGAGTGATAATTTATAATAGATTTAGGTTCATTTCTGGGCAGATGTGCAACTCTATTTCTCATAACCTTAACAATCAGATAAATAAGGCTTTTTTTTTATTTAATTGATTTTTTTTTTGGGTTATGCTGATGTCCAAATTATTTAATTGAAAGTTTATCTGGTTTTTCCAAAAAGAAAAAAGCTAAATTTGGGCATGCATAAGGAGTTTCGATGTATCTATGTCCTCCATCTCATCGAGACTCGAGAGGAATTAGCTTGAGTTCCAGCGTGCCTTCTGTCAGCTTTTTTAACTTGCATAATGCTTATTCTTGCTTGTCGAAGAGCTCCGACGATTTTAGCTTCGAGTTAAGGTTAAGATTTGCTCAATGTGTCAACGATTAGTTAGTTACCATCTTTTTCATAAACATGACAACAATTATCATCATAGATGTAAAACACACATGGGGTTGATGACGATGAAATTATGTTCATGGAGACGAATGACATCGCGATGAAAGCATATTTTATTGATGTCAGAGGCAATCAGGTAATTACATCGATGTCGATATCAACGACATTATCGTTCATCATCAAATATTAAAATTATATTTTTATTAATAAAATTAATATCATTAGGATAAATAAATTTACTAATTTCATTTGATAGTTTTTATAGGTATTCATAATACGTAATTCGAAATATTAAAAATAAATAATTAAAGGGACCGATATTTAATTAAACCACGTGCATCACGAGTTCCGACGCATCTCATTCAGCAATCTCAGCGAGACTCGAGGGTAATCAGCTCGAGTTCCAACGCGCCTTCGGCCGGCTTCTTTAACCCGCTTGACGCCCATTCTTGCTTGCTGAAGAGAGACGCAGAAGAAGAAGCACCGGAGAAATGGCGTTGGAAGACTCAGCCGCAAAGCAAAAGTACCCGAAGATCGACTTCTCAGGGCTGGACATTGCAAGCCCTGGAACGCCTCGATGGGAAGCCGTGCGCGAGCAGGTGATGGAGGCGCTCGCCTCCTGCGGCTTCTTCGAGGCCGTGTTCCCGCAAGTCACCCAGGAGCTACGCGAGTCCCTCTTCGGCACGGCCATGAAGGAGCTCTTCGCCCTTCCGTTGGACACCAAGCTCAGGAACACCTCCAACAAGCCCTTCCACGGCTACCTCGGTCAGATCCCCTACCTCTCCTATGAGAGCCTGGCCATCTTGGACGCGTCGCTTCCCCAGGGCGTCGATAGCTTCACCAGCCTCATGTGGCCCGGCGGAAACCCCGCCTTCAGGTACGTGCATGCCTGCAAACCCTTCTTTCTTCTTGTTTACGGTCGACACTAACCAAATTGAGGTGCCAATTGATCAATCGACTGATCGATCGATGCGCCAGTGAGATGGTGTGCTCGTTCTCAAAACAAGTGGCGGGGCTGGACGAGATAGTCCGGAAGATGATACTGGAGACGCTTGGGGCGGAGAAGTACCACAATACCCTAATGGAGTCCCACCGGTTCCTTCTTCGGGTGTCGGAGTACCCGGCGGCACCGCCGAAGCAGCAGCAGGCGAGCGAAGAGAGGCAGCAGCTAGGCTTGGTTCCTCACCGGGACAAGAATACGCTGGCCATAGTTTGCCAGAACCAAGTGGACGGACTCGAGATGGAGACCAGTGACGGTGGATGGGTCGTCGTCACGCCCTCCCCTGCCTCCTTCATCGTCATAGCTGGTGATGCTTTTCGGGTAACTACGTTTTCTCTTACTTCTTTGCTCTGCACAAGATGACAAAAGCCGCTTAGCGTCGCGTTGTTTACCCAATATTATTGTGTTTCCGGTCCTACGCATCTTCCCAGTGTCATCTGAACCCTTCATCCCACCTACCACGCGCAGTCACACTCGAAAGCAACCAAGAACGAGGATGACCCGTTGCTTGGAAGAGCAGCAACGATACACGCTCATGAATTGTATTTTGTTTGCGTCGATGGATTTTAGTTACTACGCTGTTACTGATGCATTGACACCAGGCGTGGAGCAACGGGCGGGTGTACTCGCCCTTACACCGCATCATGGTGGGCGAGGAGGCGACGAGGTACTCCGCCATCCTCTTCTCCATCCCGGAGGACGACATGGTGATCCGCGCCCCACAGGAGCTGGCGGACGGCCACCACTCTCCCGGCTTCAAGTTCAAGCCCTTCGACTATGGTAGCTACGTTCGTTTCTGCGTCACCGAGGAGGGGATGAACGCCAGCTGCCAACTCGACGCGTTCTGCGGAGTCGCCAACCAGCAGCAGGTCTGATCAATGAGTGCTCAGTACTCGATCATCGTCATGTCGTGTCGTGTTTGACTTTCGGGTCTTGTTTCGATGAGTCTCCCAACTGCGTCGAGACGTTAATCTATCAGAATAAAGATTATGAAGTAGTCATCTCTTTCTCAACTCAGGTTTCAGTGAATTAGCCATCGCTACTCTTTTCTGAACATTCTTCAGTTCATTTTTTTATATTTTCTTAAAATATAAATGATGAATATGAGATTCGAATCCATGATTTTATAATAAATAAGTTTTCAAGATAATAAAAAAAAGGAAGAAAGAAAAATCAGCATTGTTCGTTGATGAAATCTCTGTCCAGATTTTAATAATCCGAAGACTTGAATTGGACTCAAAAGGAACAATGCTGGTTTTTTTTTAATATTGTCTAGCTTAAAATTTTCTATGTTGCTTTCAAAGGATAAACGATGAAAATGAGTATGATCCTACGTATTGATATGGTATATTTTGTGCTAAAGACACACCAGGTGAGAATCCGTACTAAGGTGCTGCTCGGCACGTCATGTCTCAGGAATCCCGAGATGTAGCTGCCCAAGACACGTCAAGTCAGAATCTGTACTAGGACGCTGCTCGGCACGTCACGTCTCGGGCATCCCGAGACGTAGCCGCCCCCAAGACATGCCAAGTCAGAATCCGTACCAAGGCACTGTTTGACACGTCCACCATGCCAACCCGCGTACGATCGACCCACGTATAGTAATATAAATACCTCTGGCTGGCATCTGGTCCAGGGGGAAAAAATCAATAAAACACTCCACCGACTTGCTCGTCGGAGGGGCCAAAGTCGGGATTCACTCGATGAAGGTCATTTTTGCAAAAAAGCGGTCGCCCATGACTCGCGAACGTCTCAACTCAAGAATCGCCATCTAGTGTGCGAAGGAGAGTAATCAATTGGCCCAGATCTCGACCAACGCCAACTAGCACTCTTTCCCGAGAGCACGACCACCTCACGAAGACGAGCTACCAACCACCCCAGAGACGGAGAGACGCGGCTCAGCATAAACGGCACCCGGATCGGCAGACCGAGGAACGTTGTCCGGGGACAGGGAGCGTCCCAACCTTTGAAGCCGCCGACCGACATCCCCATGGCGAGCGTCCCAACCCCCGAAGTCGTCGACCGTCGTCGCCACGACGAGCCATCAATCAGCATCCGGACCGAGGAATGATGATCGACACCCCGTCGCGAGGGCCCGATTGACCTCGACATCCAACTCAACCGATAGAAGACTCCTGACATCGACCCGTGAACCCGACCGTGCTAACTCACTGGCCACGACACATTTATTCACTAACACAGATATATAATTCAAAGACTTGAATTGGAGGCAAAAGAAACAATGTTGGTTTTCTGAACATCGTCTAACTCAAAATTTTCTATGTTTCTTTTTATGCGAAAGGTAAATGACAAGAACGAAATTCAAGTCCAAGATCTTATGATAAACGAATTTTTTATACTTTTCCTCAAATGTAATGAAAAAAGAGAGACAGAAAAACCAGCATTGTTTCTTGATGAAATCACTATACATGTATATATAATCCGAAGACTTGAATCGGACTCAAAAGGCTAACTGCTATTTATTAGCTTCAATGGTTACCCACCATTTACATCATGGAAATCTTATAGTTCGAAACAGTACATTCTATTGCAACAAATCAATTAAAATCAAACGAATCGATTTGAATAAAACTCACGTAAGTACTCTTGGACTTGAAGATGAGCTACAAAATGTGGATTGTCAACCTCTGCCTGCTTAACCATCCAAGATGCGTTTGAGACCTGCCCTCTGCTCTGCTGTCAGCCTTGAAGGGAACTTCACCTCAAATAGAATCCTCAAGTTTCCCTTCCTACCTGGCTCCTTAACCATGGGCATCCCTTCCTTGGCGATCACAAGCTCATAGCCCGGGCTCACAATGTCAATTACAGGGATGGAGAGGTTGCGGCCATCCAGGGTGGTGAGCTCCACAGAGGTCCCTGCAAGTGCCTCCACCAGTGAGATCTTCTGACTAACGATTAGATCATTGCCATCCCTCTTGTAAACCTCGTGGGGCTTCTCATCGATGATGAAGACAAGATCTGCTGGTAGCTGCCCCGCCTGTTCATTCCCCTTCTCAGGGAAGGTTATCTTGGTTCCCTTCTTCCATCCAGGCTTCACATCAATCGTTAGTATCTCTGATTCAGGTACCATTCGTCTGTAACATTTAAAACACAATAAAATGACTAAGATTAATAAAAAAGACAGTCCAGGGAGAATCAACATATGCAATTTTAACTCACAACAAAAGAGACTATTTCTATGATTCAAACCGAGCAAATTCTTCATGTTTAGAAATATGGAGAGTGGAAGAAGGATCCTTCGACATGAATTCTTCAATTGTTTCATTCAATATCATGCACAAAAGCATATGGCAAAGAACCAACAAAAACATATATGCTGTCACAGGTATTTCAAAGATGCAATACCTCAAGTATACATGCAATATGTCTTGGTTTGTTACAGTAGAAAAAACAACATATAATCATAAGGAAACAATGGGGGTGACCAGAGAGGGAAAGGATTTTACCCACTAGCATCCATGACATTCCTAGATATCTTCATCTTCCTAGTTGATCCAGTGTAGAGCTCTTCCAGGCTGCATGACAACTTACTCTCAACTGCCGGTGGTTTCCGTGGTTGACCTCCCCCGCCAGTTCCGACGCCATCGGTGTATGACCGGAAGACATTCTCAGCCCCGCCAAACCCACCAAAGAGACCGCCATCTGACTGGAACCTCATCGACTTGGCACGCCCCGTGGATCCAAACCCGAACGGGCTGCTACCGAAGAACTCAGCAAATATATCTTCAGCATTTCGAGGATTGAACTGGATGTCATTAGGGCCACCTGAGGAGCCGGGAGGGGGCATGCCTTTCAATCCTTCTTCTCCATATTGATCATAAACTCCTCTCTTCTGTGGATCGCTTAGGACCTGAATCGAAACATATTATGAACATTCGGCACATGATCATCCCAAATACCATCAAGAACAGAATCAGAAAAAATAATACCAATTCGTCTTCTAATTTAAAAGTTCTATTAAATTTACTAGGATCATAATGAATCCATGACTATCTATACTCATCCCACGAGCTCTCATAGGCAAAAAGGCAAACACCTTGCAGACCTGCAAATCAAACCTTACCATGATCCGAATAGTTCGAGAAAAGATGGATGGCAAGCAAAGAGGTGATCTAAAGCAACTCAGAAAGCTGTTTCAGATCCTTAATTTGACTTGTCCTATCATCTCTAGATGTATGATATAGAAACAGAAAAACATGTTGAGAAAATGCAAGATCTAATCCAGCATATAATTCGAAGAAAGCAAGCCCTTTTATAGCTATTTTGTGTCACATTACATCGCAGATGACAAGCAATCCGTTAAGAAAAGTGTGTTTCTGTATAAAAAGAAAGAGTTACAATTGTGGATAACAGATCTAACGAAAACACTAAGCCATGCCGACCAAAAGAAAGCAATAGTTTTGGATCACCCGACATTTATCATCGAATGATTCCAATCTAATGTACTTACTTCGTATGCTTCTGAGATCTGCTTGAATTTGGCCTCAGCTTCCTTTTTGTTGGTCGGATTCTTGTCCGGGTGCCATTTCATCGCCAGTTTCCGGTACGTTTTCTTGAGATCCTCATCGGATGCGTTCTTGCCCACCTTCAAGATGTTGTAGTAATCGACACCCATTCCCTATCACAAACCACGAATCCACCAAAAAATGCCCCAATTTCCAGCAGAGAGACAGCCAAGAAGAAGCAGCAGATCAAAGCACGAGATTTGGAAGTTCCGTTCCGATCTAGCCCACATCCACTGTAGATGAAGGGGAAGACAAATCACAAGCTTGAATTCCAAGGCTTTGATCGGTGAGAAGCATAAGATGAGAAGGAAACGTTGTACATCCTTGATTCTATAGCTATTGGTCTCGATTGATTCGCAGGGAACAGAGGAGCTCTCGTTGCACGTTGCACCAAACGCGAAAGATCGATGAAATAGACGGACATCAAGAATATATAGTCTTTGGATCCTCTGCGCCACGTTGACCATCTGTTCTTACAAACGAGCGGTCCTGATGTCTTCGCTCAGACCACTGGTTTCTACGTACGCACTATCCTACAACCATCGTCACGCGTGGCGTCCGTCCAATGGAGAAGGAGGGAACCACCGAAAGCCATGTTGGGGGCATACGAATTATGCGGGCGTCTTCCTCTCCTTATTATTTATTATGATTATAATTATCGTCATCATCATCATCTCAACCGTTGATATTATAAGATATAGTATAATAATGATAATAATAATAAAACGATGGCTGGGCCCTTCGCCTCCCTGCCTTCCGACGGCCATACCTTTCGGATAACACACACGACAGCCACCGAGAGAGAGGAAAGCGCATCGCTTGTTGGAAGCAATGGCCGCGGTGGCGGCTCTTCTCTCGCCTCCTTCCTCCCTCACCAATTCGTACTCGCCTATTCCCCCGCGTTTCCTCATCGCTCGGTGCGTTCGAGATCGAATTAGGGCGCTTCCCCCACCTTTGCCTCTGATGTGGTGCTGTCTGACTCTGTTGTTGGCTTTCACCTACGCAGAGATGGAAGTCGCAGTGGTCCGAGGAGGAAACGTCGAAATGGGAAGGCAAGCGCTCCTGTCGTCTGTTGTCATTGCACTACGCCGACTTCGATGAACAGCTTTCGCAGGAGGAATTTATTGCTCTCGGGCCTCTCGTCTTCCTTTGCTCTCATTCTTCCGATTTCTGGTAAGATATTCCCGTCCTTCTTGACTGCCCGTTTTCTAATGGATTTATGTTGAGTTACACATCCAGCAAAAGATACAATTTGAAGTCTGACAACGTCATATCGAAGTTGTTATTGACGGAACCAAATGGTTTTCCTTTAATTTTGCTTCCGAAGAATATATTTACATTAACTTGCTGAGCCATCACTTGTTCTACTTGAATTTTCTTTTCTACTTATATTTGTTGCGTCTCTGTAGATTTGCGTGCCTCTGTCGAATTAGATGAAGATGTGAAGATGGATTTACTGGTTGATGACATAAATGCGTATTCTTTCCTTTACCCTGTCAAATTGCCAGCTAAGAAGTTTGCTTTCAAATGGTACTTCCTTGGGTGAATCTTTTATATGTCTATACTTCTTCTGCTACATCACTTTATAGTTCACTTCCCATCTATGAGTTATATATATTGGTAATTTTAAAAAAAAATCCTAAGTTGCTGTTCTGTATCGAACAATAGCATCTGATTGGTGATCCTTCTAGTACTTCTGAATCAAGCAATAGCATCTAATCAAGTAATATCTTTCTACTAATTGAATCATATTATTAAATATTTGTTTTGTATATAAAATAGTATGTATCTTGACATAAGACACATGCATATACTAGCTCCTGATCATGGTCGGAGATTTGCAATCTACTAATACTTAATGCCTCATTTTTTTTAACATTTAATTTGATGGAGGAAGCGTAGCATCGTCAGAAGTTTTATCTAGTAATTCCCAAACAATCATGTGGACCATCTTCCCTCTTCTTTTTGTTTGTTGCTTGGTTATATTTCTGAACACCCTATGACTGATCGGATTTTGTCATGTTGAAGTTTCAGCATATAATACTAAAGGAATTATTGAAAACAGATGTAGATAATTCACTAAATTGGTTTACTTATTGCGTGTACATTCCACTTTAAGTATACAAAATTCCTTATGAACCATAAAAAGCACATTTCTCTTCATTTTCTTTGCTTTCTTTCCAATTTCTTATTCATCTTAACTTCCATTTCTTTGAGGTTTTGATTCTTCTCATTTAGTTGCATATTTGATTTGATGGCATCATGAATGCAAAATTGGAAACTCAAGCATTTACTATTGGACATACTACAGTTCGTATTGGACAGTTTGATGAATGTATATGTAATAGATCCTGAACCAGGTGTGGAGGCAATTCTGGGAGATCATTGAATGGTATAATAACTGAACAGAAAACAGTTCAAATCAATGACTGCCCTTGCAATAAAAAAATTAGCAATGAGGCTCAACACCTCTGTAACCTGAATAAAAATTCTTCCAGGCAGCCAGAGGTTTATCAACAACAAATTTAGAGGGCGCACTTAGTTTCACTAATGGTTGCTCCTTTGTGACCTGATTTACTAGGGTTCAAAGGTAAGACTGCATCTGTTGTCTCTTCTCAGACCCCACATTAGCTGGTCAGTGGGCTGCTCTTAAAAGAGTTTCAGCATCAAAAGTAGGCACTGCAGAGGTGGGGGGCCTTTGACAAAGTGGAGAGTATTGCATTGGAGGAATATGCAAGACGTGTATCGGCTGAACACAAACTATTCTGAGCCAATTGAGATGGCACGGACATGCGTGCTAAACAAGAATTAGCAATCTTTTTAATTGAATTTCAGCAAAACTAAAAATGAGAAAACAATACTTTTTCTATAAGTTTTAAGGTCTCAGGAATGCCATGTGTCTAACTGTCTAATTTCACCTTTATTAGCACTTCAAAGGTTAATATCCGCTAAAATATAATAAATTGTATTACATGGCTTTCCACCATTTCATGCAAACCTTTCATGACTCTATCTCTTCTATCTTATATTTTATTTTTATCATATATGCTTTTATATGATAAAATTAATTAATTGCATTTTATTCACCTTGTCAAATTATTAAGGATTATGGATTTGGCATGAATCTAGATCATGTGTAAGTTTATTAAGTATAGTTCATGGAACCATGCAAAATTTCATGAATTGTGAAACCAGTAGCATATACAAAATCTTGCTTATTCTCAAGTTGCTCGGGCAAGCATTATCAAATCAGATTAAGTAGCTTGATCAAATCAATCAAGTAGGAATTTGAATGGTTTTCCTACTAGTCAATGATGTCATTTATTATTTAAGCTTCAAATCTTCTGTTTACAGCGGAAAACAACATCTACAATATTCTAGATGTGTATTTTGCATCTCCAGCTCAACCCTTCTTGTTTGGTGAATCATCCACTCACTATCTGCAATGAATTGCTAAGCCAATTTCGATGTGCTGCTTTCTGTAAATTCTTTCTTTCTTCAATTTTTATCTGCCAAGTAGTGATATCTGATTTTCTAGATCCTGTTCCTTGCAAGCTATAAAGTATTATATATTGTTTTATTTAGCTGGCCACCTAGATTAACAAGAATTTTTCCATCATATCTGTTGGTTCTACCTAAGTTTAGATGGACTGAATAGTTTCTCTTTACCTATGAAGAAACACCTTGGATCGATATGCTTTGCTGCTCCTTCAGGAAGTGTCACTTTAATTTAAAGTGTCATCAAATATGTTACTAATTCTTTTCTCCTGAAATTAATTGCCTTTGCAGCATTTGATTTTTACCATTAACAACAACTCATTTTTAAGTACATGTAAAATATCCATAAAGCTTCCATAACATTCTAATCATTTTGAAGGGTAGAATCCAGAAAGCCAGAACGATACTCGTCTGCTGCACCACTATCACGTGAGTAATATATTGCACTTTTGTTTTAGGTTCTTCTTTGGAACTGTTGGGTACCAGCCAGCCACTTACAATTCTTTATTACTTCAGTAAGAAGCCCGTTTGTTTTTCAAATTTTTTAATAATTAGCACAAGTGACTAATCTTTAATGACTGCATTGTTATACAGCTGATGCACGGCAACGCATTGTGTCTGAGCGTGTCGACATGATCAATAACCTGGTCATCTCTGTCTCGGTAACTTTAATTGACTATACAAGCAGTGAACAAACTTTAAGCAATTTAAAAATGTGATTTATTCTTATTCTTCACCTAAACACAAATTCCTGTTTTCCCAGTTGCACCAATCTGTGTCAAGGATTTTTGTGGTCATGTTTTGCTTGAGGATATCCCTTAAGTCGATCAGATGCCTATCCAACTCATTGGTTTGATCTTTACTCTTGACATCCTTGTTGCAGATTGGCCCTCCCAATCCACGCTTCCTAACTTCAAATGACAAGAGTGCCTGGAAGGCAAAAGATGTTGCTGATTCTGTTTTATCTGACAAGACTGCACTGGTAGTCACTTGCTCCCTTTTTTTATCAGCTGTTGAAGCTTACATGAACTTTCTGTTCTTTTTCTTCCTGTAGTCTTTTTTTCTATACATTCCTTGTTAAAAAATTGATTTCATGCCAGATGTAATTCTTACAATGCTATTACTGTAGACGTTGAGCCAGAATGGATGCTTGTGAGCATTTTAAAGCTACCAAATGGTTGTATTTCCTTTTTCCTTTTAAATAGTTGTTTAAGTGAACTGGCTTGTCCAAACATACTCCCACTCCTGCTTATTCAATATTCTCTTGCATTTGATGTGTGTATATGTATATCTATATGTTTATATATAAAGACTTATGATGATATTCTCCGAGCTTAAAATCTATTTAATTCATTCACCTAACTTCAGGCCATTGATCACTAAGATTGAATGTGTAGTTGTAGTAACATCTCTTACAAGAAGTCTGATATAAGAAAGGAGAGCCTAGTGCATGAGGCTGCTATGAATATAGGATCTATAGGAGGGTATTTGTGCACAGCTTGCAACCAATTGGTTACTTCCATGACTCAACTTCTAGTATCCCAGGTAAAATGGAGCAATCCTTCCATAGCACTAAGGCTCGCCTTTTACTAATGTGAATGTTTTGCCACGTAAATATCAAAATGCTTGCACTAACATAGGATGACAATCTTTTCTTGCATGAAGAAGATGCTAATCACTGCACCAAAAGTAAAATTACTTGTTTGGCCATCACACGGGTGGTGTAATATTGGTTAGTTATTGTGTTTTTTATAGACATAACAACTACTTATCTTAGCAGGTGCATATTGACAACTCATATGCAACATAGTGCTTGCACTATGCAGGATAGTTGTTTGACCAAAAACTCTTGTGGTTAAGAGTCCAAATCATATTTCCTTTAAAGAACAGAAATAGTATGATAAGGTCTTGAGTCAAGTTTCATATATTCTCTAGCACATAAAAGACAATTGAACTTGAAAGTTTACTGTGGTTAGATTAAGCCTATTATAATATTTCTAGTTTCTTGGAGATCCTTTGTAACTTAGGTTATGTGTTATATGGAATATTACTTTTTATAGTTGAGCCATGGCCCCCAAAATGGTTAAAATTTTGGGCCCACTGCCGGTATATTTCTCAACATTCAACTGGATTAGTAGAAACTAATGATATTTTGTTAGGATAGACGTATATAAGATACACCTTTAGGTGCATTAGCTATTGTTTTTTATGTTATCTTAATGAAACATAGGCATGCCTTACTCTTTTTTACATTGAGTTCAAACTTCAAATACTGATTGCATTCTCCTGGTGTTTATTATTTGATATTAAACCTATTCTTTTGCAGCGTGTAACAAGTGGTCAGCGCATGGCTGAGAGTTCTGTTCTTGATTCACATTCCCTTGATGTAAGCTGAGTCTGAGTTTACTAGACATGCCTCTGATTTTCTCTTTGTTCTTAAAGCCCTACTGTTTCTATGATTAATAATGATGTCAACCTATCTTGTCATTTTATGCAGGTTGGTGGTGAACCGTACTGGTATTATGAGTATCTTATACGTAAATCACCGACAAAATCTGTGAGTACTTATATATTTGGAATGAAAATACATGTTCCTCCTCTTTTCATAACTTTTATCATTCAATCAGTTAATTTCCTTCAAGTTCTTGTACTTTTGAGATTTTATGTGCTAATCTTGATTACTGATATTTTCTCAGGCACAAGAACCAAATCTTTTTAGGCACAACGTGGCCTCAACTGCTGAGCGAGATGGTATTAATCATTGTCCTTCTGACAAGGCTATTTGAGTATTCATGTTTCTTCTAACTGTATATGTTAACCATTGCCTGCTGGATGTGCTTTGAGCTTAATAATATGCTAGACATTTGACTACTTTCTTTATTCAGTTTTTTTGGAATGTGCTTCTGCTCATTTTAACCTTCTTTGAGCAATAAATAAGTACAAAAAGTGCATAGGTGTAGCCGACCTGTTCTTTAAGAGCTTTGTATTTCAGGAAGTGCTTCATTCTAAGTATATCTCATGGCACTTTGTTTTCAATTGTAAATGACATCCTGTTTCCCTTTCCCAGGCTATTTGTACTCTTTGAATGCATCAACTCTTAGCAAGCAGTGGGAATATGTAAGTTGCTCACTTGCATTAATACTTGTGCTCTATGAGATCTGCAGAGTTCTTAACTGTGATTTTTAATTCGAGCCATAGTCATAGTTCTGACGTTAGCAAACAATATTCATGCTCCTACTAAATTGATTGAATCAAATTGTCTCTCAACTGCAAATGCAGCTTGATATTTTGACAACATATACCCTGCCATGCAAAGTTTAATTTACTAAAGGTTGCTTGTTCTGATTCTATTGAAGAAGAAAATTGAACAAGTAACTACAGTAACAAAGTCAAATAGATGTACTGATTATGAATCTTTTCAAGTTAAATTATGATGGTTGCATGATGACACAGAAAGACAGATGGAGGGGCGGTCATCAACTAACCTAGACGCAAGTTATGATGAGCGCTTCGAAATTTTCAGTAATATATCAATAGCAGTTAGTATGAGTGATTGGTGAAGAGGATGGCAAAAATATGGTGAATATAATTGGAGAAAACATTGATAGTTATTTTGTTTGTGAACGAGGAATAGACTTCAAC
Source organism: Musa acuminata AAA Group (assembly GCF_036884655.1). NCBI lineage: Eukaryota > Viridiplantae > Streptophyta > Magnoliopsida > Zingiberales > Musaceae > Musa > Musa acuminata. The sequence continues at coordinate 31,630,405 of NC_088351.1, read as the reverse complement.
TGATCCAGATGTGAGCTATAAGAGGTACTTCGAAGGACTTGCAGTAATAAAGGCAAAGTGACAGTGATCAATAATGATGCCTCCAAACCTGATTATGCTAAATAATGATGCCTAATAAAGGCAAAGTGACAGAGATCAATAGAAACCTGGACCTCATAATCTCATGAATTGTTTGCATGCCAAAATTTCTTCAAACATATGGTGGGTGTTTCTTATAATATTCTGTTTGTTATGAGCAGAGAATGTATATAGACATCCATCTAACAACAAAACAAATTTATTAGTTTGATGGTTGTCCTGCGGCTCCTGCCTATTAGTATCACATATTGTGAAAACTAAAGTTGTGTTTATGTCTAGAACCTGAAGCGTGTCCTATCGGAGAATGAATGCAGTATTCATATTATGCTGTTGACATTTGACCAATTGATGTTATTATTCACTTGATGCAACCGATAGGTTGCAGGTAGAATTTTCTCAAGCTCCTAACCACTGAACATTTGGATCTGATGCAGTTGGGTCCTTTTCTACAAAAAACTGTGGCATCTTTTCGCCTTCTTCCTCCTACAGAGAATTATGTTCCTCCATACAAGGATCCTTGGAGATTTTGGTAACAGTGTTTCTTATACTTTGGTATACAGATTTATCTCCTATGAAGGGGAAATAATTTGCATTGTCCTTAGATGCATATCTTTTTTTCCCTCGGCTAATGACTTTTCACTTCCTATTGTCCAGGTAGATGTAGAATTTGAGCGGTTGACGAAAATTGGTCTTTACGAAGAAGGAGAAATATCATCCTTTGTTCCGCCAACTATTTGGTCATCATGCTTTATTTTAGAAGTAACAAGTTAACTCATTGGCAGACTACTGGACTTGTTCGTTTCGGCGATGCCAACCATGACAAGAGTGCAAGAAGAATCATGGATGATATGGAGCAGTGAACGGTTCCAGATTTTCTTTTCTTTTCTTTTATCGAGTCTGTTGCATAATTCGAGATATTTATTTGCTTCAATCAATTTCTGGAGCTTCTATTGTTGAAGTTTATTGTTCCTCAACAGTCTTGCATGATATCTTTTATGATGAGGTCCTCTTCATTTTCAATCTGAAATTGTGTGATATGATAAATTCTTGGGCATCTTATATCTTCCCAAAAATTTAATTGGATTGTTTCGTTGTCAGAGTCCGATTAGACTTGAAAAAACATTCTTAACCTTGGATTATCTCAAGAACAGGTTTATAGCTCGGTAATAACATTGTGGAAACCTCACTCCTATTGACCAATAAACTGAATCACCCACCAAAATTTGAACAGCAATTGGAGAAATGTCATACACTGATACACTTTTACGGCTATCCTGATGTGTTAGTTTTATCACAATACAGAGTGATAGTGTTATTTGCATAAGAATCATCCTTTTGATATGAGTAAGAAGCCTTATGGATCTATGGTCCTTGATTCCTGTAGGGAAAAATGGCATGCAGAGACTGCCTCATTCACCGAAAGAAAGACCCACTCTTCTCCTATCAGTTCAATGTACTTTGCCAATACCAACTTCTCTGCAACCTGCAGCCTGGGATTTGCTAACACCACCTGCAAAACAAAGTGCAAACAGCATCCCTTCAGTGAACAAGAAATTTGCATGCCTTTCTGGTGTCAGTGCTTGTAACCCTACCCTGATCTGTCTTCTCTCAAGGTTCCTGTAGACCTCTTGTAGCATGCCAATCCCAGTATTATCGATGGTTGTTACTCCTAGAACATACCAAATTAATTCAGCCTAAAAGCCAATAAGATCACACCAAGAATGGATCCAAAGCAACTGTGACTTACCACCCAAGTCAAGAATAAGATAATGCAACTCCTCCCCATTCTTGTTGGCAATGCTCTCTTCTGTTTCTATCCATCTTAAGATCCTACTCTCATAACGAAAAGAAGAGATCAGCTATCATCAGCGTAAACAAGTTGAAGACAAGGTCAAGGCTTTATGTTTACCTCTCTCTGGAATAGCTGGCATTTGCATAGTAGAGAGGTGAACTCATCTTTAAGACGAGCATGTTGGGAATGCCAACACAGTCTGGATATTGCTCTATGTCACGATACATGTCAGTCCCTGCTATGTTCCCAAGCTTGCAAGTGTTTGGCCTCGCCACATACAGGAGCGCTCTTATCACCGACAAGCCCACCTGCTCAACATGGCTTAGCAAAGAAGAAGATGATTCACTGTTTCTAAAAGAAAGAAATGAGATTGCATTGGGTACTTACTGAAACCATAAGACCAATGATCATGCTGAAAAATATGACGCCAAAGAAAGCAGCCATGCAAATGACGAAGTCAAACTTGTCCACCTTGAACAGATGATGAGCCTTTTCATACTCGATCAAGCCAATCATGGCGACAGTGATGATCGCTGATAAAGACACCAGCGGGGTGTACTTGAAGAGAGGCGCTAAGAACAACAAAACTAGCATCATGCAGATCGACATGATCACATTGGACATTGCAGTCTTACATCCTGCATCGAAGTTGACCGCTGACTTGGAAAAAGGACCTGTACGAAAGGTACGAATTCAAGGAACATATATTTTAGATGGTGTATCTATGTGAAGACCTATAAACATATGAGGATAAAAGGATTTACCAGTTGTTAGATAGCAAGAAAACCAAGACCCAACAATGTTCATCATCCCAAAGGCTATCATCTCTTTGTTCCCATCAATTTGTTCATTTTTTAGCATTGCCAGACTCCTTCCGACTGCTATTCCTTCCTGAAATAAGCTGGTGAATGGTCAAAACCTGAGAAGAAAAGTACGTAAAACACAGAATCATTGTTATCTTGTCCTTTTACCGATAGTGCAAGGAAACCAGTAACCAAGCCTGCTTTCAGAAGAACACTGAAGTATTCAGAGTGAAACTTCAAATGTGTCATGGAAATAGGGTTCAGCCCTTTCTTCAAGGGACCAACCTGCAAGAATCACATATTATATATCTAGTTTCAGATCATTATACTTCGTATATACCATAAAAAACACGTATACTTTAATCAAAGCAATTAAGAACGACACTTAACTATATGGATTCCATGTTCCTCCCCATGCACAAGATAAGCAAAAACACCTCCTAATACGACCACCAGCAATGGAGCAATAGCTGGCACCCAAAACAATCTTGGAACTTTTGCTTTCTGTATAAATCCGAAAAAAAAATTACACAAAAAAAATGTGACAGTAAAAGTAATAAAGAATGAAAGAAAGGAAAAAGGAATAAAGAACACTATACACTGAGAAGTGCCCACTTACCACATACTTGCTCAGAAACAACAAGCCGATAAAGCATACCCCAACGAGCACACTCTCCCATCTCCACTGAGAATATAGAGGCAAAAGTTAGCCAATGTCCTAAAAACAAATTAAAATAAGTACAGAAATAAAGTGAGAAGAAAACGAAAAAGTTTATTCTACTTTTGGCTAAGAGGATCTATAATTAATCATGAGCTCCAATAATAAAGATTTAGGATATTTTACCTAAATGGGAGTATAGGACGACAACTATGATGATCATGGGTGAAGGCAACGATGGACGAGCGATGACAAAGGTCAAAGATATTTGGTAGAAAGCAAAGGAGTATTTTTGTCAGGTTGATAAGGAAAAGATATCGTGAGATAAAAATCAATTATAGATTAAAAACCTAATAATAATTTTTTTTAATGTAAAATACCCCAAGATTTATTTTTGCTTATGTCAGTTAATTCAATTCTATTAAGCAGCATTAGCTAAATCTATCCGTATCATCATGAATACTGAAACACTACGACAACAAATATTCTTCTTTTATTTTGAAAAAAATTAAATTATATTTATGGTTTTGGGAGCATTGACAACTCATCATTCCAAATTTGATATGTTGACAGATACCTTGAATGGTGTGTGACAGATACTTTGAATGGTGTGTCCAGATCCTTAAATGTAAATAATTATAGACCATGATAATATAGTGATTAAAATTAAGATTTTTGGTATGTGAAGATAGAATATGTTTCTTTCACTTAATGTATAAGATTCAATCTAGAATGATTATGATACTACATGAGATCATTTATTTAATCCTCTTTTCAGTCTCTTCTCATGCATAAATATTCTCTTGTGTGGCTTAATCAACTCTCACTATATTAGTTAGGGTAGGTGATATGATCATTCGGTTCTCAATTGTAACCTGATTTTGATTAGAATGAATTGATAGGACTAATACATTTGTTAGATTGGATTTCAAACAAGAGAAAAGGAGGGAGGAGTTCCTTCTATTCGATTCTTCTCTATTAATCTCCATTAAAGAGATTCTCATTATTTTTTCCCATAACCCCGTGAATCTAACCATTCGATCTATTTAGAATTTGAAGACACCACATACATAACATTAAGATCAACAGAGAGTCTAAATAGGATCTGCGAGATGAATCTACTGACCTCGCTTGTGTGGGAGAAAACGAAGTGCAACACTGAGACGACATCAGTCTTGGTGGTGAAGTGTTTCAATCCAAGCACTCCCTTGAGCTGCTGCATGATGACTATGATCGCCGTTCCCCCCATGAAACCGGTGATGGTCGAACGCGATAAGAAGTCCACCAGTATCCCCAGCCTGCGGTCGATCATTCATCTCAGAGCTCTCTCGAGTTGGTATAAATTCCACGGCCGAAGACATTACCATCCTTACCTGAAGATCCCCAGAGCCACTTCAAAGACCCCGGTGAAGAAGGCTGCGGTGAAGAACAGATTCATGTATAGGTCCGGGTTCTCGATGGCCGAAACCTGACTTCCTATCATCGAAGCCAGTAACAGCGAGACTGACGCTACGTTTCCGACCGCCAAGTTCATGGAGCTACCGAATATGCCGTAGATCAGCGGTGGCACGAAGCTCACATCTGTGACGCAAACATAGACGTATATGAGTGTCGCATCGGTACTCTCTGTTGGTGCCACCAGCGGAAGTCCACTACTTACAGAGGCCGACGACGGGAGGAAGGTTGGCGAGACGGGCGTAACTGATGCCCTGCGGGATGGCGAGGGTGGCGATGGTGATGCCGGCCAGGAGGTCCGACCGGAACTTGGCGAGGGTGTATCTCGGAGCCCATTCTAGCATGGGTACCAAGTACTTCGCCAGGCTGCATGCGGCGGCGCAACCCGACTGGTGCTTCAGTTGGCGGAACGGGTCGTCCGGCAAGAACGTCTCCTTGAGATCGGATCGGAACGACGCGAAGGACGATCTTGGGTTGGTGAGATTCACTTTCTTGCGGTGGTGCTGCTGCTGCTGCTGCGGCAGTTCCAACATTTCCATCTTAACCAAAGACTGAGAGAGTCAGGAAAGAAGAGAAGGAAAAAAGGTGCTGCTACAAAGAGAGAGGTCAGATATTGCTCTATATATAGAGAGAGAGAAAGAGAAAGTATGGGTGCGGTGGGAGTGGGTGAGAAGATTGTTGTGGGATTGGGTATTGATGGTAGCAATGCAAAAAAGTTATGGGTTGGTGAGGTCCACCTCAGGAATTCTCGCAGCCTGGACACCGCTAATTGATCTTAAATTGGATAGTTCAATGGAAAGACGAATAAGAACTTCCAGAAGAAGTATTCGGTTACATATGTACTTATTCTTAATTTGGTAAAGAAGTATTAGATTCCATATATACGTACCCTTAATTCGGTACTTATTGAGGATGATTAGAGGCATGCGTTATGGATCTCATGCCCGCCTGCTGCATTCGCATCCGCATCCGCATGCGCCGCATTCGGTCGTGACTTAAGTTGCGAGTTAGGCTTTCCTTCTTTTTATTATTTAAGAACAAAAAATTCTAATAAAAATCTCACCAGATGTGCATGCAACATAGAAGAAAAATTCAAAGGAAATGAATCCTTTCAGAACAATCCAATTAGCTTTCATGATAGATCTTATATTTCTTTGATAACACAAGAATCAGTAGGTCAATAGCCAAGGCTTTCCTTTTTATTTGGTGGGTTAAGTTTTGCGTCACTTCAGAATAGCATAAAAGAACAGACACAGTAAATAGATTCGGAGGGACACATGAAACCTATGTGGAATAAGAATCCTATATGCTCTCCGATTTGGAAGGATAAAACTCACATATAATAACCCGGATTACGTGTATGGTTAATATCCATTAGGAATAAAGAGATCGGCTTTGCATTCGGCAACAAACAAAGATCCATAGAATAATATGATGAGGTCAAAGATGATGGGATATAAGTGGACTGCCATCATAGGCAGCTTTGTCGGAGGCAGTGGACATGGAAACTGCATGCGATTATGAGTTACCACTCGAGCACTTATACAGGTTGAGTGTATCTAAGAAGAACATACTGAGAACGTGTGTGTGTTATATACCATCTGCAGTACACATACTGAAGAAGAGTATTCAGGTAGTCACAGAACCATATCAGTGTTCCTAAAGCATGCATGAAATAAAATGCTTTACGAAGGGCTGTATATGAAATCCTAAAGGAACTATCACATGAACTCGCAAGAATTCTAGTTGGCTTTTCGGATGAAAACGGGCCAAGAGCTTAGACCAAGTAAAGTCTTTCAAGCATGTTCAACATGCATGGGAAGAGCCAAACTGCTGCACGCAAGAAAAAGTGAGAAGATCCAACTTGCCACCCAAACAAATTTTTATTGAGAGGCCAGCAGTAGGAATATATGGAGAAGCAAAGTTAAAGCTTGGATTCTTGTTCTCCTTCTGGCATTAACGATTGCTTTATCTTAAAGAAAAAGACTGTGTCGACCTATCTGATTAGAGCCTATCCAGATCATAAACATATATCCACTGAAATCGCTGCAATCATGATTATACTTTCTCCATAAACTCCAAATCACTTGGAAGGAAAAGACCTTCTTCTCCAAGATTCTATATCTCAACTTCGTGATGGAGGAGAGAATAGACCACGGTTGAAATACCCCAACATAATCAACAAGTGAAAGCAGATCTGTGATGTTCCTTTGTTGCCTGTCCACTTTGGAAGACAAGACATGGGAAGGAAGAAATATATGCCTAGATTTTGATTGGAAGGCTTTTCACATGCTTTTTAAAAGCTCTTTAAGAGCTTCCAAAGGTGGATTTGCCGCATGATTACTTAGTGAGGCCCTCACGAATGTGCCTTCCTCGGTTAAGCACAGATCTTTGCACCAAACCAATTACGCCCTCCTCGACAGTGCATCCCACTTAAGCGGTGAGGTAAGGTTTCACATTTGCACGTAAAGTCGACGTGTGAATCCGTAAGCTTGTGAAGACTTGAAGATCACAGTCTGGGAAATGTTCACTAAGATGATCAAGATATTGATTATTGAATTGTTCTTAGTCAGATCGATAAATCTTTAAGTTTTGCTAAAGTTTATTATGCTCATCGGATCATCTTCTATATATTTCCAATCACGCCTTATTACTTCTAAAAAATAAGATCATCAATTCAACCAAAAAATTAAGCTTCCAAGTATCTAACTCTTTCAATCCTTAGTGGTCCATCTTTTTTCATCTCATACACATGAATGATAAGTCAACAAGATTAACGTCAAATCATAGTATGTTATGATCATTTTGTTTGAATTTTATTAATAATGATGTGTATTAGTCTATGGTAAAACTCAAAGTTTGATTACTTAGAGAATTTGTTTTCTAATTATAATTTGCCTTTAGATTGTTCATGTACAATTTTGTATTTGTTGATCAATAAAAACAAACTATACCTCTGTTCTATTACTCTATGCTTCTCCCTCCATTTAACAATGTAGTAGTAACATATCTATCTATAAAACCAAAAAAATATAATAGAGTAATAAAACCCACAGCTTGTTACTATTTCTACCCTTGTTTTATTAACAACAGTAATGGATGGCCTCTGAGAATTTTATCAACCTATTATTTTATATTTTGATAGTCGATATAATTATTGTAACATTTGGGTGGAGATCGTATCGGGGAAAAGTATTGACGTATGATAGAATAAGTAGTCGAAACAAAAAACAAGACAAGGATAAAAATTAAAATATTAAACGTAAAAAGAATATTATTTTCAAGAAATTTATCATTTGATCCACGGATAAGTCAAAATAGAATGAGGATGTTAAGACATGAGAATATTATTTTCAATTTCATAATGTCTGCTAAAATAATATCACCATCAAGCAATGTATTCAATATATCTAAATTGTAATGACCATTTAAAATCAAAGAGCTAGTAGGAGCATAAAAATTCATGAAATCAAGATTTACAAAAGTCAATTTAAGTAAAATAAAGAGTATCAAAAATCATTACATGAGATATTAACCATCCCCAATCAAATGGAAGAAACCAATCTAGAGATGATCTATAGCATTGAGAAAGAGGGTCAAGATCAAGAGGCATTAGCTGAATGCATAATATTTTAGGGGTAGGTTAGGGGGTGTTTGACTCGGACAATAATATTCCATATAGTGACAAAAGTGTTCAAGTATTAAAATAGTGAATATCTTGAATACCTAATTTTTTCTGTTTATTTATTATAAATTATCTTGAATCATTTTTTTTTAATTGTTAAGGATAGAAAAGACATCCAAAAAATAGATAAAATGTGAATACGAACCTAATTGAATATAGGAATAGTGAACAGAGATACATTTGATATTTCAGAGACTATAATTTGAAATATAATTATTTCTATACAAAAGTTAAGAAATACCCTACTTTTAAGTATGATTTAAACTATTAATTTATATAATTGAAAGCAATCAATTAAATTTATGATGAAATCTAAAAGTCGATATCTAATTTATATTATTAAGTAACAATATAAGGAAGATCGATCTATTTATATTATAAAAATATATTTAAAAGATAAATTATAAATTATATTTGAAGGACCAAAAATATGAATTATCACAGAAATAAGAAAAATAAAATTGCTAAATAAAAAATCAAATAATGGTGTATTATGTCAAAATAAATTAGATAATACTTTAAAGAGGATGGCAAAATCTTAGTAGTCGCTGTACGATAAGATACGGGTCGGATCCGCATCGGGTTCCGGGTATGTCCGCTACACCGACGCCTGCGTTTCTCGCAGGCGCAGTAGTTCTCTCGGAGGATGAGTTGCTCGTGATCTCTTCCGCTCGCTCGAGTTCTTAGGGTGGTTGCCGAGGCAGCAGCCCAAAGAATATGGCGGCCAGAAGGAGGAAGTCCGGAGGTTTGCCGAGCGTTGTGGTGCCCTCATATAACTGTGCAAGCGGAGCAGGACTGGGAGCTCTAAAACCGCCTCGGACCGTCCTTCTTTCGATCTAAGTCTTTCGAGCAGGAGGTGCGATCTGACTCCACCGAATCGCGGGATCTTATTGAGGAAGTCGGGTTCTTGCCAAGCAAGGTAGGAAATTTAATGGATTGCGATCGAGTTTCGCAGTGTTATTATCATCATTTTTCTGTTTGATGAAATGAGGCTTTGCCCTGAATGCTTGATCGAAGGGTCCCAGTCATTTCTTCTTGAATGGTCATACTTGATAAGTAGAGACCCTAGTTATTGCATATGGGGAGATCATGAGACGTTTCGCAAATTGACATGATTGCTAGAACATGTAGTAACGGATGGTGGAGATGAATCCGAAATGATGTATTTGGAAGAAAGGAGGAAAATATCAAAGAGATAGGATCATGGAGCTTTAGCAGTTTTCTGAATTAGTTTTAAGGAAAATAAAAAAAATGTTTAAGGAAGAAGGAAGAATAATAATCATACAGAAAAGGAAAAGAAAGTTACATGATTGGTTAACCAACACACACATTAGCAATTGTCTAAATTAATCTTCTTTCCTTGAAATAAGTTACTTTGCTGAAATTTTGTTTCATATGTTAGTTGTATTGACTGCCACTTCCAACCCAATAGTTTCATGCTGAAACATCGTGTTTCTCTGAAAAGCTGAAATTGAAAACTTGTTGGAAAGCTAAATGGCTGTATTTTTTCTACAAATACACAGAAGGATGATGCCTGTTCTGGAAATTTTGTACTTATTATGAACATTTACATCTTCAAATGAATTTAGTAGAAATTTGTTTCAGTGTACAATTATTTGTATCTCCTAAATCTGGTAACTTACAAGGTGGTTGTGTGTCTACGCAGTTCTGATAAGCATCTAATGTGACCTCCATAGTCAACATTTTTAGTGTGGCTCTTGTTGTCGATGATTAGTTTCAGTTTTACTTTAGCATTTTATTGCGACACACTAGTGAACCCTAAGGAGGATTTGAAAAAGAACAATAGGCACTTATACTGTACCTTTTGCAAGGATGTGTAACCACTGTCTGTGTATAGCTGGGTCTTGAACTCTTCTTTTATTGTTATTGTTTAGGATTTTTTTTTTGCTGTATAATCAATCAATTTAAGCTAAAACGTACATTCGTGAACCTAAATTCAGTTGTGAGATTGAGATGAAGAAGGAGATGGAACAATTAAAGATTGCATGAATGTTCTTTGCAACAAAAACTCTGCTAACTTAACAAAGTCACGGGATTAGTGCCACATAATTTTCCTTGAAGCTTCTTTATCAAGTAGTTTTTTTGTATTTGTAAACTCTGCTAACTTTTCTGGTCCTGAAGGCTGAATTAAGAATTTTAGCTGGAGTGCAAAATGAGTTACTACTTCTTTCTGAGGCTTCTTCACATGATACTTATGCTTTGAAGGTTCAAACTTCAAAGTAAGCTTTGTTTCAGTAGCAGCTACTGTGGAAGTTTTCTTTGACAGTATTATGTACCTTGGCCATACTTAGCTTGAAGGTAAGAAATAAACCCCATAAGGACTGTTAGAGTGGCATGTATATGAAAATATTTCTTGAAGGAAGAACTTATTAAATAAATCCTTGCCAAATCTCTTTGGTAGTTTTTTCTTGTCAGGTACAGATTTAGCATTGTACAAGCTCCTGTTGCGAGCAAAATACAGAGCAATCTGAGTACTTGCTATGTGATTGTATTCTGAACAACTCTGTTTCATCACACTAATTCATTCTTGTACTCAGTGAAATGACATGCTTCAACTGCCTCTTTGACCGAAAGAAATACAGCTTGTTCCCCTATTAGATCAAGATACTTTGATGACTTCAACTTCTCTGTAATCTCTATCCTAGGATTTGTCAAAGCGATCTGCAAGGCAATGTAAAGAGCTTAGTTATAGTAAATGGAAAGTAAACAAGTTACTAGGTTCTACTGATTAGGTTTACCTTGATTCCTCTTCTGTCAACATATCTATGGACCTCTGCTAGCATGCTGATTCCAGTATTGTCAATGGAGGTCACTCCTATCATAGAACATGCATAAATTTGTGTGATTAGTTCCATCAAGTACAAATGTGTTTTTCATACAAAATTGTTTATTCTTCTTTTGTCAATCAAGTAGGATGAAAAGCTTGCATCATTCTTTTCATTCCATTAAAATCTCTAACATATGCTATTAAACAATTTACAAATCCATTAATGCTACAGTAAGGATTAATAACCAAATTTACATCTTTCTATCGTTTTGGTTCAAGTTCCTTTTGGGTGTCAAGGTAGCTCACATTACATGCCTACCAGTCCATATGCAAAAATTGGCCCATCCAAAAGTTCATAAGCAAACAGCCCTAAGTCAAGAATTTGAGGCAAGTTGACCTTGGATTTTGATGGCTAAATCCCTTTCAATTATATTAATGTATGCTGATTTTTTTTCTCCATCCTAATTTTTTGACCTAGATGATTATAAAGTTTTTTACATTCATTTTATGGATGAAACTTTGATCAAGGATTGGCAAAACTCTTACTAAGGCATGCAGTTGGTTTTGTTTAAGGGTCTTACTTTCAACTGTTCTGGAAGAAAACATAAGTTATATAAATGTTTGACCATCTTTATATTCTTATTGTTAATCCTCATCTCTAATGTCTGGATCAAATTCAAAATGATAGGCATTGCAACACCTGATCACTGAGAGCCCGGCTTAGGTCATCTTCAAGATGGTGTATGAAGCCCTTCAAGTATCATGGAGAATAAAGTAAGCAGCCATTCAAATGAGACTTACCACTCATGTCCAAGATAAGGTACTGCAGATTTACTTCACCCTTCCTAGCGATGGCATCTTCCTCTTCTATCCATCTCAAGATCCTAGTTTTGGTAAAAACAAGAGATGAGCTTGAACCAAGCTTTGATAGATCCTCAACTATCTCAGGTCCATGACATCTTTTCCTTACCTCTCTCTCAGATAGCCAGTGCTTGCATAGTAGATAGGAGAACCCAGTTTCAAAATCAAAATGTTAGGGAAAAGAACTGAGTCTGGATATTGCTCCACATCACAATAAGCTTCAGTTCCCTTTATGTTTCCGAGCTTGCAAGTAGTTGGTCGTGCCACATATAATAATGCCCTCAGTATTGACAGACCTACCTGTACAAGAAGGTAATATAGAAAACATGGTTGATATGGACAAAAGATGATGATGATATAGAAATAGTTTGGGCAGCCAATTGATTCGTCTTTAATCAATTCCTTTATGATCAAACAGCCAAGAAAGGGAGAAGTTAACTTGTGCATAGGAGTCTTACTGAAGCCAAAAGTCCAACAGTCATGCTGAAAAATATGACACCAAAGAAAGCTGCCACGCAAATGACAAAGTCAAACTTGTCCACCTCGAGAAGGCGGTGAGCTTCTTCAAACTTAATGAGCCCAGTCATGGCAACGATGATGATTGCTGATAGGGCTACTAGAGGAGTGTATTTGAAGAGAGGTGCCAAGAACAACAGCACCACCATGATGCACATTGACATGACCACATTTGACATCGCCGTCTTGCATCCTGCATGGAAGTTAACTGCTGACCTGGAAAAAGGACCTGTAATATAAGCGTTGCATTATTCATCAAAAATTTATTTGAAAAACCATTATTAATCTAACATATCTCTTGTTTGTTCAGACTGTAAAGTGTTCTGATTACAAAAAAAATTCCAAGGACAGATTTGCTTGGTAAATATTGTATGCATCTTAAGATTTTTATTCTATAAAAACTCCTGTGTGTTTTGGAATAAAATACATTAAGAAGATAGATATATCTGAGATGACTTTGTATCTTATTATTTCCACATAATGAATAATATAGGTTTCTTTCTACGAAATGTCGAGCCAAATTATTTTGGAATTTTCGTTTACAATTGTTGGTTTCCGTAATTGTTCTTTATATACCAAAGTTTTCTTCTTTGTGAGTATAAAAATATCAAACTTTATCGAAAAATCTAATCTCACATGAAAAAACATTTTATATATAAGAGGAAAATAAGATCGAGAATGAAGCATTCACCAGTGGTGAGATAGCATGAGAAACAAGAGCCGATGATGTTCATCATCCCAAAAGCTATCATCTCTTTGTTCCCATCTACTTGTTCATTTTTCATCGTTGCCAGACTTCTTCCAACTGCTATTCCTTCCTAAAACAAGAGCATAAAAAGGTTAATAAATAAACGTGCTTGCTTGCACAATAATTCTAATTAAGATTTAAGGAAGCCGAAATCATTATGATCGTGTACTTTACCGAAAGAGCTAGGAAACCAGAAATCAAGACTGCTTTCAAGAGAACACCGTGATATTTAGACTCGAACTTCAAATGTGATATGGAAATAGGATTTAATCCTTTATTCACAGTGCCAACCTGCAAGAATCACGAACAGCTTCACACCAAGTGCCCAAACCTTTGTTTATTTATAGACATAGTAAAATGAGAACTTCCAAGAAAGCTCAAAGTTTCTCTAAGAGACTTCACCAGCATGTATCTATAGAAGAACTACAAGAAATGAGAAAAGAACGAAGAAGATTACAGATATGTGGAATGGTTTGGATCAACACTTAACTATAAGGATGCCATGGTCTTCGGCATGTATAAGATAGGCAAAAAGACCTCCCAAAACGACCACCAGCAAAGGAGCGATGGCCGGCAACCAGAACAACCTTGGAACCTTTGCTCTCTGTGTAGATTACGAAGAACATATATCAACTGTGAAAAGCTGATCATGATGGTCAATGGAGTAATTAATGAAGAGAAGGAAGGAAGAAAAGCACAGTAGATTTGGCTATATATTTCCTCGCTCACCGTATGCCTACAGAGAAGCAACAAGATAACTAAGCACGTCCCAAAAACCGCACTCTCCCATCTCCACTGAAACACCAAAGATAACCAATTGAGAGAGAAACACCAAAGATAAGGTGACTTAAGGAAACTAATGAAGTTTAGTGTCGAGAAAATGACATCGACGCTCCCATCTTATCCCCATAAGATGTGAATTCCATAAGGTAAAAGTATATGCTAAAACTCAAACTTCAATTGGATTCATCAGTTAAATAAACAAAATTAAAGAACTGAATTCTTAACCACTCGAATAATTAATCAGAACATTTGAGTCTTAAAAAGATCGAAATGTCTTTATTTTTTATTTATTAAGAATGCTTCTCTCATCCTTGTATTTGATTTTATTATGTAAATGAAATTTTATAATATTATTTGTATATTTATATTTTAGCATGTTTTATGATTTGACTGATCGACTCAATAGTTCAACCAAGTCTTTCTTCATGGAATCAAATGGTCGGTCCAATCTTATTAGCTTAACAAGTTTGAGCAAAACCATTATTTACTCTCTTTAAATATGAAGCCATAAGTTAGGATTGATAATTAAAATTTTGTTCATAAGAATTGAAGAAATAAAGGATTAATTGCTCTTTAAATACACATATCTCTCAAAGATTTATGATTTTAATGTGTGATGTGGACGAAAAATAGCTCGAATGTTTGTGAGATTTATTTTAATGCTTTTATATGAGAAAATATGGAAAGAGATTTGGGTTAACTCAAGAAAAAGTTTTTGGATAAAATATGTCGAATCATATAAATTTATATTTTATTACGGCTGATTCAACGATTCTTTCTTTGTCGGAATCCTTCCTCCCAAAAACGAATCTTTGGATCCCTGGATGGATTCGCCGCACTAACCTCCTCCCTGTGGGAGATGATGGAACCCAAAACAGAGACCACATCGGTCTTGGTGGTGAAGTGTCTCATTCCGAGCACTCCCTTCAGCTGCTGCATGATGACTACTATCGCCGTCCCTCCCATGAACCCGGTAATGGTCGACCGTGAGAAGAACTCCACCAGGATCCCGAGCCTGAGATCAAGCGCTCGTTCAGCAAGAGCTTCTTTGTGTGTGTATGTGTGTCTATAGATACTCTCACCTAAAGATCCCCAACGTGGCTTCGAAGATCCCCGTGAAGAAGGCGGCTTTGAAGAACATATGCTTGTACAGTTCCGGGCTCTCCAACGGCGATATTTCACTTCCTATGACAGACCCAAGAAACAGAGAGACCGCGGCCGTGTTTCCCACCGCCAAGTTCGTCGAGCTACCGAACACCACATAGACCAGTGGCGGCACAAAGCTCGAATCTGCGATGTGAAGAGCCACGGTAATGCCGGTCCGATGAGTGCAAAGCAGTAACATTGAAATCCAACTAGCATTTCGTGAGAGAGAGAGAGAGAGAGGACTTACAGAGACCAACGATGGGGTGAAGGTTGGCGAGACGGGCGTAGCTGATGCCTTGGGGGACGGCGAGGCTGGCGATGGTGATGCCGGCGAGAAGGTCGGCCTGAAGCTTGGCGAGGGTGTACTTGGGTGCCCACTCCAATACGGGAACGAAGTACTTCACCAAGCTGCCTGCGGCGGCGCACCCCGACTGGTGCTCCAGATGCCGAAATGGATCGTCAGGCAAGAACGTCTCCTTGAGGTCGGACCGGAATGATCTGAAGAAGGAGCCTCTCTTCTCCAAGTTCACCTCGTTACGGTGCTCTCCCAACGTTCCCATCGAAAGAAGACGACGAACCGTGATCGGGTCTCTCAAGCGCCAAGGGAAGAGGGGGATCGAGCTTGTGTGTCATCTCCTCTAGCAGTACGAGTATAAATCGACAACACGTGGGACCGTGATGATCGTGAGCTGAGGCCGTCCCCGGGCATCACCTGAAGAGCTCCCTGACCGCGACGTTATCAGGCTCAGGATGGCGAGCAATCTCTCTCAGGGATGAGAAAAGTCTTGTCAGGGGATCCTTCGTCATTGACGTCTCAGTCGCCAGTTCATGTGTGTGCCCGTCGCACGGCGCAATCACGGGTCGGATGACATCAGACGATGCGTGGCTCTCACCGTCGGTGGACGAGAGAGCCACTCTGATGGTTCGTTGATGGCATGCGGTGAGTGGTGTTTTGCGGGGGAAGTACGTTCCGGGGAGGCACAGGAATATAAGAGAGTATATCCAAATGGAACACGGAAGTATGAACCGACGCTTCATTGCAAGTAACATCTCTCACTCTCAGTTATTTCCGTTTTAGCTTGTCGAAATTGTCGTGCGCTACCGATGGCATCATGAAACTCTAATATGAGGTTCCGTAAGTGTCGAAGAGAGAAGAAAAGAGAACTCGCAAGTTGGGTGCTTGTGTTCTTCTTCTTCTTCCTGCTGGGAAATCTGCAGAGTCGATAAATTTTGATGACGATATCTACCAGTTAGAAGTGCGTGGTATTCATGGAAAGAAGAAATCGGTCAAACATGGAGAAAAGACGAATACGAGATCAGAACGTACTCCGTTTCGCCTCCGTGCTGTCGTTTTCGGGTTTGAAGACGATGTGCGTTGATCACGAAATCCAAGTTCTGTTGGCAGGACATGCCGAATGCACGTACGCAAATTTAATAAGTCAATGAAAAGAACAAAACCATAGCTATTAGACCACTGCAAGTTCTAAGTGGGAGTCCTCCACCTAATCCAAGGAAAAATAGGTGCACAAGTTGGTGAGATACAAAACGAGTGTTCTTTGAGTCTAGGTTTAGTTTCATATAATTTCAAAGCTATGGATTGAGTGCCACATAATTTTTAGCGAAACACCTGTCTCAAGAAAAGATAATATATTACCAAAGTAATTTGTACATCCTAAGTTTTGGATATCAGTAACTCGTGCATCCTCGAAGGAAGCTTCAGCTTATCACTTCTGCCTCCATTTCAATCGGGTGAATTCCACCTTGTTTGGCTTGAAACAGTCGCTCCTTAATAGCAGCCAACCCATTATAACAGCTTCATGTCTTACAATAATTTACAACCTGCAAAAATAAAAACACCATTAGAATCTCGGACCAGAAAGTCTGCCCCACCCTCCTGCAATTGATACAGATACGAGCCATTAGCCATTATAACAGTTATTCATGTCTTACAAGAATTTACTACCTGCAAAAATAAACACTCCATTAGAATCTCGGTCCAGAAAGTCTGCCCCACCCTCCTGCGATTGATAGAGATACGAGCCATTAGCATTAAGATTAAACCAATCTTGCTGAGGTTTAGTCCAAGCCATCCTGATAGTATTTATCTAACAAGTTAATCCCTGAGATACAAACATAGTTTTACAACTGGATTCATAGGCAACAGTTCTAAAGAAGATATTAGTTGGAGTGACTTCAACTCTTAAGGAAAGACATTTCATTTCTGACCTTCCAAATTGGGTAGAGCCCATATACTATCAACTGCTCCTAGGTTTAAGCAACTTTGTTACACAATTTGACTTGCTTTCTCGAGCCATTTGCCAACATACAAAGTACAGCCAGACTTAATATAGAAAAGAGATAAAAACACATTTAGCAACAGTTTTAGAGAATTATTTAAGTTGACATGCAGCTATAGTTTGATCCGTGGAGCCGTGGACGCGACTGTTTCCACACATTAGACTGAGACAGATTACCAATGTCCTGGTAATGTATATACTCATCACCGCTTTATGGATGGCTCAAAGCACATTAGTCAACTTGCTCTACTGGCAATTGCATGTGATCGGTTCTACTCTCTTTTAGTTTTTATGTACCAAAACTGATGCGATCCTTCAAGAATAAAACCAGAGAAAGACATGCTTTTTTCACCTCCAGAACATGGATTACAAAGAGACTCGCCTACAAAAGAAGCCCTAGTAAGAGACCTAGATGGTGATTTATGCCATCACTCCACAGCCTATCCTTCATGGGCGTCTAAAGCACTCAGAAAGAAAGCAATCAATTCCTCCTCAAAGCTTCAGCTCAATAAGAAAGGACTGAACAAACTTGCTACCAGCAACAATGTAATGTGCAGATGATTAGAAAAAGAAAGAACAAAAAATATAAATCCAAAGCAATGTTTATAAGTTCATATTTATCTCTCTCCATTGTAATCTCTCTGTAGCTTTCCCGAGTTATAAGTGCATAAATCGACATGGTATTCATGATCATCAGAAGCATGGTCAAACAAGGAGCAATAATGAACACGAGTACAGAGCCTAGTTCAATACTGTTAAATAAACGCATTACCTTTTTTATGGTGCTTCAATAGCTTCTTGTTTCCTTAACATTTGTCGATCATGCAACCATTCTTTTCCACCAAGTTAATGACATCCTGGAAACACACAGAACACCTATATAAATAGATCAAACGGTTCTTGTTGCTCATAAATGTTCCAGCATAAGAGATGCATACTCCTCACATTGGATACAACATCTCAAGAATATTTTGGTGAACATTGTCTCACAGGATGAGAGATTATTTACAGCTAAGACCAAATTGATTGGCCTGAAGGATTAACCACCGGACACAAATTGTATATGGAGCTAAGCCTTTTAATTGAAGGCTAATTACCTACGGAAGGGAATAGAATTTACATCATTACATCATGAGAATTTGGTGGAAAACAGGGATCGAATATTCACCACTACAAGGTAGAAAAATGTTTACTCCTACACCAACACTTATTTTATAATAGATCTACAAATGCAAAATTCTTCTGTCAACATCTTTCTTTTACCACCTTGTGTTTGCTTCCAGGAGCTAGACGCCAAATTTGTACTTTGACAACCACTGTCTGCACATGTCAACCACGGGCAGTGCATTTGCAACTGATGCCTGCAGGATTAGAAAAGTGCACAAATTCAAGGCAAATTCAAAGAAAGAGATGCAAGAAAATCATAATATGTCTTAATTGGGTTAGACATCTCATAATTTAATCAAGCAAGAGTTGCAGATTAAATAATATCCGGAAAAAAATTCAACAAGTCGATAGAAAATTGATGAAAGCATGACATGGCTGATGCTCATTGCTCAATTTTCTAGATCTATGTATTAAAGTCAATGGCAAAGGAGAGATCGTTCACAAAATATGTCAATTATGTTTCATTTTTAACGATGGTGGGTTCCTCATTTCAATGAAGTAGGAATATGATCTAATGGTGAACGGTTCGAAATCTATTTAACATGTAAAAGTACAGCGTGATGTCAATATCTAGTACAATCAAAGTGAAAACCCACATGCCTAGAATGCAACTTCTGAAACATACGTTTAATTGTCATTAAGACATCAAACCTGATGTGCAACATATTCAACGTCAGCAACACTTCCACTTCGGGAAGCTATCTGGAAAGCACTCTTTAGACGGCCACAAACAACGCAAGCTAAAACTTTCCTATAAGAAAGAAATATCAAGTACAAGGAAACACAATTCAGATATACAAGTGAACATACAGTGCTGCTGAAATTTTCATTAGTTTAATTTGAAATCAACAGGTAAATTTAACTGGAAATTCACTGTATCTTATTTTATTTCACAAGCACATTCACAAGCAGGAAGTAATAGACTTCCTGCATATGTAAACGGTAGAGGAAACCACTTGAACAGAATGTATGAGTTTATTATTAGGATTTCTACTAGGATTTCTACTGGAAATTGTTGGATGTGCTCAGACGAATTGAAATATATAAAGCTTAGAAAGCAAAAGTCAGTGAAAGAAAGAAGACAGGTAACTTGGAAAGACCATGTAACAGAAACAACAGACCGCAATGTCCCAACTATATGCAGTCAGCTATATGTATCTTTTCCTGTCAATGAGTTATGTACAAATCAATCTTGGTGGTTAAATTAAGAACATTCAATTGTTACGTGTAGTTTCTAGTAAAGCCTTCTTAGGCAAAGGATTTTACTCCTTGTATATAATTTTTTTCTTCTTTTTTCCCCCCACTCTATTAAATTTGCAAGTCGTGACCGTGAAGATTATTCAAAGAGACAAAAGTAATTGGTTTTAATGACTTACAATATACAGTCAGACCAAAAATCATTTGAAAATTAGTCTAAACAAGGATTTAAATATCAAATGGAGTGGCATATAGCAACTAGTATTCACTGATCTGACCCTGTACCTGCATCAAAATATATTAACTCAATAACAGTAATACATTTTATTTTATTTAATGATACCAGATAGTATGAATCAATATACTGCCTAGGATACTGGCACCATATCAACCTGATAGTTTACCGGTATTTAAACCATTGGAAACCAAATTTTAAACTAAGTCTAAAAGCTTAGGCAAGATGGTCCAGTTCAGAATGACCAAAGGTATGAAATATTATTTATGTCTACTCCACTGGACCACTTATGTCTACTCCACCTATAATTAACAATAATAACAATAACAAACACAAAGTCATTATTACAAGGACACGAAAGCATACCTGTGACTGCTAATTAGCATGTCTATGAGCCGATCAGGCCGTTCTTTGTGCTTGTTAGCATATACGTTGATGGCAGCTCCAAGAACCTATTAAAATTTTAAATGATGAAACAGCATTTAATTACTAGTACTAATATAACCATTTCTAGATTGTCATCATTTGTTGTAGGTGAATACACATGAAAGGATTTAAATACAAGTCCTTGCTGAATGCCACTAGACAGCAAACTAGCATGGTATATCTTGGTGCATCGTCAAAATATTCAAAAAATATCCAAGTGACAGCAGGTCAGGATACCATTTATGGGAACAGAAACTGGACTATTATATATATACATATACATATATATATATATATATATATACATATACATATATATATATATACACATATATATATATATACACATATATATATATACACATATATATATATATACACACACATATATATATATACATATATATATATATATATCAGTACCATCACTACAAACTGATGTACAGATTCATGTCCACTGGCTCGATCACACTTAGCTTTTAAGACTTTTTATTGAAGCAATAAAAAAATAAAACTTTTTATAATCCTCAATTGTTCTAACAGAGTGAGGTACTAATTTTACAGAATCATGAAAGTAAAACATTGCCAGCTTATATGTTCTCAACATTTACAAACTAAAACATTCATTTGTAAACAATCAATAATATCTCATTATGTTGAAATCTTTGGCATGAGGAAGGCAGCATTTTTATGAACTTTGAACAAAAAAATATGAAGTCGAATGGGCCCATAGGAACTAGGAGCACTAATGGGTCAGGTCAGTCAGTCCATGATCGTGTCGGGCTAAGATCAATATACTAAAACAAAACTCTAAATTCAAACCCCACCAAGGATGACATGATTAAGGCATTTCAACAAGATTCAACTAAAATCTGATCAAACCTGTAATGACACAATTTGACCTATTTATAAGACAAAATGATACAATTGGCATCCTAGCCCTGAAATGACATTTAACACATTCGAGTATAACTGGTCTATCAGGTTTGTTTCAGTCTATCGAATCAACTTCCTAAACCTGAACTCAACCCAATTTATTAATCAGGTCAATCGTGTCTACCTATTTGAGACGCAAACACGCAGGTGACCACTCAACTGATCTTGTGTCAGGTAAGGACCAAGTTGGCAGATCAAATCAGGAGTTGGCACCTCTATTATGAATTTAATAACACAATCAATATCAGATAGTCTGAATGTTCTACCGTACTAAAAGGTGAAAAAACATGTTTCCTTAGAAAAATAAATTAGTTTGGTAGGAACCTAATCGAATAGAGGCATTGGTTTAGATGACAACCAATTTAACCAGAGGTTAATATCATCCAAGACAAAATATGGAAAATCAAAAAATCTTTATTCTTTACCTGGTCCCAATCATCTTCATCTATTGTGCCCTTTATATTCTTCAAGAGCTCTGTTAATTGACCGCCCTTTTTTCTCTCTGCAAGGGATGCTGCCACACCAGCATAGATGTCAACAGCTGAAAGATGAATGATATGCAGTACACATCAGCCTTGGCCAAGAAGAAATATATCCATAATTAAATTATTTAAGAGAGTAGATCCCACAAATGAATAGAGAAAAACAAAGAATAACAAATATCAAGATAGCATTATGGAGCCATGAATGCCTTACCTGGGAGGTTAAATTCATAAATAACTTGGAAAGCCAAGTCAAAATGCTTTTCAGCAAGTGCCTCAGCGATTAAGCACCTTCTCCTGCAAAGTTGAACAAGACTTACAGTAAATAATCGAAACGGTAGCAGAAGTCAACCTCATCCATCATTTGTCTGATGTACAAGTAATCTACAAATAAGTAGTAATGTACATCAGAACTGATCAAGGAATAAACTTGCATTGTGCTATAGCTATTGGCATAAATGCTGGCAATGAAACAAACACCAGTATGCTGGTTTAGCACTGACACCAAATTGATTCTATCAATTATATACCCAAAGAAATTCAGTGTATTTAATCCATAAAACAACATAGGCCCAAGTTATAATGAAGACAAATGAAAAAGGTTTTTCTTGAAAATCGATACAAGCTGAAAAACTATTGTCATGCATGTCTTTTGTGATCCTTTTGAGCATTAATTCTCCATCAAAAAGTTCTTGTTTTCACTGAATCACATAAAACATAACTAGCTTATTAATGAATATAATGAATAAACAGAAAAATTCACAAAAGCATTATAAATAAAATAAGTACAACAAACCTAAAAGTTTCAGGTTCACTTGGATTTCCAAATAGAGAATGCTTCCACTGAGGTCCATCTGAATCATTGAGGGATTTCACTACTTCTACCTACATAATATTAAGATATGTAAGAAACAGGTTGATGAAGACCGTAAAAAAGAACAAAAAAAAGAAAAAGGAATTGAGGGTTCATAATATCTAAAGTTCTTTTGCAGTATTAAGCAAGCAGTCTGTGTTTTACAGAAGAAAGACTAAGTGAATGTGGATGTTTGTCTCAGTGTCTAGAGCTCTTTAGGTACCAGGAAGATAAATCCAGTCACTAGAAACTAGATCTCAACCAAGGGTATGGTGCCAGTCATGCCATAGTATAAGTACTGCAACAGGCACATGGCAATTGATATACGAAGATCCAATAGCAGAACAGTGCCAACACTTACACCTATAATAGCACATACCATATTTAACAACGTATGTAACATGCCAGTGGCTGGCCATTACAAGCAGTGAACAAGAATTATTTACTGTCAGGTTAGCCAATTCATGTAACATAAACAATCAGATTAGCCAATCAAACTATAATTATTTACTGTCAGTTTCAAGAATTCATTTCTTTCAATCACATAACAATTTGATAATGATGTGGTAGTTCTCAGAGAACAAAATCTAGTAAATGCATAATATCATTAAGGAGCAGTATGATGGACCAACAACCAAGAATATCAGGGCTGTTCTTGGGCTGCCACCAAGTGCTTCCAAATTTGCATTGTAGCATGTTTACTAGGAAAATAGATAAGATTGGATGTGTGGTGTTCGATGATGCTGTTTACAAGGTTGATCACATGTGGTGTTCTACTTGAAGAGCTTTAATGAAATCTAAGTTTAAATTATGAAAAGGAAGATCACAATTGTTAAACCTTTAAAATAAGGAGAACTTATGGAAATATATAGTCAAGATAAGAAGTGTGTAATCATAATAGAGGTTTGAAAAAATATGGTGAAGTAGATAAACAAATTTTAAATTACTTGGATATACAAAAACAGAAGACTAAAGAAAAATTACAACAAAATAAGAGCTTTGTGGTCCAAGGGGGAAGGAGCATCTTGTTTCATATATGATAGTTAATAGGTCCGTGGAGAAAGGTATTATAAGGTATATAGAGTAAAGATAGGTAATGCAAGATTGTTCAGATGAACAAAATAGTGGGGATGCTGTGATGAGAAAAATAGGATAAGGCACAATGTAGCAATTCAACCATACTATATGCCATATGCCCCAACTAGTGTGGTCATAGGAGCAATTCAACCATGAAAATAATCCATAAAACTGAAAAAACCCTTAACCTTTTGTACCTTACAACAAAAAATAAATAAAAGTAATCTTCAAAATTTTGACATTAACTATTTACAAAAAATTAAAATGAATAAATAATCTTATATCTCATCCTCTTCCTCTACTAGATCACTGCCACCACATCTCTTATCCTTCTTCTGTTACCATAAGATCACTGCCACCTCGATTCACACTACTCTTACTGCTAACTCCACCACCACAACCATCACCAGCAATATCTACTACTCTGCTGTTGTTCATCAACCACGACAACCTCCTCTTGTTCCTCCACTTGACAAATAGTTGGTAACTCGGTACATGGTATGGAGATAAGAGCACTGTGGTTATGCTACATCAAAAAACGAAAAAAAAAACAACTAAAAGACAAGAGTTAAGTAGAAACCTCTGGGCTACCTGACAAAGATTTCAGTATAGGTTACCAGGTCCATCAGTTACAGATGCAGAAAAGACCACTACTTCCATATTTTTCTTATTTTGGACCCTCAGTTTCCCAATTGGTACCAACATAGACAACACTCTGGTTTTGCAGGAAACCAATCCATTGCTTGAAAAAATAACAATGAACAAGATGCTCTGTAAAGTTACTGAGCCATGCAATATAGGACACAAATGGCATACAAAACTGAAAAACCATGTTCTAGTATAGGCAACTAGGGCATACAAAACTCAAGCCCACCCAATGCGCAAGGTTCTTGCTAATGCAGGATCTCATGCGAATTAGTGTATCTAGTCTTACCTCTACAGGCAAAGACATTAATTCTATGATTTGAACCCTATCCATCCAGGTCGCAACAAGCAACCTTCTGATAGTGCCAAGGTTCATCTTAGCATACAAGACAAGCCAATCTGATGAAATGCCAAAACAAATGTAATTTAATCTACTTTTAATCAATAATTCTATTCATATTCCTATATACATTTAAATATTTGTGTAGGCAATTCATATGAAGGACCAATGTGAGCATTGACAAGCATATTAGTGTGTAAGCTTATGATTTTGTGCAAGTATTTTTATGTAGTTGCAAAAAAAGATCTGCTATTGAATATGCATGATAGAAAATTAGAAGTTTAATTTGGTGCAGAAACAAAACATGTTGGGATGCATGTCCTCTAGTTATTAGAATATAAGAAGCTGCTTTAGTTCAACAATGTTATTATCCCACCTGGATAGCTACCCGGGCTGAGAACTTTACAAGCCCATCTTCACTTAGTTTTTCAGAGGCACTCTTTCCACGAACAGACTTGGAAACCACTCTAGTAGCCTCTCCTGCTGCTCTATGTCGTGCTGATAATCCTTCATCAAAATGAATCTACATCCATTGTTAAGAAACAAGAACAAAGGAAAAAATTATATAGGCAAAAAAGACTTGTAAGGTAGAAACTGAACATACTACTGCAGAACCCACACTAAGTAAACAGAAAACTGAACATATTGATACAAAACCACTTGTAAGGTAGAAACTTTTAACATAACATGCATATTAGACCTTAAATTGACAACTTAAGCAATTCAACATAAAGAGTAATCAAATTTCACATCAATGTCTCAAATCAAACAAACAATCAATTCAATGGAAACAAGATGTTCTTCATCCTCTTTGACTGAATATACTTTCTGAAAGATGACTTATTCACCAAGAGCCGTATGTAACATTAGTATTCTGCACAGAGATGTAAACTAAAAGAAATTGGCATTGTGGCATTGTTCCCAGATTATACTGTTCTCTCCCTATTGTACATGTATTACATATGCATTAATTCCCAATATGATGAATTAATCACCAAGAGCCAATGAGCTATGTGACATTGGCATGCTGCAAAGAGAAGTAAACTAACAGGAATAAAAATAGGGAAAATACTCCAGTTAAAAGAACTCTCTTTGTCTATTGTACATGTACTATATGTGCATATCATTGAGAAATGGATACCAGGCAGAGTATATGCATATATATTTTCATGCTCCAATTTTTGCTTGCATGAGTATGGGCTAGTCATGTATTTATCATTAGCTATGCGTAGTTCAGCCATACCCAGAGGATTTGCATCTGAGTACTACAGGTGCAAACATCATCGTTCATACGCCACAATGTGATGTTGATAATTAATCTCAATTTGCTGAATCTAATGCTTCATATGGCTCAGAGTCAATATAGTGACGATAGTCATAATTTTACCTCTCAACAGCCAATATAGGTCTTCCCTGACCCTACATGCCCCAAGTCAGGATAGTTACCAACATGGGGAGCAGCTAGGAACCTAACTATACTTAATGATCAACAGATCACAAATCTTGCTAGTTTGTTTCATGCATGATATATCAGTAACAATTATCATAGAGCAATGTCATGAATGGATTTTAAACCTATACTGAGGATCTACTACCATCTGACGTTGGGACCACGACCTACATCTCACTTCAGCACAGTGGCCATTTTTGGTGATAGTGGCCACTAACAATACATAAGATATATTATTTTTGCTTTTTACTTGACTATTTATTTACAACTATTTGAAAATTTCAATTATATTCCCACTGTAGCACTTTTATAAGTTTTTTTACACATGTTTTCTTGATATATACATTAAACACATTTTGATTCATCAATGAGTGAAAAAATATAATAAGTAAATTTAATTAGTTTTACTTGGCCCAGTGCAGACAAAACTGAATCAATCCAGCTGCTGACCAATACCAGAACCGGACTGAAATATCAATCCTTGCACTAAATGATCGCTAATCTAGCATATCTGACCACACTTCATTATTACTATCCACAATCACTACCAAAAATGTTATGTTCATAACTTTCCATCTTAAGATACTAAAGGTTAGACACCTAATAATAACTAATAGAGCATAGAAGACAATCGAGTCCAAAATGAACTATCTTAATACAAAAAAACAAAGAGGCACCAATATTTAAGTATTTCTTTTCAAATGAATGTACCCTCTTTAAAAGAATAATCAGGATGCAATATGCCAACTGCGAATATATATATATATATATATATATATATATATATATAGAGAGAGAGAGAGAGAGAGAGATCCAGACAGAGCAGAGGGAGAGACACAATTATACCTTGGCATGTTCCAAATGCTTTATCGCTTCGTCTTGAGAGCAAGAATTCATGAATAATTGAATACAACATAGACCAGCAGCAACATGATCACCCTTAATAACCTGGATTACGATGTTCAGGTCAGATTCACCTTAAAAACATTAGAAAAAATAAGTTTATGCAAGGGGGGCATGACAGTGGCAAAGACAAAGAATAGGCTTACTTAAGATCGACAATACTGGGAGAGTTACATCACGGTGACATTTTACAATATTACCATTTAGAAAAAACCATGCAGGGCTCTAAAGAGAACTTGAGATGTGTGGTTCTTAAACAAGATGGAGCATTAATACATGAATAAAACATTTATAGATCCATCAGTTTTACAATCCAATCCCTCTCATAATAAACATACAAAACACACTACTGACACCCATCATTGAGTTCTTTAGTGTATTCTATAATCAACTTGCAACTTGCAAGTACTAACAAATAGACTTCCACTTCCCCTATCTACAATCCATAATAATTTGGAGCAAGAATTAAATACTAGTCTGTACCTCATATTGGTCCAACATTGAACCATGACAGTGTGTCAGTATGATGTATCATACACAATTGGGAAAATAATTCATTGTGAAAGAGGCCAACACCTCTAATTGTGCACCTACATAGATTGCTTCTACCATGGTCACAACAACACCTCTTATTAAGAAAGAAGCCAGAACTACTGCCAATCCCGACAAGAGGATCCGAGGCCATATGGAGGAAAGTATTTGAGTTAAAGACTTCGTTGTGATCATTTTTGTACATTTGCTGTTCTACCAGCTCAATTGTGTTAGAACAGCAACACACTAAAATCCTTGGCATAAAACCCTTTTGCAAAATAGTATTGAATGTTATGCCAGTTAGCAAGCTAAAAATTGGCCAAACTCTGTGTTGGTATTCTGGCATAGTTTGACGTGCTGAATGTGCAGTGCATATACCTTTTAGGCTCAGCGCACCCAACATGTGCCAACAAATGTCAATACTCATGTTAACCACTGTTTACATGGTTTCAAATCAGTAAATACGATTAGTCAACATAACTTGGCATTTGGATCCTTTTGTTTGGTGGAACTAATTCCATGACAAGAACAAATGTTGACACATATTAACCACTATTTTGAATTAGATGAGATATTTTTCAGAAAAAACCAAACTTGTCCCTGTTCTTTCAATGCTGATTCTGTGGAGCATGCTCTAGACAGTATACACAATTCCATTAATATCTTGCATTCAAAGTTGCCTAATGGTACATTAATAGCCCTATAATCCATTAGCAATGTATTGGGAAATAATAGAGTTTAACAATTTATGATAAGGCATCATTTTCAAACTGTTGTATCTGCAAAGAACAAGAATCCTAAAACAGCAGGTGTTTCCTATAATAGAATTTAAAGAAATTCCAGTTTGTAATATATGAAATAATGTCATAAGCAAAGAGTATGCTAGACTAAGAAACATTATTTAATACCAGAAACTTGTAGAGATAATTAAAATGCCGGTGTGTTTCACAGTAGTTGCATATACGAGTGAGTGCAGCAGATATATACTGGCTCACTGTTGCATCTTCTAAATGTGCAGAAGCAATTCTTTCTGAGATGACATCCTGCAAAACAACCATACACCCATACCCAATGCACAAATCACACAAGTCATCAATGGTTCCATAGTCGGTTGCCAAAGGATCAGCTCTTTGAGGAGACGAGGAAGGAGCTGTCGACACATGTGGTGAAGGCAGAGAGAGTGAAGGTAGAGAATGTTGTGGAAAGAACAGCAAGCAAGCATCATAATAGTGACCATGCTTCAACATGAATGCAAGCATTTCTGGACGAGCATACTGCACATTCATAGATAGGCATACATCAGAAAAGCAAGTAAGATCACTTCCTAAGGTAGTAAATCACAGGAAAATTGAAGTACCAAATTGCTAACAATATAAGAAGAAACAACAATCCATCATAGCAGTTACCATAACATATTTTAGATAGAATATAAATGGAACTAAGATGATCAACTGCCTCTATCATCAACTTCAACTAGTAGCATCTACCATGAATTAAGCACGTAACAGAATCAAACAAACAAGTTCTATATCAAATGAGAAATTATTCGTGCATAGTGTATACCTAATAAAATTTGGTGTATCTTGAAACTTAAATGATAGGTTTCATTTTCCCAATAAAAATAATGCAGAATTATGCTCAGTGACAGCTACAATTAATAGTTCTTGCTGCATTAAGCTATGCAAATGGTACTTACTTCTTGTAAATAGTGAATGCATTCAACATATCTGATGTTGTCAAGGTTACTGCGAGGACTATCTTCAAAATCAGTAATAGGATATAAAGATGGACCATTTGAAGATTCTTGAGATCTTCTGGACCTTTCAGAACGTGGAAAAGTCGATGGCATATACAGAACATTAAGGTATGCATCAGCAGAAAGAGAATCATCCAAGATTGTCGGTGCACTTTTAGCCAAGTGTTCATACCTGCAATATTAGCCTTGCTATCAACTTTTTTGTGAACAACAACAATGAAAAATGAACATATTCCTGTAATACACAACTGGTTCATTGGTATAAAAAGATTTTGACACAGAGATCCGAGATTAATAATGCAGAAAATACCAAGATGTAAATAGTATATGTAGAGTGAGTATTAACATTCCAAGGGTTTGTTCTGTTTGTACCAAGGTTTTAACATTGATCAATGCAGATTTGATTATTTATCAGCTTGGTGCGTTACCAGGATACTGGATATTACAGGAATAAAATACAAAAAATTGAAAATGAATGTATAGCTCCCGTATCAAGGTATAAGTTTCAAAACTGTACTTGGTCAAACCAGGAAATACCAGTCTATATGTAGCCTGGTATTCAAAACCTGGGTCTATACTGTAACATTTACTAAAGCAGATGATCTAAACTCCAAATGTAATGGACCATCTTCCTTCCTGTTCCAACTACAGTTCATGCTAGATTCATTTGATCATGCCTTCTAAAGTTTCTTCTAGAGCTGCTCCTACAATCCCACAAAATTTCAGTCCCATTATACTGCCAAGAAAGTCACTAGGTTTGTACATTTGCTTGTGGTTCTAGGCTCAAATGAAAAAGGTGGAGGGTTGCATCAGTCCATTGACAGGAAGTATAGAACTATGCATATCACTGTAGCACAATGAAGTGTTGCAGGGCACCCTCACCACCCAAGTGCCTCAAAGGATGGGGTTAGGAGGTCATAGGGAAGTGGCCCATCACATCTGCATCCAGACGTGGTGCAGTGTTGGCATGAGTTCTCACATTGTTTTGAACCGATGCGAATGGAAAAAGAGGAGGTTGACTAAGAAAACTTCACTAAAAACCATAAATAAAGATTTAAATGCTTTTGATTAACTAAGGACATTGCTTTTTTATATATCTCAATGGCAACAAAAGGTCTAAATAGTTGACCCAAATAGCCGGAACATCATTGCTTGTTGTTTATTGCTGTTGCGAAATTCACAAACTATGGCAGCCCAAATCTCATAGTAGTGCACTTAGTAAACCATTTCAAAGTTTATGAAACTTCCCAGTTCCCATTAGAAAGACTGGAAAAGCAATATAAAATGAGACTAACAAATGCTCGTGGATAATGCAAAAGATTAAAACAAGATTATCCTTTAATCGGTGTTGCAGTAAACAAATCCTTTTAGACCAGCTTGTTATACAAGGGCAATTGACATAAACAAAACTATGGTCATAGTCAAAATGATAAAAAATATTCAATAAGTCCAGTGGTAACTATCATAAATACAAATAAAAAGGATATACAACATAAAAGTTTTTCAATATTTTGGATAAATTATTTGTATTGTCCTCCGTCTGAAGGAAGAAAGATCATGTCACAATAGTTCATCAATAATCACCATTCTTTTTTCAGTCAATAATCACCATTTTATAGTATCCTAAGTTTGCATGTTTATGAGGAACTTGATTTACTTGAGACATTCAAGACAATGACCCTTCGTTCTCACAACAAGAACCGAATGAGAAAAGGCATACATATAATGCACTTACATTGATCTTATGGAGGGAACATCCACTGGAGGACCTCCTTCCACAGTATTAATGATGTCGAGGATCACAGCTGCAGGATCACCTTTATGCAGTTGAAGAGCTTGCCTGGATACAATCACATATACGTTACACAAGAACATAATCCAGGAGAAACAGCAAGCATATGTACTTCGGTGACAGGCATATATTGCTCGACTGTCATGTCCTATCTAGAGAAGCTTTGGCACAATAGAAGTGATTATACAAGTTCGTCATCCATAAATTTTGATAAACTTGATGTAAGATAAGATATCTTAAACCAACCAAATACCAACATATACAAACATCCATTGCCATTCTACTGACACCCGATGGACAAAAACATACTTGAACTTTTTATTCTCAACCTATATTAATGACACTTTTCTGGCATAGACTGCAAAACTTGTCAACACTTGAAATGATTTCACTTCATTAGCCACCAAGTTCAATTTTGAGGCTTCTTTTTAATGACACAACCAACTCATGATCATTATCACTTATATTTTCTTATTACACCTTCAAAGCATAACTCTGTATAAACAATTTCATCAATATTAAATAAAAATTAATATTCCCCAGCCAAAAGTAAAGTACAAGCTATTTTTCAATGTCATATAGGAACATAAATTTTTGCCACACCAAGAGGGTTGCTGGCCTCTGATTGGCATGTCCAATTGCAATGCTAAAATTGTAGCACCAACCAATCCAGTCGTGACCATAAGCATAGGGTGTGCACTGTACCAATATGCTACCAGCACAATACCACACAGCAAGAAAGGTAGCTTGACCACACATGACAATCTATGTAGCATACCTATACAAAGTTGACTTCTTTAACTAACTAAAAGCTCCAATTTTATTTTTTTTTAATTAAAAAATATTTTCATTACATTAAATGACATACATGATGCTCACACATGGACTCGAACATGAAACCTATCACTTGTGCAACGATACACTAACCAACTTAGATGTCTCAACCATGGTTCACATTACCGATCTATATTGATGTATCAACCAGCTATCGGTATGGTATGTCCTGAGCTATACCGAGCTGTACCGAGCATACTGACACATGATATACTGGGGTGTACCAATGTACCACCCATACCAGTCCTCCATCGGATCGGTACCACCTGTACCAACCAGTATGCTTCGGTACGTCAAACCTTGGTCTCAACTAAAACTCCAATTCATTTAGGAAAAAATTGTCTTTGTCAAACATAAGAACTACTGGATTCTTTAATTGAGTTCTGACAAGAAACCAAATATCCTACTTACTTGAACTTAACACGTGCTTGAGCATAGTGTTCCATCCGAATCAAGGCATGGCCCCAAGCATTCCATACCGGAAAAGCATCGATCTAACAACCAAAGTTTGTCAAGAATCAATTCTAAAAGGTTGAAACTAAGAAAAGAACTACGATGGATATTTTCTCCATTAAATTAAATGACGACCTTGCACTTTTTACATGTATATACAGCCATGCTGTACCGCTCATCAACGATCAATCTGTCACGCAGACGTTCTGAAGATTCCTTATCAGCAATATCATCAAGAGAAGCAATTATTCCTGATCCAAGAAGACTCTGAAGAAGCTCTGCACGTCCTAGCCAGATGTCTGCTTGTCCGAGAAGTTCAGACAGCTCATCAGGATACTGACTTCCGCTACTTGAGCTTGCAGTGTCTGTAGATGCATCATCTGTCTCCCGAGTTTTATCATAGTTGCTTGAAAATTCACTTGATCCAGACAGTTTTCTCAACAGACTTTTTTCATAGCCTAGCGCCTAAAAATAGGTAGCTCAGTTATTAAAAATGGCAAATAAACAACTTGCTTCTCACAGAAGTCATATACCTGCACATAAGTTTCTGTTGCATGATATGCTTTGCTCATAGTTTCCATAGAAGCATTCAGAGGCAGATGTTGGGAGCATAACACATTCTTCATCTGAGAAATACATAATTGCAGAGCACCTCTGGCAGAGGCCAACTCATCAGAGCACAAAGAAAGCAATGCCTGAAAATCATTAAATTAAACATCTTAGAGAACATCAAACAGAACATCTACACCAGCAAATACCCTTTGGTTTTGTATAGTTGGCCAGGCAAGGAAAATAGATAAACTACTAAAGTCTAACAATATAATCCAAGAAGCCATTTCTGATCAATCATTTATTTTGAAATGGCCACATAGATGCAACAGTCAAGAGCATTACTAAATTGATCATTCTGAGATGTTTCATAAGACAATATTAACTCATTTTTTAACTGTGCTTTATGATTCAACTACAAAATTTATATGTAGAATTGGTTTTTAAATTTTAACAATCATATTTCCAATAAATCATGCAACTCAATTTTTAACTGTACTTCATGATTCAACACAAGCAAATTTATATGGAGAATTGGTTCTGAACAACCAAATTTCCAATGAATCACACAACAACATGAAGCAATTCCAAATTGACTATTTCGAACTAAATGTTCCCGTTTCATGATAAAAGTAAGCTGAAGAACCATGCTGCATTCAGAAGCAACACTTTGCAGATCGTACCTTGAAAAGTGTAATATCAGGAGAAGTTTCATATCTATGAGAAGCACGAACAACATTATCCTTAATTGGGTCACCAGTGAGAACCCATTCTTCAGCAATGCAGACAAATGGAAGCCTCTCTTGTCCATCAGCAGAGAATGCTGTGGCACGCTCCTCCTGGATACCTGACATTGCTTCCCAAGCAACTCTATCAGAATGCATAAATCCTGAACTCTTTCTCTTTCGATGAACATCCTTTGGAGGAATCTTGGGCGCATTATCACGATTCGTCCACGAAAAAGCCCGGCGAGCCTCTCTTTGCCAGTTACCAATACTGCTTGCAAAATTTGACATGGATGGTGTGCCAGATCTAGTTTTTTGCTTTGATCTAGACCCTGAAACGGAGATCCTGGTCTCCCTATGAGCAGCACCAACATTCACAGTAATCGCTTTAGCAGCATATGCAAGTATTAGATTGTCATCTCTCAAGGATGGAAAGTCTTTCAATATCTGCAAATAAACATCATCAGTAAGCAATTCTCCGGTTGCACTTGAGAGTACAAGACATACTGCCAAAATTTCATGATGTTAGTCATATGTTACCGTTCATGTCTAATGAAACTCATTAATGTTGCAAAGATTCTTAGTCAAAATGCAATTCATTAACATTGCAAAGATTCTTAGTTCAGAACTTACAATTGTTAACAATATTGTGGATAAAAGCTATAGTGAGTAACAATATACCAATGATGCTGATTGTAGCTGCTTCATCATCAATGTAACTTCAAGAATCAAATGAGGATGTTCATGCAAAGCCGAACATCGTTGCTGGGATGGCGATGGCAGTAAAGCTAAAACACGAAGACCCAGTGCCCACAAGTTAAGTTGGGCAACTTCAGTGTCTGAAAGGTTTCCAACTCTCCGTTTTAAGAAAAAGTGCACCTGAATGAGTTCAAGTTGTTTGAATCAGAAAAATAAATAAAATAATATCTTAGGGAAAAGTTATTTGCAAGGCGTTATACAAGAAGCTGCTTAGAGCGCAAGTCAGGTAAAAGCTGCATAGCTCCAACAGCAACGGGTAGGGCATCATCTGAGTCGCGCAATGAAGAAAGAAACCTTGAAGCCTCAGCTGGGCCTCCACCACTAAGTGGGTCTGTTGTGAGTAATTTAACAAGTTGTCGGCCTTGCAGTTCTCTACGCAACTCGACAGATAAAGATGCACTTTCAGCAACTTCTAAAGCAGCAAAAACAGCCCCTTTACCAGCTAATCTTAGTGCTAAACCTTCAGGATCTTTCTTACAATCATCTTCTACCTGAAAAAGATAATAGAGACAAAATTTTCAACATAATATGCTATGAACCAAAGATTTAATCTCAGTCCAGTACTGGTTTCAACAATTTTTAGGACCAATACGTTACCATTTTACCACATAGTGTATCTACTTAAACCATTTGGTATCAACTTTAAATTGTGATCTATAGCCTTACCATCTTGTTATCAATAAGAATGCATGATATATTCAAAATCTGGATGGAAGAGATGGAAGTAAAATGAAGTCATACCTCTTGCCAAGTGCTGTAATGCTCATCAGCATTTAAAATGTGACGGTATCTCTGAAGAGCTTTCCTCATAAGCAAGACCTACCAAGACCCCGAACAGATAGTATATTTGGATGCATGATCAAAATAATTTTGCAAAAAATTATATTGATGTCAAAATGTCAATATTTTGTACAAAGAAATCTTAAGATTTTGACAGACAACTGTATTTACCTCACTCCGCAAAGGTTCATAAGAAGGCAAGTGGCAGATGCACATAGTGAGAACATCAATTGCAGGATCTAAATCCCACCTATGTAGGTATCTGAAATTCACAAACATAAAGTTAATTGCAAAAGCCTCAAGCAGAATATCCAACAAAAGAATATATCAAAGCAAGAACAAAACCAATAATCCATGGATTTCTTTGCCAGCTGGGACATACAGTCTCAGTTGGCATCATCAATATATGCTTATACATAAGCAAGTGAAAATTCACACAACTGACATGGCAGCACATTGTCATACGAAGATATACAATGTCCCCAAGGGGTTCCCAGCATGTTCATAGACAGAAGGATAGGCAGGTTCCAATACGGACTGCCAATCTAAATAAGGGAATACCATTCATGATCATATTAAAACCACTTGAGAAGTCAGAAAACCATGAAAGCCAAAGAAATGACAAATTTTGGCTGGTCTCAACTGATACAAGCACCACATTATGCGCAGTTGAACCCACTTGATCCGAGTCTGATTCTACCAATTTGATTTGATGATTTGAAGCAACCAATCCATCATATCCGAATCTTAAATTTTTAGAGATCCTTAGGCATGCCTCTGTGCAAGAGCAAACACAATTTTATCATCTAAAAAAGCCAAGGAATACAAAAGCAGCAAAACTGCCTGGACCAGTTCATACCAGCCGTTATTTAGTGGTTCGGGTGTGAAACAGTCCAGTTTATATTAAAAAAAAGATCCTGTTCCTAGGGTTTTCTGATGTGTTGCAGACGTGTAACTTGGAAGCTGGCAGCCACATTGTAGGCCCGTCCCTCAGTTGCCGCCAACCATACCCACACTGATCTGGCCATGGACCCATATAGGTCCAGTATTTAAAATGCATTCTTGTTTAATGCTATTGAAGTCAGTTTTAGTACCAAGACAAAGAACCACCAAATTTTGGTTGGTTTTAACAAGGACTGCCTTACCATGTACTAGACCCATACAGTTGCTGGTCAGACCAACACATACTAATCAGTACCAATAAATCAACACATGGTACACCGTAACGTACCAATGTTTCGAAGACGAAGAAGGAGAAAAGGAAGGCATAGTGAAGGAGAAAGAAAAAGGAGGAGGAAGGAAGAAGAGGAGATGGTGGAGGAAGACGACAAAGAGTAAGGAAGAAGGGGAGGCGATGGAGGAGGGAGGAGAAGAGGAGGGTGTCCTGCAGAGTTTGATGACGGTAAACGATAACAGCGATGACGTCAAATGATAGCGGTGGTTGCAACGACATCGATTCCACATGCCCCCGAGAAGAAAGCTAGCCATAATTGTTGTTTTAGTTCTTTTTTATACTCAGTTGGACCGGACCACCCAAAACAAGGGCAATCCATGTACCGGTCCACGTCCAGACCAATATGTATTGCCCATTTCGTACCATTTCAGGTGGTACGACAATCCATGGTTTTAAATAATACAAGCACCACATCAAGACCAATTCAAGCTAGTTGATTTTAGGCTGATTCTAACCAATTTGATTCAATGATTTCAAGCATACAATCCCTTGGATCCGGATCCTAAATTCTAGCGATGCCTAGGCATGCCTCCAAGCTACAGTAGATACAAACTTGTCATCTAAATTGTTCAATTCAACGAATGACAATGCTAGTACCAAGCCCAGGTGACATAAGACCAAGGTTTTTAATTTCGGACCGTACTTACGTACCGGTCCGCCATCCTATCAACATGCGGATCATCCACTACCGAGCGGTACCAGATTTTTAGCCCTGTATCGAGCGATACTGGGTTGTATCGGGCGATATCGGGCGATAATGATCGAAATTTTGATCGTTACCGAACTATACTGAGCGATATTGATTGATTTCGACCATTACCGACCTGTACCGGGTGATAACAGTCGAAACCGACCGTTACCGATTTATATTGATTTTTCAAACGGTCAATTTGACCATTGGAGACATCCTAAAGGGTATTTAAACCCTTTCCTATATAACGTAGACACAGAACAAAGCTCATCGTATTCATAATCGTCGTATTATGAAGAATCTTACGACCAACAGTAATACGATGATAGTTAGTCATACTTCTCCGACCAACAATATAAAACGGAGCAATAGATCAGTAGTGAAAGTAGAAGTTCTAATATTCACCAATTCATGCCTTGGGTGTCACCTCGGACACATGATTCACGACGATCAACATACGACCATCAATGGTATACAGTGTATCAATATACTATGTCGTGGGATCAATTTCAGGATTAGGTCCAACAAACATATTATATTGATATACAAATACATAGGATCGTGGACCTCGGTCCACCACCCATGGAGGTCCGTCGTTCGTTTTGTTGATAGAATCAGGTATATATATGTGTGTTATTACTTAATTTATTTGAATCTTAAAATTTAAGTTATATACAAATAATCTAACAATTCAAATATTTTTTCTGTAGATAATTCAATACTAGCAGAAGGACAATCCGGAACGAACCGAAATTGCGAACCTTGCACAAGGCCACTCCTCAAAGCCCAAAAAAGATATGTAGCACTATTCTTACCTAGTTTACATTAGATTTACTAAAATTATACTAAATGTATATTTATTTCTAACTTAAAAACCCTATCCTAACTTTTTTTTATTTTTTATGTATTTTCGAAAGGTTTTATACCTATTTTAGGCGTATCGCTCAGTACACCTGGTGTACTGCTCAGTATGCCGATACAGTACGAAGTTAAAAACCTTGTATAAAACTAACATCAATACGAGCCATAGTTATCAAAATTGAATCGGTCATCAACCTAACCAAGCCTAGAATCACTAAATAACTAGTTGAAGTAGTGGGTAATATTTTCTCCTTTTTTCACTGAATAACCATCACTTTTATCTACCTTTATTTCTTTATTATCCTCTCATTCTTTTCTATTTTTATCTACTTCTCTTTCTTTAAAATTTTCCTCATCTTAAGAGGACAAGCCACAAAAATAGTATCTTTGATCGCATATAACAAATATACATATATTGCCCTCCCCAGCCCTCGTATCACCAAGAGCATTGTGTATTTGATAATAATCCTCTTCCACCTCTTCTTATTCCTTCTCCTCTATTCCTCTCCTCTTCTCCTTCTTCATATCCTCTACATCATGAGGCAGGACAGAGGTCCGTGTGGCATGAAATTAAGACAAATAATGTGGAGAACATGGATTAGCAAGGAAGCTGTCTCAATTTAACTTATTAATTTTTCATTCTTATCATGCCCTTGACAAATAATAAAAAGGAATCTGGAACTAAGGGCATTTCAATTACTTTTTGATCAAAGATAAAATTGGACCTGTTCAGTTTGACTCTGCCATTACTCACAGGTCATAACCGCAGCTTGGTCAACCAGTTCAACTCAATTGTCATGCATACAGCCATAGACGATCCAAATATAGAACCGGGTCAGTCAAGGGACCAATTCCCTTTTCTCTGGTTCAGCCAACCGGTCCAGTTCAATTTTGGTAACTAAGGTTTGAGCTAACTCAGCAAATATGGAAAAGAAAATGGCAAAACATAAATTTTATCCTAGAAAAAAAAAATTTCCTATTGTTTAGGCTACCAATGAACCACCAACAAATGGGTGAAGGATGCCAACAGCATCATAAGCTTCCAAGTGATGCTGCAAATCAGACCCGTTGATATGAAAATCTCTCTTTAAGATTCCGAACCATGTGATGCTTGTGAAGCATATTTCAGTGTTTTACATTGCTCAGCAGGTCATACCAGTAAAAATAGTCCCCTGAAAATGCTAGAGCAAAACCAAGAATATGAAAGGTGGCTTTATTTGGTGCTCAAAATCAACATACATTGGGACATTATCTTGAATCAGTTGTATGAAAGGATAGAGACAAACAGGCATGTTTTACAAAATCAATGCCTATTGGATGCATTGAATAAGTCTTTACACAGCATCTGATGCATGCTTGCTGAATCATCTGACAACACAGAATAAACCATAGGTCAAATTGGTATTTTTGGTGCCCAACAAAGCTAAGTAGATAGCAGTACTTCAAATATATATTCATCCTTCCCTTACAAAGGAACTGAGCACCATAAAACTATATGCACCTGTTAAACAGATGCGATTTGATTATCTAGAATTTAGAATGACAAAAAGGAAAGAAAGAGATCCAGAGAGCGGTGATAATGGGTAGTAGATAACTATATATTTTTTTAAAAATGGTTTGTGACCCATAATATCTTAATCTCTATATAGTCATGTACAAAAGCCCCCATGCTCTATCCATGGACTAGCCTAACACATTCTTAAATTGAGTAGGATTATAGTTTTTATGATTAACAGAAAAGTTAATTTCATCTTATAAAGTTCCAACATCCATTTACAGGATTGTATCTGCTCCAGCCACATGCATCTTTCTTTTAGCATTAGCTGCTGATAGCTATTATCTATTTAAGTCTTGACTCTTGGGATGCCTAAACAGAGAGCGATAGGCACACAATTGTAGCCTAATATCCAATACAGCAATTAACATCTTGAATGCTCCTAATCATTTTAAAAAATCT
Organism: Musa acuminata AAA Group; assembly: GCF_036884655.1. NCBI lineage: Eukaryota > Viridiplantae > Streptophyta > Magnoliopsida > Zingiberales > Musaceae > Musa > Musa acuminata. The sequence goes on along the minus strand of NC_088351.1, from coordinate 31,590,162 downwards.
AAACCAGCTGAAGCCCTCAGACAACAAGACCAAACCATTAACACTTTATGAAGTCAAATTTGAACCACATGACTCGTGAACATACCTAACTTTTGTGGTATGGAATGAGGCAAAGACCAGAACGGTGCACCCGATATGACTAAAATCAGACCCATTTTTAAAACATTTAAACATGGTGAATCTACGCGATAAATTCATACCAAGACAAATGTTCTACCCCTTCAATAAACTGCACCTGTGATCTTCATTGACTCTTCAGCTTAAGTTGGCTAGTCTGTTTCTTCCAAAGCTTTTTGCCACACAGACGACTGAATAATAATTCCTGTAAGTCTCCATAACAAAATTGTTTCTTTCTTCTGTTGCGATTAAATAACTCTTTGGCACTGTAGCTTTAGGCTCACTGTGGTAGATCTTGGGGTATCACAGTAACAGACAAGTTCAGAAAAATGAAAAAACTTACATGTTAACATTTAATTCTTGCCAATTGTTGGGGCTGATGACCTGCTGCGACATCTTAAAGTAACTTGCAAGGAATTTAAAACATTGTCTTCCTAAATAACTGTTTACTTCAATAGTAGTTAAATCTTCAACCCAAGGAAAAAACCTACTTAGGTTGAATATAAACTTGATTGTTGAAAATTTGTACAAGTTGTTAACAATATACACAAGATGAAGGAATGGATATATGACAATGGAAGCATTGGATACTGCAGAAGAGCCCATGTGGCATGATGAGAATAGCAAAAAGGATGACTATTCTGAGGTAGTAATAAACAAACATATATATCTGCATGAAGGAATTATGAAAAAATATGACATACTTTAAAGCAAGCCTTGCTGCAAGCAGTTTATCCTTCAGGCGCAAACAGTACTGCCAACTGGTGCTGCCAAAGTTATAGGCTCCAGAGCTATGGGGGTGTCCAAGTACTGGATTATTCCCCTCCTCATGTTCAATCAACAACTGAAGTAAATGATCAGATGCCCCTTCGCGTAAACAGCGATCAGACAACGCAAGAGCATCCAGAAGTTTCCCTTCATCAATTAACCTACAAAATGTATATAACCACAAAATAACTATCCATGGCAATACACAAACAATTAAACTGTTAAATAAGAAAACATATAGCTAATTATAGCAAATTGATGAATATTTGCTTAACTACACGTCCAACATATGGTCAGTATTCTATTGTGCATCATTCAAAGATAAAGAATGGCTCACTCCAGAAGCATCCAATTATCATCAATCAATGAGACTGTGACGTCCCAGGAGGCGACCGCAATGAGAAATGTGGCTCATCGGCCTAAACAATAAGCAAAAACTAAAACCAGAGTAATAACTGTGCTTTCTTTGTTTCAGGAGAAAGACATCTTGCAGAGCATGACTAAAGTCTAAATCACTTGACTGGCATTTTGTTGTCAAGTGATGCAACAATGGACCATGAACTTCAGTGTCACCCAATTTGAAATGGTTTGACAGTATTTACCGGTCAGACCGCCAACCTATCACAGATGGCCACAGCCACAACCACAACAACCTTGTTGTTAGACGCATCCATCATTTTTCGCTTGTAAATGTTGCACAGTCTTGTCTTCGCATGTTTTGCTTGTGTATTTGCTAGTTTTCCCTTGGTTTGGTTGCAAAAATCTGTCTGCAAGACATGTCCATGACCAACAAGCGCATCAAGCCAAAACAGCCCACTTTTTGCATATTGTGGCACTGTTTTTGGGCACCATCTGTGTGTGTGAAACATCAGCCATCTTGGAACCACCCAGGTGGCACAGGACTGGATGGGGCCTCGGGTAAGTGTCGGAGATCAGTTTGAGCCTTGTTGCACTGGCTGCTTTGTGCACTCAAAGCATTTCAATCTGATCCAAGTAAACACAACCAATCCTAAAACAAAACTCATTCAGCACATTTGGTCAAATGTGCTGGTTTTCAAAGTCAGGTTAGTGTTGGTTCCATAATTAGGTGTACCATATAACAATGAGCATCAAGCAAAAACAAAACCTCAACTTGATGATCATATTTGATTGTCATATGATACAAATTGGTTTCCTTCATGGCTCGTTTAATCAATTTGTGGGAAGTTCTGAAGAGCTTATGGTCTTTGTCCACCCCACTGCTTTTACAGAAAATCCATTTAAGAAAGCTCAATAAAATGGTTCTCCAGGTGACTCATGGCAGGTCTAAACAAAATAATATTTCTACACATGCAAATAAAGGAAATGATAATTAGCAATAGTTTGCATTATTACATGCTGGCTATAGTAAATATTCTTAGTAAAAGTAGGTAATGAAAGATGAACCTCTCGACAGCTTTTCCATAGGGCCCTTCATTCTCCCAATCACATGAAATAAAATTTGCAGCATCAATTCCAACATCCACAGGTGAGGAAGAAGAATGCCAGGACCTGGAAACTGATTGACCGTGGGTACTGAACTCTGATAAAGTTGGACTATTATGCCCACCAGCAACCATATCATCTATTTCAGATTCAGTGTCACTTTCAGGTTCACGAACTCGTTTCACAGGAACTTTTCCATTAGATATAGCTGCAGCAGTTTTGATGTCACTTTTAGATGCTATTGCGGATCGGGAAATTTTGTGAAGGTTTGATTGCATCTGTATCCAACGGTTGAGTGTTGGAAACCTGTTACAAGTTTATAAAATGTTAAACCAGAACAACAAAATTGTCAAATATAGTTCCAAGATAAAAAGTCATTGCCTCTCTGACTGATCGAGAGCAAACTCGTAGAATAGCCTCTCAGCATCGGGTGCTTGCATATATGAATCAGAAGTTCTGGAAGCAGATGATTCACTACTGCTAGATAATATAGTACTTCCAAAAACACATGCTAAAACTGCCCTTACTGGTGAGAGCTTAGCTAAATGCTTTACTAAACTCAACTGAAGAGGATAAAGAGGTTTTCCATATGTTCCGAAGGATGAACAAGTACTAGCCTTAGGAGAGGAGATCTTATTCTCCAAGTTGATCCCAGAAAGAGTAGGTAACAGTGGAATGCAAGCCCAACCATGACCCGAACGTGGAGGAAAAACTGGTGGCACACAAGCTGATATAACTTCATGCACAAAATCCACACCCATGATATCAGCTATCTTTCCAGCTGCATCAGTGCTCCCTCTCTCAAATACTAGACGAGTAAGAAGCTGCAAGTTAAGCAAAAGTACTGAGATACCTAAACAAGTCCTACTTATGTGCAAATTACCCAAGTTAATATTAGTTCCCTGAACATAATAAGAAATAAGTGTTCTAAATTGCTTCAGAAGAATATTAATACATCAATCCACAATAAAAATGCAAACAACAATTTCCTTTAACAATCACATCATGCCTACAAAAAGATAACAAAATAGTTTTCCTGCCTATTTTGATTTCTCTGCAAAAACAGGCAAATAAAGTGAGGTGGTTCAGGATGCAACATGGGTACCAAGGACACAACTAATAAGTGTGGACCAGCCTCCAATTGCCTCACTTCCCAATAAGGTAGGAAAGCGAAAATGGATTAGAAAAATATCACTCAGAGCATATGCAGAAACAAAAAAGTTGTGAAACGAAATAAAAAACAGTGATGCATGTGATTCAGAAATAAAAAATCAGGGCAGGATTGAAATAAGTAGGGAAATAAAACGAAATTTAGCTTCCTTACATCTTTGGGCCACTCGTATATAAGTGAGAAAAAGTTGAAATCATGAGTTGTGTCAACTCCATCAACTATGTCACCAATTGTTGCAATATAGATTATAAAGGCTGAAAGATATGTAGATGGCTTGGAAGTGACAGGGCCAAAAAACCTTTTCCCAGAATCTTTCATTTCATAATCAAAAATCTCTGGTGTACTTTCAGCGTTTTCTGGATTCACTGATGATGATTTTGGAGTTTTAAGACCAAGCCCAACGATTGCACCCTTCTCAGAATACAAAAGAGCTCTTTTGCTGTCATAGGAACCTTTTCCTTTTAGATAATTACTCTCTGCTTCTTCGATAGCAAGAGCTTTCGCAAGATTATGGAGCTTACCTGAATTTAACATCACAAAAGGCATTTATAGTTTCAACAAATTGTGATACTATTAGACATAATCACATAAAATTATATACAAACCAAATACATTATTGTACAATTACCACTTAAAAATTGCCTCTTTCCTTGATGAGCATCATCAATCATTTGGTGTAAGATCACAATAGCCCTTTGCCTTTGTCCTTGTTTGCTAGGTTCATTTGATTGAGAAATAGTAATTTCTTCAGCAAGAATTTCCTGAAGGGTCAAAGATTTTTCCTAGCAAAAATGTAAGTGGGCATAAGTAGCAGAACCAAACTTCATCATAAGAATGAAGGTATGCCATGTCATGGGGAGGGAGATGAATATACTTCTCCATAATGCAGATAATCATACAGATAAATTAAAGATAGATTATGAGGCTTTACAATATGTCCAGACTCAGCCAACTGACCAGAGACCAGAAAAGCATGGGAATTGTACTACACCTAAAGAAATTGCCAAAATGAACATGTATATTGGTATATCAGAGTCCTCAATTTGAATAACTTCAAAAATTGCATGAACAATTATGAGATTTGAAGTTATGGATACTGAAATCTCAACAGGATTCTGCAGGGGAAAAGGGCAAATAGAATAATTGGGAGGTTTAGTTGAGAGAATAATAAGTTAATGACACAGATGGCAACTGGGTTCCCGGCAATATAAAGAAATCAGTACTTTCTGAGACAAACAAGTACGAATGGCACCACAAAAAAAAAATTCAGGTTCCCGTAAACTGTAATGCAGAAAATGGAGTCCATGAGAGATGGAATTTCTTGACTAATGTTCAACCAAAAAACATATTTTACCTAGAAAGAACTACCCCAAACCTGCCAAGTGAGTGGTTTGATGAGTAACTAACCTGCTCCAACAGATCATACAAACGTTGAAGGACGTGCCTTGTTATTGATATGGTGGCAACTTCTTGTATCTGATCCCAATAAGTAGAACCTATCTTTGGAGAGTTTCCAGGAAAGATCTCGGATAACACACTCCTAGCCTGGGAATTTCATCTTTTTTATAAGAAACAAGATAAAGAGCATTGATTTCCTCATTTAACACCAGAAGACACCCTATGTACTCCTACATAAGTTGCTACTTGAAACAGAATCATGTTGAGAATTGCAGGATGGTGTGGGACATAAGAGTGTTCTATTTTCATTTGGCACTGATAGTAATAATCTGAAAACAAGAAATTGTTAACACTTGCCTGGTCAAGAAGCAATTTGCACATATCCACAGACTTAGCAGAAGTTGCTGAAACATCAATGCAGAGAAGAATCTGATGCAAAGATCTATATTCAGACTACATATGCAATCACAATTCAAATAGGTAAAACCAATATCATTACATACAGCAGCCAAAGAACCTAGCTGACTACGCAAGGATGAAATATCCAACTTCTGAAATGCATTTGCTCTTCCCTCGGCAACACGAGATACTGCATCTTCAATCTGGACGGAATTGCAATAAAAGTTACATACTATAACATTATATGATGACTAATTGCAACTGACAAGTGCAAAAACCATACTGCAACAAATAAGGCTAAAATGTGAACAAAAGAATGAGTGTGTGTTCAAGAATTGGAAGTGTTTTGAGCAAAGAACAATATTGCTCCAAAAGTCCGAGCGAAGAAAATACCGATGCTCTTCTAAAAGCGCCAGCTACCCATTCTGCAAGTTCAAGAACTGCTTTATCTTCGGGAGGCAAAGAAAATCGTCGCACAGCCTCTTCCCCTATATCATACTTCGCCCTTTGCATGCAACTGCTCATGATTGTGAAATAAGAAACAAAATCATCATAACTTTTGTGGCGAGGAAGATTTGTTTTCACATTTTCTCAGTAGTTCTTTAAAACAAGTTCAGCCACATTTTGCCATTTAGTAGCTTAAGAAAGAAAGATGACCAATTACTACAATCCATACAAAACAGATTTCATAAGTAACTAAAGTCCTTTGTTGAAAAGCTAGTCATGTCCAGCGCACTAAGTATAAGGTCAGCAAAGGGCAAAAAACAACACGATACCATGCACACTGCAGCTTCGATAATCATGTGCATCATCAAACCATTTTGGACTAATGGAGCTTTGGGACAGAGGTTTCTCTTATTCTATTAAGGCAAAATCCTTTGGTCTTCACATATTAGAGGAAAATTCTTAATGGAATAATAACGCTAGTAAAATTGCTAATGAGATGAATGATTGACTGATATCAAGTCAAACAACAAAGTTACAGATGCATTAAAAGATTGAGTGATCAAGACACTACTTCAACCAGTATTGTCAGCATCCCCTGCCAGATATAAGGGCCAAAAGTGGAGATCAACAAGCATAGATGAAAAACAAGTTCTCTAATTGTTGTTTTCTCTTTAGCAAAAAGAAACTGAAGTATTAAGGAATATGGATGTTGATAATTTCAGTCAGAAGAGCTCGCTATAATGTGTATGATTGCAAGCAGTATTGCCTTCTTGCCCTCCAGTGAAAGATGCATTTGAATCAGACAAAATGACTAGCTTGATGGTGATATATCAGAGTTTACCCTAGAGTTTAGCATCAGAAATTTTGGTTCTGCTTTGCTTAGTACTGTTAACATATTGAGGGAATTAAAATGTATATATCCAAGGGAATCATGCTATGGCCTGATTAATGCTTATTAAAAGACGCCAGCACAGATTAAAGCTACAATATAAAACTAACTTTGGGATGTTAAACGAAAGTGATTGTCCAATCTTGTGTTGCATTGTGTGTCTTTCAACCTATGAAACTTGTGTTAGGCTTGTAATTTTTCGCTATGTTCAGATTTATTTTTATAAGTATTTTATAGGTGTAATTTGAGTCAAAAGATTTTTTAGTTTCTAGGTACTTTTAGATTTAACTTGACCAGAATACTGGCAAATGATTTTTATCAAGTTCAGGCTTGTTTAATGAGGTTAAGATTCTAGTTTACATTTAAGAATAATTAGGGGCAGATTCAATAGAGAACAAAATAAGGGAGAATAATTTAAGATGGGTATGGGCCTATACAACTTTATTAGAAACAATAATAAAGATTTAAATACTCTTAATTTAACTAAGAATACGATTCTTTTACGAGACCTGATTGCAACAAAGATCCATGTAACTGACTATTGGGACATTACATCACTGTTGTTGGTATTATTATTGTATCAAATAATTGTAATTTTTAGAATGAATTCAGCTGATTATTATTTCAAAACAAGCACTAGATCTGAACTAAACAAATATAGCATCAATAGGATATCAAAGAAACAGAATTGTGACAAAATATTAAAAACTGTAGCTAAGAAAAGAAAGAAAAAAGAGAAAAAGTAAATCAGTTTATTTTAATCTTTGTTCTCTTTGTATTTTCTTCTACGATACCTTTGTTAGAAATATAGGGGTCTGGTCAACAATCTTGTAAGATTCCCTCCAGCTTCTAATCCCCTCTCAAATCTTTCTCTTCTACCACTTTCAATCTCTAATTACTACGGTGTATCCAATTATTACAATGATGAAAGACTACCACTGTGAGCATCAAATTTGTAATACAACAGACTGACAGAGTACAACCAGTATATAACAGAATCAAACATCAAATTTGTAATACAACATAAGAAACGAACTTAAGACTATTACACTATAGTTCACCCAAAAATTATAGACTCAATTGGCTATCATTATCCGATATATACATTATTAAAAATTACATGATTAATACAAAAAATGAAATTTAATCATACTCACAGATTTAACAATTTGGAAGGAGCAGCACGAAAAATAACCAATGCCTCTTTCCAACCCCATTGGCATTCTGATAATGGTTGAAGGCGATCAAGTATAGATAAACGCCATTCCCAATCTTCAATGAAATGTAGAGATTTAGCAATTCTCCATTCCAAAACTTGTCTTCCTGCAGTTTCCACAGTACTATTCAACAGATTCCCCACTTCAGTGACTGCTACAGGCAGATTTCGACGCAATAACTCAAGTAGCAATCCCATAAAAGAAATTAAGTTCTTGTTTCCACCATCACATGAAGTTTTATGAGGAAGATGTTCTGAATGTCCAGAACAACTTTCAGACAAGTTTAGTGGCAGATTGGCAGATATCTCATCCAAATACAGTAATGATATTACAATGCTAACCATAAAGATCTGCAACATAAACATGCAAAATATGAAAATTGTTGGTGTAGGAAAAAAAGAGAGAACAATCATAGAGATGCATTTGATAAAATTAAATATATTAATAATGGGGGTAATCCCATAACAAAAACTGCAACGAGTATGATTAACATGCATGTAGCCATAATGAAATAATACTGAAATATTGTACTCCATGCCAGATCTAAAGAAATAAAACCCTTTGAATGATTGACTTAATCAACGTTCTTCTGTCATATAATGTTGTCAAGGCATCACAAATAAATGTTGTCAAGAGTAATTTGGATGATTGCCTATGTGCTCAAGCGAGGCAAGGCAAAGCCATAGCACCTCCTAAGGGTCTACACTAGGCTAGGCATTTTTAAGTAGGCACCGCTTAGACGAGCACCTTAGTTGGGGTTGGATAACCAGGCGCAAACATTCCACCTGCTACCCATGCATGACACTCTTTTTCTGTTTATTTCATAAATAATAATTAGATCTTAAGTTCATGCAATAAACTCATACAAACAAAGGAAATGGCAGGATCATCAAAGATCACATAATCTAGTGTATATTAAATACAATCGATCACTCAAGGATTGTCATGACATTGGTCTTATTTCTTCAAATGGTATTCAATGAGCGATGGATTGGGAAATGGTGTTAACATGTAAATGTAGAAGATGAGTTGGTTTTTGGTCACAATTTGACATGGGCTAGGATGGTAAGGGCATTCATTATTGAAGCAGGGTTTTGAATACCGGTCTGTATCAGCGTACCGAGCTCTGCTCGGTACGATACGTACCGGTATATACCGTCGGTACGCTAGGGCATACCGATGGTACACCCTAAAACCTTAAAAATACCTTCACCGACCACGCTAGGGCGTACCGATCGAAATGCCTCGGTAACAGTCAAAATACGGAGTGATACCAGTCAGTACGCCTCGGTACCGATCAAAACACTGGTACTGTCCGATAGAGGACGGTCTGCGTACCGATATCCTCTTGGACCGGTACACCCATACGGTATACATCGAAATTGAGAACCCTGTTGAAGTAATAAAAATATCTACTAAACAACATGCACAATAATGACGAGAAAGCATGATTGAAGAGAAGTTGATTCTAACAAAATAGAAGAGAATAAAGGATATAAATCAAGTAGTGAAAGAGATGAGAATAAAAATGTTACCAATGACGATATAGTGGACCTTGATGATTATTTAAAGCTCTTGGACTGATATATATTTGATTTTTTTACTTTATTAATTAATTTAATTATCATTTTGTTGATTGAGTGCTTTATATAGATGGCTAGACATGAAATTTGGTGTTTTGGTGGTAACCATCTTGCAGTATAATGATATAAAAATTCTTACTTTGATTGAAGCTCTTGTTTTAATGATTTTTCATTTAATATTAACAACAACAAAACCATAAGTCCCAACTATTTGGAGCTTTTGTTTACTATACTTGCATAAATTTTATAACCTAGCATCTTACTTTACACGAGCAAGCACCTAGGTGAGCACCTAGTGACTAGCAAGCTATTACTTTAACATCGACCAAGTAATTTTTTTAACTTATAGCACCTAGCAATTTCTTTAACATCGACCAAGTAAGCTATTCAACTTTTTCAGGCAAATAAAATCTTCTTTTTTTTGCATATGTGCATGATAAAGTACCTATATTTACATATAAACCTTTCTAGAGTTGATATAAACTTTAATATTTATCTTCTATTTGTGCATTTTTTTATCAAAGTTACTTTAAAGAGTGTTGGTGCAAATATCTAGAATGGTGAACTATCTTGGAGGGCATTGGTGCATATATTTATTTTAGAGGCCAGTATATGCACATGCAACAACTATGATCCTTATGGAAGCACGTCTACGAGTACCTTGGACCTAAATTACAACTCTCATCCATCAAATTCAACTCTCATTTAGCACAAGCCCTGGTAATATCAACTATCAATCAAATGCTCACAGAATTTGAAAATTATAGAGCATAGAGGAGAGGTACTCGAGTTAGTCCCATTTTCCATTGGAAAATTCACTGTAACCACAATACTAATTGACCACTTAAGTAACAAACTTCTGTACAATTAATTTAATAATAAGTTATCTGAGCAAACTCCCAAAAGCTTAAGCACATAGGGAAAAAGCCAACAAACTAAATAAACTGGCATCCCCAAAAGCTTAAGCACACCAGGACCCAACAAACTACATGAACTCGCATCTTTCTCGCATGAAAGGAGGATGAAAGATTAACAGGCTTGACACACGGACCCATGTGCAAGATAAAGTGCTAGACCAAGATTGGTGGTCATCTTACTGGTAAATAGAACACTTCAATTATCAACAAAAAGAAGCAAGCAAGGATCCAAACTTCAGAAATACCATGATAAAATGTTAGTAGGATGATCAGTATACCTAAATGCTTAAGCTAATATAAAAAGGCCCAACTTTATATATAAACACAAACAAGGATGAAGCACAAAATCCTCCTACAAGAAACAAACAAAGAGCCAAAGAAAAGCATATGAAAATACAAGCAATGGCATGCAGGGTCAAAATTTTCAGATTACTTAAAGTCTTAAATATCCTCTCTACAATTTTAGTGCAGAATAGAAGTAGGCATTCGGAGGCATGAATTAATAAATAACTTTCTGAAAAAGGGACTAACTCTGCGAGGAACATTTCTGATAGCCTCCATATGATTTTGCATGTCTTTCAAGTATGACATAGCTACATGTAGTTGGGGGTTATGTACAACAGCAGCACACCTCTCCATGATTCCTAGAGCAAAAATAGCTGACTCAAGAACATAACGCATGTGCAAAAGTTCAATATCTTGCATCCTGTCATGTACATTGTATTAGCATCGAGTATCAGCAAGAAAAAAAGATAAATCCAGAATAATTGGAATGCACCAAACTCCAAGAATAGGTAGTAAAAGGGCCATTTTACATCAAAGTGAACACATTCCTCTTAGAGAAATGTGTTATTTGAGAAACTGTTTTGAGAAATGCACATATGATAATAAGATAATATTGTTATTTGAGAAACTGTTTTAGAGGGGTCGAGGACACAAATCTATAAAGCCAAAGTGGTTGATGATAACAGTGAGATAATCTGATGTTGAGCTGTTTTAGAGGAAGGAGAACATCTTAGGTATATCTTACTGCATCTTGAGTTGCAAGGGACAAGAAAATGCCCCTCCCTTCTTAACAGTTCCAAAATAAACAGTAAATTGTTGAGCTATTGGCTTACTAACCAATATTATCATCCATACTTCACGAATCTTCAAGAATGTGTAATAACAATAAATAATCCAAGCGATTAAGTAAAAATGGCATGTTTGTGCACATGTAATCTATGTTTATTCTGCATGAAGATAGATAAAGATACAGTTCGGTTTATGCAAAAGGCTTTGCATCACAAGTCCAAATTTCTCACATATTTATATTTACTATTTAGTACTACTAAAGCAATAAGAGATGAAACATATCAAGTCATGCACCGTTTCCATGCTGCAGAAGTTGAAGAAATGGGTTGCATGCTAAGAAGCTCAATTGCGTCTTGAAACTTTATCCCTGGGACTACATCAAACAAAACCTACAAAAAAGATTACCACAGACAAAACCATTAATATCTCATTAACAACAGATATAATGTACTAACTATTTTCTTCGAGAAAATGATGAAAATAATATGGTTTTGTTCATGAGTATAGACACAAAAGTTTAACGCAGAAGTTTTTATAAATAATTAAGATATTTAACAGACAAAAGAATTAACTTATAAAATTAACCTATAATCATCAACATAGCAATATAAGACAGATTCATAATTATCTTTACAAGTTACTAACAGTTAAACTCAAAATCATTGTGTTGGTTCGTCACATTTAAGTCCTATAAGCTTCAGAAGCAGAAACACTTACCCTCATGGGAGATTGAGCAGCCAATCTTTCAAGTATGAAGTTTTCAACAAAAGGATCTAAAACTCCACTGTCATTTTCATCTGCAACATTATCTCTTTGAGAAAAGAGCAACGATTTTTTTGAATTCCAAGACCGACCGGAGTTGACACATGCAACATAGGAAGCAATATCCAGATGAAAACATAACACATCACAGAGATACTCCACACATAATATCTGTCAAGATACACCAATATCATTCAAATGGTTTTCACAAATGAACATTAATGGTTTGACATATGTCAGAAATATTAGTACATAAAAGAAGATTACCTCATCAGATTGCTTCTTGTAAACAGGAAATTCTTCCAGCCTTAGTACCTGAGATTTACTTGTCCAAAGTAGCTGCATTAATCTTCTTCTCAGTGCTGTCTTACCTGACAAGCGATCCCACCCTAAGACAGCTACAAGTGGCTGAAGAAGGGGAAACAGTGACAGGACCTAAACATAGTCCTTGGTCAATTAATGTAGCCATAGAACTTGTCCAAGAAAACAGTTCAGAAAAAAATATTAGAGTGCATCAACAGAAACAATAACATACATGACCAGCCTCTTGAAGATGTTCCCTCTTAATTGCAGATAGAGCTGTATCCACAATACATTCTAGGACATGTATTCCAGATATTCGTGCATAATGGTAGAGGTCTCTCATGCAAGATTTTATTGCCATGCTTGAAGGAGTTTTGCCATCCAAGATATCAACACTTTCCGAGGACAGTGTTTCCAGATATTTCTTAAGGGGGAGAGGAATTGAATTAGCATCAGAAATTCTGTGCAGCTCAATCTCCTCAGAAACCACTTCATCTTGAATTGCCTGTGGCGAAAAATCAAACATGGTAAATAAGTGTGAAAATTGGGTTCCTTCCAACAAAATAATCTTCAACTACCTGAAATCACCACAAACTGAACTCCTAGTACCCCTTTGCTACTTAAAAACTAAAATACTAATCTGCTTTGTTAGCAAATCAGGTTTACATATTTACCATAGTGAAACTGACAGAATCACAGTAGACTGATTATTATAAAGGGAGAGAACAAAACAATGAGGGAGGTAGAAGGACATGATAGAGAAGACAAAGGCTAGAAGCTAAACAAACAACTTAAGTAGGGATCAAAGTCAAAAAGGAATGAAGGGCGAGAGAAGTTGAAGAGTGAAGACATTGATTGGTAGGGAAGACAAGAATTAGAAATAGGATGATGAGGCAAGATTTGCTTTGCTCCCAAAGAGGCTCAAAGCTCATCATTTTTTCTCCCTCGAAGTCAATTGCCACCGAGACAGCAATCAAATTTGTCGTTAGCAATCAAATACCCACCCTACCAGTAAGAGACAGATGGAAAATTTGATGAGTTGACAGTCAAATACCTAACTATCCAAGAATACCTAAAATCATGAATCATCCTACCAAAGGACCTAGTTTTGATTTACTGCACCCAAATTAGATTGAAATAGAACAAATAAATCATCAGATATCTATGATGTAGACAACCACAATATTTAGGTGATCAAAGACTACACACTTGTATTAAATCCTCTAGGATGAGAAAAATCTGAACTTCGACAAAATGATATCCATAAGATTCAGAAAAAGATCCTCGTGCATGCTCTCAAGCTCAGACTAGTCAATTCACAAATAAACAAAAAGGTCTATCTTATTCTTACCACCTGGCAAGTGTCAAATGTCTCCTGGGAACTGGGAAGTGGATGTCACCGTTAACAGGCGTCAACTAACATCACCTAATATATCCATATCCATGATATTCAAAGTTCAAACCAGTCACTAACATTGAACATTGAGAAAGTGGGCAAATCAAAAGGATCACCAAGAAGATAGGCATAACTACCTAACCACTTGAGGTTGTGGAATGGCACAAATTTCCAACAACTAAATTTATTATAAACTCTTGATGAAATATCTTTAAAGAACATATTATCAATAGAGCCCCTTGTTAAGAACTCCTTGTGCCTATGATGCTCAGCTACAGCTTTGTACCTTGCATTGGAGACATGCTTAAGGTCTAGTACAATAGTACCTAAAATGGTGCCCTTTGAGTCAACCACACAATACGCAAAATTGAACCCCTAAACAAATATTCATCTCGAGGAAATGATATGTCATTGAATCAATCCCATGGTCCTCACAAGACTTCAGAATAGGACCAGAACTTGATCATTGCTATGTAGTCCTTAATACCTCAAGACCAAGGACTTAAAAGAGAAATGGTCATCAACTAAGTTGCGTTGCGACTAATTGCATCGCTAATCTGCTCACAACCCAACATTTAAGTCAAAGTGTACCCTTGAAGAAAAGATGCCCATTTAGCTTGATGCTTTATCAAATTTCTTTGTGAACATGGTCAAAGTTTCACATAAGTTCCCTCTAATGCCCCCAGTGTTTCAAAGCCAAAACCAAGGTTTTGAATACTGGTCCATATCGGCATACCGAGCTCTGCTCGGTACGGTACGCACCGGTATATACCGTCGGTACGCTAGGGCATACCGATGGTACACCCTAAAACCTTAAAAATGCCTTCACCTACCACGCTAGGGCGTACCGATCGGTATGCCTCGGTAACGACCAAATCTAAGGCGATACCGGTAGGTACACCTCGATACCGATCAAAACACTAGTACTACCCGATAGAGGACGGTCCATGTACTAGTATCCTCTCGGACCGGTACATACCACCCGTACTGGGCGGTACACATCGAAATTGAGAACCCTGACCAAAACCATTGAAAAACTCAAGATTGTAAGCAACTGATCCACTCTCCTGACTCAATACAACACCTATTTGTACATGGTAGCATTGCAGTTAACCTCCAAGACCTATTAGTCTGAGAATGCTAATATCGGACAATTCATCAGCTTGATCTTAACAAGTTGAAATCTCATCTTTGCTTCTAGAGTCCAAAGATTACCAATGACAATGTGGGTTCACAGAGCAAAAATACAAACCAATGACAGGTAAAAGTGAAGCTAACCCATGAATGCTATGGACCTCACTAATTGTCTTAGGAGTAGACCAATTCTTCATGGATTCAACCCTTTGAGATTAATTTTGATACCTTCAACAAATCAATGTGTCCAAGAAATATTGGACTATTGATAAAAATATAAATTTCATGTTTATATAAAAATGTTGTGGGTTTGTATGACTATAGTGCTACAAAATTGTCTTCATGGATTACGGTGATACTGGAATCTTTGGACAGAAGCATGTATTCTGGTTTGATGTTAAACATGGATGAAAAGGTGCCATGGGTTGTAGAGAAGTAACCAATATGTGTGGGTGAGGATGACAGCAATTGGTATGCGATAAAAGTATGGTTTGTAATACCGTACCATACCGCTCGATACGGGTGATACATACAGGTCCGATAGAGGACCGGTACAAGTGGTACATGGGTACACCTAAGTGTACCGTGTGTCGGTACGCTCTGTCACGGACTTAGCTAGTTTTGCCTAAGTCGCTAAGTCGTGCGGCACCCTTGCGTGTCCGTCCGCAAAGGTCAGCCTCCCCGAAACCTCCTATGGTCCCTGAGAAAATGGGTTAAAAAAAACGTTTCACTCGGGTTCCACAAGCAATCATTTCAACAAACACTTCATAACCAATAAAAATTATAAACATAGACTTCACAAGCTCTGAACGATTACACAACAAAGGGTCCAAAATGGTCAATTACAGACCAAAATGCCCACAAGTGCCCACATGACACAACATTCGTTTACAATCCTAAAGCTACCACCAAAGTCAACCAAAATGGGGCTACTAAGCCTACTGTCAGCCCTCTACATGTTGTGCAAAGCATGAACAAAACCAAAAGACACGAACACACATGAGCATTACATCAAACACCCTGTTTACAATTTTTTCCGTGACATTCTCCCCCACTTATTCCTCCGATGACTTCGTCAAAGCCTTTGCAGACGCTGCATCTCCTTACCTTTGCTGAGTCTCAATTTTCTGCTCCAGCTACAATGCACCTCTTGGCTCCCAGCTGCACTCCGTCGTTTGTGGAGGCAAAACAATGCACAGTTTGTTTAGCAATGGGAAGTAGTCTAAGAGGATGGTGATCTCCGAAACTTCCATAGGGAATGATGCGAAGAGAGAAGTTGCTCCAACGAGATAGATATCCAGGAGGGATAAGTCTCGATTCTCCAGAGGGAGAATCATGTGCAGCGGACCGTACATGTTGAGGAGTATCTCAAGACAACTCCACAAAGCTCAACGAATCGAGCGAGCGGCGAGGAGTCATCGCATGATCTCGCATGAGGTAATGTATTGGTGGATGCATTGCGAGATTAAGTGGGGGAGCGAACCAAGGCAACACAAAATGAAGGCACACATGGAGCCAATATGGAGATCGGACTCAATGGAGAGTTGACCCTGTGGAATGGTGGGCGCGAAGACCACCATCAACTCAATGCAAATCGAGGAGCGGAGCAACTTGGGTGTAACTTGGTGAAGTACCCAAGACGCATGAAGGGAGTCGGCATAGAAGATGGAACATAGAGCGGAGGCACGAAGTTTTCGTTGGACAAAGGTCGAGGACATGAACTCTTGCACAAGCAAGAGCGAGATCATGTCGTTCTATAGGTCTCTCATTCTGATGAAGCGGACTCATCCAGCATAGTGCCAAAGACGAAGCGAACTTCGAGGCACCTGCACCTTCTCGAAGAAGCATTTGACGAAGGAACTAAGGCGACTCAACTTACGGAACGAAGTTGGGGTCAAAAGGCCTTGGCACAGAGCAAGATGACACGAAGACGGGTACTCTTAAAGAATATGTCGTAGTGCTGCCATTCGAGTTGCCATAAGGAAGCGGTGCGCAATGGAAATTATGTTGGTGGGGGCAGAGGCCCAGGATCCAGATAATGGTGCACCAATTTCAGCAAAATCAATGGACTTCGGGAGCTGCTAGACGGCGGACTGTCCTATAGCTATGCTTCGTCCGGGTGTGACCCAAGAGCAAGTGGACGAAGGTCGATTGCCAAAGGAGCAAACACGATCGAAGGTTACAAAGGCCCAACGATGTCAACAGAAGCCACACATAGAGGGATCGTAGTCCGAGTTCATCCCATGATGATTAGAATGCAATGCAGATGTTACCAGAAGGCGACATGGTGCAATGGATCGTGGTAGAACAGTTCGAGGCAATGCGACACACATGGGACCAGTCCCGCGTGGGACTAGATCATATGGAGGTATGATCAAAAGCTACTAGGAGCTCCACTTCGACGAAAAACACGACAATAAAAAGGGCTATAGATTCGAGTGAATGTCATGGTACCGCAGAGGCGGGTCTTCTGTGCGTGCATCGAATGAAAGCCCTGGTCATCAGCACATGGGGGTTGTGTACCACCGAAAGAGAAGTTTGAATGCAAGTACTAGTGAGTCCTATGGGGGACTTGATCATGCAGAGATATGATCAGAGTGGCTGGAGAGTTGGACTGCCCCGGAGCTCATATTCACTTAAGGAAGCCCGGCAAGTCAGAGGACAAGGCTGAGTAAATGAACGTTGCTACCAAGGAAGCTAAGGAGAACAGAATAGGTGCGAGCCCGGCAATATGATGGCGGAGGCCATACATAAGAGTTGCAATCTGTCTTTCCATTGACCAAGGGGAACTACTCGAAGAACACAGAGGTGTTGAAGCAGGTGGTCGAAAGGGGCAAGGAAGTAACAACGATTCCGGATGGACTTAGCTACCCAAAACCAAGCATCAATTAGAATGGAGGTGGACTCGAAAGAGTGACACGATGTCGCAAAGGCGGATCTACCGATCGCGAAGAAAGGGACGCAGATGCAAGGCGACGGATAGTAAGGCCATGGGCATGGCAACACCATGGTACCGCAGAGACAGGACTTTCGTAGAGTTATTGATCCCTTGCTCTCATGGGGGGAGAGCGCTTGGTTGTGAAAGGGATTGAGGAGGTGGAGAATACAAATACAAACTCCAAGTACCGAGATAAGACTGAAGAGCAAAGACCAGGGAACTTCGTAAGACTGGTGCCAACGAGCTTCTCATCAAGATAGCCGAAAGTAGAGGACTTCGGGTCGATGCAAAAGTGTTCGACTAAGGAACGAAGTAGGCAGTACGCGATGTTGTACATTTGCTACTCAGAGGAGTAGGCGGCTAAGATGATGGAGAAGACGGTACAATCACAGAGGCGACCAAAACTACTAGAGACTTGCTCCAAGTTGGGGTGAAAACTTCTTGCATTCCAGAAGTTCGATGGCATTGAGAAGGCAAATTACAGTAGCTAACTCAATGCAAGGGTGTCACACGACTTAGGCAAAATCAGCTAAGTTTGTGACAGCTCGGTACAGCTCGATATGTACCATACTGACAACTGATCAGTACATTGGTACGGTACGGTATTCAGAACCTTGGATAAAAGTATGTTAAAAATGCAATTTAAAATGCTAGGAGGCGACAAATATGTGTGAAATCGTATATTCTGACTGTTCCTAAGAAAGAACTTGAAATAATTCCAAACCGATGTAAGCATATTAGAGAACTGTCATTATAAAGAGAAGAAAAAGAGAAAGGAGGTAGAAGACCATAGTAGAAAAGATGGAGATTAGAAAAACTATGAATCTCATAAGTAGGAAATAGAATGAAGTGAAGGGCAATGAAGCTAAAAGACTTTAATAAGAAAAAGTCTGGACTAAAAGCGGAATCAAATAATCACTGTTTAGAAGAAGGAATAAGTCAATATTTACATGCACCCAAAGAGGCTCAAAGCTGAGTTTATTCTCTCTTGGGGTTGGTTGCCACCTCAATTTTATTGAGGTTGACTGGGAGAGATATAATGATCAAATCCAGTTACCAATAATATCTAATCGTTTAGAAAACAATTAAATGCCCCGTCGATATAGGGAACAATTAAAAATCAGTTTTGATCAGGTAACAATCAAATCGTTTAGGAAATATATATTTACCTATCCATAGAATCCCTAGCTTGATTCTAGTGCTCCTAAATAAGACTAGAATAAAACGAGGAAGTTATTATCCATGATGAGATAACCTCCACATCTAAGTGATCAAAGACTATACACTTGCATTATAATATAATACAAAATCATTTGAATATATATACATAAATGGTAAACCTCATAAAACACATAACTACAATAGATCAATAGTGGCAAATTCAATGTAATACATACTATGATAATATGGTGTGATGAAGATTAAACTTTAAAGTACCTGAAATCAAAACTTCTACATTTCAATTGATGAAAACTTTGATAGTTATGTACCCATGAAAAACAATCTATGTACTCAAGAACTGAAGGAACTCCCATTTATACATTTTGGTAGTCGGTTGTACCTATCTAGGTAGTTGGTTGTACCTATCAAGGATCTAGGCATATTTTGCTGCTCCATGAAAGAAGCAACTGAGGTACCAACAGCAGGCACTAGAACATGCCCACATGACAGCATGACACCCTGCTCCAGCATGGAAACCTGTGGTCCAAAATTTAGAAGCTAAAATAGCAACACAACAAGGCCATCCAAGGCAACAATGACCACATCTGTGGTGACAATGAGACATGACGACTAAACAGAATGGCAACTTAACTATAATAAGACTGGCAATAGAATTCACATACATAAATCTATAGCAACAATTAGTACAACCAAATCTACAAGGTCAGGCAACAAGTGATGATGTCACACTGGTCAATGACCATTACATGAAGTTAGTTAAACAAAAAAAAAGAAATTGAGGCACTTTAATCATGGCACAAATTATCACCTGAATCATCTGCACAAGCTGACTGCAGTTGGATGAAAGAGCTGCAGCATACATCAACATCGTTATATTCTGTGAATCAAGCCATGACTTATCATAAAAAGCACTTTGCAACGAAGCTTTCTTGACAAGATCATGCAAAACCCTCCTGCAACAAATCATTCAAGGGAAATAACTTTATATTACATGAATAAAGCCATGTGTTACTGCAACACCAATCTGGTTAAGAAGTAGCTACGAAATATGATGGTGGGCCAAGTAGAGAAAATTAGACAGCAAAATTCCACATTCTTTTGTGGATCTTGATCATCATCCAGATCAGACATATCAACATGACGAACTATCAACCTGATATCAAAGAGGTGGTGCCAAGTTCCTTACCAAGGCATCCTTAAGAAGATAAATACAGGGTAAACCTAAATACCTAATCATGGTAAGAATTACCTTAGCAACATCATTAGTCGTTATATAAAACATGAAACAAATCATGTTACAACTGACATGAAAATTTAGATATTCCTTAAAACACTTCGAACTTCAGAAACATGAACATAGAAAATATGACAAGAAAAATCTTTGTTTTCTGGACATTTTGCATTGTAACATAATAAGCCAATTGAGGATTTAAATATCAGTCATGTACCAGTTTCGGCAATATATTGGTCTTATATTTTTTCCAGATTTTTTTGCATTGTAACATAATAAACCGATTGAGGATTTAAATATCAGTCCTGTACCAGTTTCGGCAATATATTGTGCTTATATAACACCATATGTTGGATGCCATACTGGCCAGTACTGCTAGGTATGGTTTAATAAAATAATAAAAATGATATTTACCAGTATTAAAATACACATTTCAATTTCAGTAATTGGCCAAACTGGTAAAAAATGATACATATGTAACAGTTCAACCAGTATTTAAAAACCTTTGAAACCATCACACCATAATGATGTAACTAAAGGATTATACAAGTTAATGAATTATGATTTTCAAATATTATCGTTGTCAAATAATGCTTCCTCGTTAAATTCAAAAACTAATGTGTTCCTCAAAATTCTGATCACATATCATCGATGAACATATAAGCTATGCTAATTGGATCTTAAAGAAGTCCAACTTGCTTTAGGAAGATTTTGTTCACATACTATCTTTGAAAACCAAAATACAATAGCCTGCATATGCAAACTATTGAATACAAATACAACATGCAGATACAATTATTTGAAATTTGATTTGAGTCTCGGAAACACTGGCTTCAGTCATAATAATATATGCCAACGAACAGGTAACCATTACAGGCCAAAGGTAATGCTCTAAGATGGCACATTGGCATAGAGCTGTATCAATACCCTGCCGAATGTCATCCAACAGTTGGAACATTGGATACCACCCAGCACATGCAATTCAAGTTTATCATTTGTTCCATGACTTAAGTCACTAAATTATGATAATTTTTGGGTGATAATGTAAGCAAACTCTCAACTTCACAGAAGTTCTGTGTCTCTCTCTTGCTCGGTGTTATATTTATGATGTCCTATTTACTTCATATATTCATTGAAAAATAAACTGAAATGACTGAAATGAATTATCAGATCATCCCATGCAAAATTTTTCCAACAGGTGAACGAAAATTGAAAATTGTTAGATGTCCAATTTTTAAAAGACCTACTCGTACTGCTTTTCCTCTATGCCATAATCTAGATGAAGAAACCGAAGATGAGAAAAAGCTCTCTCTAAATCATCAGCTTCCATGAATTTCTTCAAAGAATCCAAATGTGCCATCTGAACACTCTGCTGCACCTTAGATAGTGCATCCATCTCCTCAGTTTTCACGCTGATTGCTGGTTCCAAATGGTAAGCCTGACAAAGATGCACCTGCCGATGAATGTTTCCACATATCGCATCAAAAAGTTCTGCGTTGTCGAGGAAAACCTTCCACAAACCCTTCAACCTATCCTCAGACACCAAAGAAACCAAATCAAGAAGGTTGGCATCATGCCCTACATCACTCCATAATATACGTAAGCCAGTATCGAGGAGATCGTTCAACACTTCCACAGAGTTTGCGGTTTCATCAAACGTTTCCCCTTTCTTGTCGACGTCGGTATCCTGAGATCTAAGTTGGGAGATTTCGGATACCTTGGAGGAGGCAACCTGAATCAAGAGAAGGAACTCCACCCTTAAGCGGAGAGTCTCCGGGTCAATGCTTCCGATAGAAGCCGCTGCGTTCCCGAACTTGATGAGCTCAAGGACGGAAAGCCAGGCCAGATGCGAGGGGGAGCCGCAGGTGTTTGACCAGAGGACGCCATCGATGCGCCCTCCTTTCGATACAACGGCGCGAAGGATCTCGAGGGCGAGCTCCGGCTTACGCTTCCGGAGGCTGAGGAGCAACGCTCTGAAGGCTTCGAACTGGCCGATGAAGAGATGGTTCGCGATGACTCGGGAGAGCAACGCGATCTCCTTCTCCTGGGCGGAATCCATCGGGATCGAGGGAGTGGGATTAGGATTTCGAGCAACGAGAGGAGCAGAAGGATGATTCCATGGACTCTCTCTCGGTCGCCCTCGCCAAGGTGGACGGAAAAGCAAACGACCGCAGCGAGGCCGTGGAGGCTTCGTCGGAGGCAACCGGACCGCCTTTAATCGTCGTCGGGACGTTCCACAATATAAATGATTATGAGGCGGTTCGGAATATTTTTCTTTTAGCGACGATTACATTTAGGGCGAATTTTCGAGAGAAGCCTTTCCCAATAGATGTAATATTTTTCATATTTTCCAAAGACTTTTTCTATTTATTATTATTTCTGAAATATCACGATATAATTGAAATAGTCTGCAGTCACACTATGGATCGGTTAGATGACTTATTACATTTCAATCAAAATATCATAAGCATATTTAAAATTTTATATTTGAGATAAAATGAACTCAAATATCAAAGAAAATTTTTAATATATATTTTTATTGATTTATCAACAACAACAATCAAGTATAAGTTTTCTAGTTATAATATTTTTGACTCGTCAATCAAAACACTATAAAATATAATCAAAAATTTAATCGATTTACTCATGAATTCCTCCATAGGTATACCGGCAAGATAACTAATATTTATTTCAGGTTTACAGCAAGCAAATATATCTTTTCGAAAATAAAAATATGATACCTTTCGAAAAAATTTAATCATCCTTACATTTTACACTTTTTCAGGAAATCACTTAATATATATTTTTATTAGTTTATGAATAACAACAATTAAGTAGAAGATTTATATGCTAGTTATAATATTTTTTATTCGTCCATCAAAACATTATATGTATATTTTAAATATATATAATTTAATTTTTTAATCGATTTACCCATAAATCCCTCCATAGTTATACCTAGCAAGATAACTAATATTTATTTTAGGGATTATAGTAAGCGGATGTTTTAAATATATACATATATATATATATGATACTTTTTTGGAAATCACTTAATATATATTTTTATTGGTTTATGAACAACAACGATAAGTAAAAGATTTCTATGTTAGTTATAATATTTTTGACTCCTCATCCAAAACACTATATGTATATTTTTAAATATTTTAAGTTAACTATTATTTGTTTCATGCATTATAGCAAGTGGATATATTTTTTGAAAAATAGAAAAATTATAATACTTTCCAGAAAAAGTCAATTGCCCTTACATTTATACTCTTTCGAGAAATCACATAATATTTTATATATATATATATATATATAATATCACATAATAAATATATATATATATTTATTTATTTATTTATTTATGAACAACAACAATCGAGTGAAAGATTACTATGCTAGTTATAATATTTTTGACTCGTCAATCAAAACACTATATCTATTTTTTAAAAAAATTAAACAAAAAATTAATCGATTTATTTCAAGAAACAAAAAATTAACCTAGCAAGATAACTAATATTTATTTCAAGGATTAGAATAAGTGAATATATCTTTTGAAAAATAAAAAAAAATATATGATACCTTCCGAGAAAAATCAATCGTTCTTACATTTACACTCGTTCGGTGAATCACTTAATATATATTTGTATTAGTTTATGAACAACAACAATCAAGTATAAGATTTATATGCTTGTTATAATATTTTTGACTCGTCAACCAAAACACTATATATATTTTTAAAAAAATAAATAATTAATTAATCGATTTACTCATGAATCCCTTCATAAGGATACCCAACAAAATAACTAGTATTTATTTCAAATATTGTACAAACGGATATGTCTTTTGGAAAATAGAAAAAATATGATACATTCTACAAAAAGTCAATCGCCCTTACATTTACACTCTTTGGGAAATCACTTATTATATATTTTTATTTGTTTGTGAACAACAACAATCAACTACAAGATTTCCATGCTAGTCATAATATTTTTAACTCACCAACCAAAACATTATATTTATATTTTTAAAAAGTTTAATCGATTTACCCATGAATCCCTCCATAGGTATATCTAGCAAGATAACTAGAATTTATTTCAGGGGTTATAGCAAGCTAATATGTTTTTTGAAAAATATAAAAAATATATGACACCCTTCGAAAAAAAATCAATCACTTTCACATTTACACTCTTCTGAAAAATCATTTAATATATTTATTGGTTTATGAACAATAACAATCGAGTATAAGATTTCTATGTTAGTTACAATATTTTTGACTTACTAACCATAACATTGTACATATATATTTTTAAGTATAATAAAAAGATTTTAATCGTTTTACCCATAAATCACTCACTATTATTTATTTTAGTAATTATAGCAAGCGAATATATTTTTTAAAAAATAAACAAAATTATGATATGTTTCGGGAAAATCGATCGCCCTTACATTTACACCCTTTCAATAAGTAATTATCTGTATTTATCTTGGGAAAATTATCAAAAATTTTCTAGTATTTTGGTTTACTTGGTCGAGTCCCATTTTGAAAAAAATTATCAGTCCTCTTTTCAGAAATTCAAATATGCCTTCAAAAAAAAAAAAAAAAGATGTGGCTCATTGGTGATAAATTGACTTAAGGTTTTGGGTTTCAATATTTATTTTTTACCCTCTTCCTTTCTTTTTCTCTTCTTGGCCAATCACTCCTACTCGCATGGTTTTTACTCGTATGTGAAAATAAAAAGAAAATATAATAATCTTAGTTCACGTTTTTCACAAGAAGTCTGCTTGACTAGAGAGATCGGTAGAGTGGTTGCGGTGTTGACGAGGAAAGGATAATGCAAAGTCGTCGAGGAGAGAATGATAAATGTTGACTACTTTGATAAGTTATTTCGTAAGTGATCAAGGCGACCAATGGCAAGGTTTTGTTATATTTATCATCAGAATGATATAAAATGTATGAAAAATGGTGAATAAATATTTATTTTTGGTGTAGTTTTAATGATATTTAATTTCGAATTTAAAATATTTTCAACGTAATCCTAAAGACGAGTATAACAACGTTTATTTGCGTATAAAGACAAATTATCTATTACATTAAGCTTTCATTAATGTTTTCTATTATTATATAAATTTAAATATATTTTATTTCAATCACAAGTTTATTCGTGATGATATAAAGTATATAATGAAAGAAGTGAGATGGAGACAGATCACGCAAGGGACAAGCTAAGATTAGAAATTGATGGAGAGAAGTAAAGGTAGCAACGAAGTGCGAGATCATGATAGATTGTTTCCGAGGGAGAAGTAAACATTGTTCATTGTAGGGAGCAAGGGAAGGGGTTATCATTGATAAGTCAAGATCGATAAAGAGCAAGAAGTGCAATAACGAAGGAATGAGGAGGTCGTACATCGGTTAACGACATAAATAGAAGAGATGATAGGATACCAAGAATGAAAGAGGGAATTAATTGATTCACACGAAAAATTATATTTATAAAAAAATACATTAGTTAAATTCTTGAAAATTAGCAATTATCACTAAAAAATAAGTTTTTATAATAAATAGTTTTTCCCTAATAAATTATATATAATACTTTATTATAAACCCTATTAATTAGTTTTAAGTTAAAATTATAAAAATGTTACATGTGATACACACGCCAAATATTTTGGTCACGGGGCTCCCCCAACATTAAGAGTTAAGAAAGACATAAAACACAGTAAAAAAAGCTTGTTATTCATAATTTTTTAAATATTAATGAATCCTTTACTATTTGTAACTAGTTTAAAAAATAATATATAAATGTTTTATTATTTACAAGCTCCATATTACTAATTATATATATATTTCTTCCCCAACCTTTTATTTCTTCATCGCCTTCAATATCTCTCTTTGTTAATATTATTGTCATTGACTCGAAGGACGTCGATACCAGTATGATCACTCCCTCAATACTCATCATAGGTGTAATAGGAGGTGATGCTATCCATTCGACCTCATAGTGCTAGTGCCATCCAAGGAGGAACAAGAGGAGAAAGAAAAAAGACAAGGAGAAAAAGAGAAAAAAATAAAAAAAAGAAGGAAAATGGAAAATAGTACGAAGAGGGAGGTATCTACATTGATTTACAAAAAAGGGTAATTTAGAATATATAAAAAATAAAAAATATATAAATAATATAGTTATTGTAGTAGATTATGAATAGGAAAATAAGTTTAATATTTAGAGCTTATTCTTACTATTTACAACTACCTTATTATTAATATTTAAAAAAATAAAAAAAAATAAAAAAAAATAAAAAATATTATTCACAATCATTCTAATTTTGCTTTTATTATTATTATTTTTCATTCCCCATAGCTCGTGTTTATGCATCTTATTATCACTGACTTTCTTTATTACTCGTGCGAGACAGTTTGTAAAACCCCAAAATATGATATATCATGAGTTAATATAACTGATTAAAAACTAATATCTTTTATATTATTATATAATATATATAATCATAAAAATGTTAGATTATTATAATAAATATCAAAATTATTTATCATCTCATAATCTTCGATTAGTCTAATTTTATAATTTTTTTTTTTTATCATTTTATGTCACAACCGACGATTAAGAGGGGAAGGAGAGAAAAAAGATGGCGGGTAACAAATAAAAATATATTATTAAAATTAAATTATAAATTGAGAGTATATATATCTATTTATAAATAAATAACTTAAGGAATATTGAGAATTACAAATAGCAAAGTAAAATACCCCGGTCTATTTCCCAGAACACCCCGTGCGACGGAACCAAATTACGTAAAAAATCCCTGTTTGGCGGGAATGTGTCATATGCCATTTGTGCGGACTCCTGCCGCCTCATGCTAGGGTTTCCAGGCGATCCATAACGGCCTCCGTTTGTTCTATATAGGGTAGCCAAGTGAATCCGATCACTTGACCTCGAGACTTCGTTTCTGAGGAACGCTGGAGGTTCCCTGTCGGCCGAGATGCCCACGTACAAGATCAGGGGGGTCGATGTGGACTTTCCCTTCGACGCTTACGATTGCCAGATTGTTTACATGGAGAAGGTCATCCGATCTTTGCAGGAGGTGATGCCTCTATCTGATCCGATTCGCCCTATCAAAAAATTTCTCATGTTTTCGCAAGTAGTTCGATTTTATCATTCATTACGATCAAACCAGCACCCCTTTTTGACGGAGCTATGCTGGTTCAAGAACTATCTAATGTTTAGATGCAAGGACGACGCCTTTTATACCGCTTTGATCTGATCTCTTATCGTTTTCTTCGTTTTTTAAAGAATAGGATACTTCTTATGTATGTGATTTCTTTATCTGTTCCATGAATGGAGGCAGGGATGCAATGCTTTGTTGGAAAGCCCTACAGGAACTGGAAAAACATTATGCCTTTTGTGTGCTACACTGGCTTGGAGGAAGACTTTTGGTGATTTTCTGACTAGTGCAAATGAAGAAAGGAGCAACTTCTCTTTGAGTCACTCCTCTGGTAGTCAATCAGCGGAGAATGGGCAAACTAATTACCCTGCCATCATATATACTTCAAGGACTCACAGCCAGCTTAAGCAAGTAATACGAGAACTTAAAACAAGCAATTACAGGTAAAGGCACCATTGTTGCTTCCTTAAAAATGTTAGAAATACTTTATGATAACTCTCTACATCAAAACATGCATGTTAACAGCAAATGTTAAACAAATAATGGAATGCAATTTGAGAACACATACTGGCTCAGGCTGACTTGAGCCAGTCTGGGTTCATAATTGTGGCAATATAGAAGTAGGAGATAAAAAAAATGAAAGGAGGAGGCTTAGTCTTTTTGAGCTGTGTGACCTTGATGACACTTGAGAAATTAATGACAGCAAGAGGAATGTTGAAGAGGAGATATCAAGCCAATCCATAGCACAAATTTGTATGATTTTTGGGATTACCATAGTTAAACTTAGCCAATATATTACTTTAGTATAAAATTTAGCCAGCATTCTTAATATTGTTTGTGTTAATATTATTTAATATCATTAAGTAATTCATGCTTGTAATGTCCAACAACTTTGCATGTAAAAGTTTTCAACAGAATATATTGAACATTTAACACGTGAAGAGATGCTAACTTTTAAAGTCATGCAAACATCACATATTTTGGTTATGGTAATTTGTTTTCTCTTAAATTGAGCATATTTAACTCTATCATCACTCAAGCTTTCAGGCCAAAGATGGCAGTTTTAGGGTCTCGTGAACAGATGTGCATCCATGATGAGGTGCGTTTGCTACGAGGTAGAGCGCAAAACAATGCTTGCCATTATCTTTGCAAAAAGCGGTTATGCCCCCATCAACCTGGCGTTTCTGGTGCGTGTTATACAATACTTCTATGCTACTCATTGTAAGTTTTTCTTGTTCAATGTCTGTGTTTAAGATCAATTTAGAAAAGACCAGCCTAGTGCACAGGACTTTCACCAATATGGGGTCTAAGGAGGATTAGTTTAAGCACTGTACACCTATACTACTACAAGCAAAGTTGTTGTTTCCATTACTTGAATTGTGGTCACCCAAGCCTTATATATATATATATATATATATAACATTTTCATGGCCAAGGCTTGCCATCTATTCGATGCTTATTTTTAACATTTTACTATTGAAGCTTCTGGATGCTTCTAATTGCTTAATTTGGTCCTTATAGTATCCGCTCCTTATAGGATCCACTCTAACACTTTTATTGAAATCTAGTATATTTATTATTGACTACAACAAAAACTAGCTTTATTGAGAACATAGTTTATAATATCTATTTATCTTAAGAAGTTCTCCATTTTTTAGATTGTGTTCTGCTAACTGGATCTACTGTATGTAAGGTTGATGCTAGCATCTGTTAAGAATTTTTAGTTTGTTACAGCTTCTTAGATGGGATTTTGATAGATGAAAAGCCAACAACAACAATAAGAAGCTGCAATTTTCCAACTATTTGGGGTTGACCACAGATTTTTTGCTGCCATTGAGCTCTATGTAAATAAAAAATCCACATAATATATATTCCTCCTCTATTCCATGACTAGTGGTTTTTGCATCAAAAGAATCAACATCTCTATTTACTTCTTGCCAATCATTTTAAGATTCATTGATTTTGCTTCTCAACGTGCCTTTTATTTTATGGCATCCACTATTTGCTAATTCTATGTTTTAAAGTCAACATCATATGTGGTTTTGTTTGTAGTATTTAGGTGTGGTTTTGTTTGTAGTATTTAGGTGTAGTTTTGGACATTGAAGAAGCAATATAACAAAAAAAATATGCAATAGACAAGGAAGTGGTCATGAATTTGCTAGAGAATATAGAGTGTATATGGTTGCACTCACAAAAAGAGTTAAGACTTAAGAGTCATTCCAAACTGAATAAAACAAAATAAAATTTTCTAAGACTCGAACGTGGTGAATCAAAGTCATATTGCAGGTGCTGGGAACATGAGTGGAAAACAATAAACTGCACTATTGAATCAGTGATATTGGTCGACTATGATGCACAGACACTACTAAGAGTCTCAAACAGAAAGTTGTTATCTGGTATTATCTATTACTGAAAAATAGTGTTATATCTTCTACCAATCATCAATGGAATTATGCTGCAAGCAGTTTGATTGGTTATTTGAAGTGAATGATGGTCAAGCGAGGGCTAAGGGTTTCACTATTAGCTGGTTCTTTGAGATGTAAGTACGAATCTGCTGGCAACCTAATATAGTAGGAAACATTTTGGAATGTAATTGTTTGGCATCCAAAAAAATTTATGTGGATTAGATAATAAAGACTAAAAGATTCTCACTTCTTTTTGTTTTTTGCTTATGAACCAAATGAAGATGATTGTTTGTTTCCGGTTATTCTTATCTTGATAAGTCTTAATATTTACTTACCAAAAAAAGGAGATAAGTCTTAATATTTCACTATTCGGATATATCTGGAAATCAGTTGTGTAAATAATATGGTTACTTCTTATGGTAGTTGGGATGTTTATAAACAAAGGTAAGGCCCACCTGTGATGCTTTAAGGCCTGAAGGTATTAACTGGTGGTTAATATGTAAGATAACTGATTGGTGAAAAATGAAAATAAAAAAAAGGAATCAAGATGAAGATAACAGAAATAAATAAGATGAGATAGAATATATGAAAACTATGATGTTTAGGGACTTCTTTCCTGTCTTGCATGTATTCAATATATATATATATATATATATATATATATATATATATATATATATATATATATATATATATTTCTGTTGTGTAAAACCTTTCCTGCTTGAGTTTTCTTATTCACCTGTTGTGAAATACATCCGGTATAAAAAGTTGAAAGCTCCAATTAATTCAGAAAACTCACATTTTAGTAAGTAGGAGATTTATGATTGTAGTAGACTAGTAGTAAAGTTTAGGGTATGTCTGCTAATAAATAGCAGACAAAATAACACCTATCAAATGGTGCCACCTAATTGATGATTGGGCTAAGTAGGGCTTCAGCATTTACTTATGCCCCATGAACTTGTTTGCTAAAGAATGAATGGGTTTCTGAGATTTAATTGAATTGGGACAATCTTACTCTGATTTTTACATTCTTTTATTACCTTCAGTACTTTTAGAACTTCCAAAATCCAAAGGACTGATTTTAGAAACCTTTTTATAGTTTGTTATGAAAATTTATCAATTGCATTTAGTACTTTGTTAAGTGGTTAAATAAGAGGAGAGCTATTTGTGAACAATATACCTAATTTTGTGAACAGTAAAGTAGTACTATTTGCAAATAAAATTTCTGTCTTCATTGATTGACATAAATGTATGTTTAATACATTGTAGAGTACATGAAGAAACATCATGAACTTGGAAATGAGCCTTTTGACATCGAAGACTTGGTTAATACTGGGAGAACCATGGGGCTGTAGGTTTTTCACTATGTCTCTCCCTTTGTACATGAAAATTTTAATTAATTGTTATTTTAAAGAAAAACTGCTGCAATATGATGATGATATGAATATTTTATTTTGTGGTATGAAATTGCATTTTCTCTTGCAGATGCCCATATTACATATCTAGAGAGCTTCACAAGGTTGTTGATATTCTGTTTGCCCCTTACAACTATCTTATTGATCCTGGAAACCGGCGATCTTTATCAGGCATTCAGTGGAACAATGCAGTTCTTATATTTGATGAAGCACATAACCTGGTAGTGAAACAAGAGACTATCTTATGGTCCTTTATGTAGATTGTCTTTTGTTTGAACCGCATTGGGACCATGTCTTTGATCCTAAGTTGGAAGTATTAGCATCTTGGATTTGGGAAAGGCACTTCTTGCTTTTTAGATTGCATGTGCAATATAAAATTGTATTATTTAGTATGGTTCTTTTTCTGACTTGATACACAGGAGAGTATATGTGCTGATGCAGCTTCATTCGACTTGCCTTCTGGTTACCTCACTGCTTGCATTTCTGAAGCAAAACAATGTGTTGACTTGTGTATTAAAAGGAGGGTAATTGAAAAATCAGCTGATAAAGAGTTTGACCCAGAAAATTATGCTATTCTCAGAGGTAGATTCTGTTTATGTAACTCATTGTGCTGAAATGTCCTATTAATGGGTTAAATTTCTAAGATTGAGCTGCATATACCTTAATGCTTTTACAATAATCTCCGAACTTGCTTCCTTGTTAGTCAAAAGATATATGGTGAATAACATAGTTGCTCAAAGTACCCTTGTACTCTGAACTAGAAAAATATTCTCAACTGGAATTCTCTTGTCTGGTTGAAGTATCCAAATGTGTTATTCAGTGCCAGTTGCATGCTGGTTCCTTTGGAGTTTGGACATCAAGCTGCATGCAAAAAAGTACCTGCATAAGCTTCTATGGTGCATGGTCTTGTGAATTTCCTTGCAATGTCCAGGCCTTGCAGCATGAGCTTGAAAGGCAATCCATGTGTCTTTTTATCATTTAATTTTACTAAGATTTGCTTAATCAGGCTGTTGCCTTTAGCATTATCTTCCAATTTGTTTTCTTGGTGTTGATTATTTTCGTTTTTTCAGTTTACTTTTCACTCCTGCATGATTTCTTTTCCAGTCAACAAACTATTTTTTTTTGTCTCATTTTCTTTAACATGCTAGAGGCTTTTTACAATCATTTGTGACCTATTTAGCTATTGATCAAGAGGAGTAATCTTGTTGGTCACATCTACCCATGTGGTGACTGGATTTTAATGAACTCATTGTATCAACTAAAATGGGAAAAACCTGTATTATGATCTGTAATATTAAGTTTTTGAATTTTAGATAACTTTATGAGGTAAAGATCTTAGATATATTTGCTCACCGTAAGAAGATACCAAGAACTATAGTGCCAGTTTCTATTGGTTCGTCCAAGCACCAGCAATGGATCATATGACTTGGTATTGCTTGGTATATTGCTTTTTTAGTATTTTTTTCCCGATACCAATATGTACAGGTTGTCATACTGTTCAGTTTCTTGGCATACTGACTCAACATGTTACTGGAACCAATATTGAGCTGATATTTTAAAACTTTGTACCAAGTTTTGATGTCTTAAATTGGTTTATTACTAAAAAAGCCGAGTGTTGGGTTGCTTATGCTTAAACAAACTTCCAAAGTTACTCTTGGACTTGTCTCGGTTTGTGGAATAGAAACTAAGGAACATACTCTTTTCTCTTATGCCAGCTGACAAAGATCAGCAGCAACCATTGTTGTGTAACTTGTGTTATTCTTAGGCTCCAATAATGCAATTTCTTAAACAGCAGTTGCCTCCCTGTGTGCCCAGCCTTATAGTGACTACTTTTGTACATACAGAACCATAACATATTTAGGATGGTTTTCTGCATATAACCCCCTACATATGTCTTTCTTGCAAGTGATTCACTTTGCAAACATGCCTTTGATAATGTCACTATAATGGGAGATGAGTTGTGATGCTCTGTTGGAGTTGGTGATGCAGGTTAGCAACATTGGTGGTGAGGAAGGTTTGAAACTTTTGAATAGTGGTTGGTGTTGATCAAGTGTTCAAACATATTTGCTTGTGTGCAAATAACTTTAGAAAAATATCAGTATTGATGGTCATTCATGATAAAGGGTTTGTGATTTCTTGGGACACCCACACTGTTATCTTACTTAAACTTGGTACTTATTGTTTGTCTATTATATCAGCTTGTTTTTCATTTGAAAAATGTTTGTGAATTGGATAATTTGGCTGCACTTTTGGCTTTCTGTTCTATGACCAATTACTTCACCAGAACATTATCAGACTTTAAGGTATATAAGATGATGCCCAGTGTTTTAATGATCCCTCAGTACTTTAAGCACTGGTGGTTATTTGGTTTTCGGATTAATTCAATACTGGGGTCTCCTTATGATTTCTCTTTTACGCCTGGAGTACCTAGAATTTATAACGAAGGGCAGAAATTAAACTAGCTGCTGCAAAGCCTTCGCTGTAAGTAACTTTCATATGCATTTGTTCATTATTAAAAACTACTTTTGTGCAGCTCTTCTACTGAAGCTTGAAACACGTATTGCTGAGGTGGCTATTGAGTCCAGAGAATTGGGTTTCACTCGACCTGGAGACTACATTTATGAGTTTCTCTCTGATCTGAACATCACATATGAGACAGCAAATATGCTTATTGATACGATTGACAATGCTGCTCTGCTTCTTGAGGAGGGTATTACATCTCCTTGGAAATTTTATTTTTCTTTCCATGATGTAACACAATTTAATTTTGTCATATGATGCGGTTCTTATGCTTTATACATATAAAGTTTTTATCTTCTTGTCTTCTTCAAAGTTATTTAGGGACATCTGATTAATTTTAACAGATTGATTTCTTCTCTTATTTATCCTTAATAACAGGGAATACGTCTGGGGCCGGAACAGGAATCAAAATGAAGGGGGCAGTCTGCAGGTTAGAGAGCATCAGGAATATGCTTAATATTATCTTCCGAGATGGTGGGAAGGATCATGCAAAATTTTATCGTGTAAGTTGGGCTACCTACGTATATATGTGTGTGTATGTGCAATATGTGTATACTTTTGATTGTTCTTTCTAAAAGTTACATCAATTTGTTTACTGATCACAAGGACATTGTTCTTTTAAGTTTCATGTGCAGGAATCTCAACTAAGCATTACAGATTCTCTAAAAGGTATCCTTTCCATGGAACTTGCATTAGGAGTGAATAATTTGAGAGCATTGCTTCCATAGATTTCAAATAGTATAACTTTCGTTTAATTTAGAAATATCATTCCTATATTTTGTAGTGTGGGACTGTGTGAATATTATAATGCTGAGAGGTTCTTTCACAGTTGACTATTAATGTCTTATTTATAATATATTCAGGAAAGGTGTCAAGAACACTTAGTTGGTGGTGTTTTAACCCAGGGCTTGCCATGCAACAGTTTGAAAGGTTGGGTGTATGCTCTATCATACTGACATCTGGCACTTTGTCTCCTCTAGACTCGTTTGCCTTGGAGCTGAACTTGTATGTAATTTGTCAATACCTTTGTTTAGGCAAAATTTTATTTGCTATCAGTAATGTTTATTTATTTCTTGCTTCAACATCAGAGAATTTCCAGTCAGGTTGGAGAATCCCCATGTTATAACTCCTAATCAAGTGTGGGTTGGAGTTGTGCCAAGTGGTCCATCTAGTCAACCATTTAATTCTTCATACAAAAATCGTGATTCTCTACAATATAAGCAAGAACTTGGTAATTCTATAGGTAGGTTATTAAAAAACATCCTGTAATTTGATGTGTAATTTGTGCTAGTTCTAACTTAGAGAAGTTTTTCCTTGTCTTAACTGCAGTTAATTTTGCTCGCATAGTGCCGGATGGCTTACTTGTATTCTTCCCTTCATATTATATGATGGATCAGTGCATTGAATGCTGGAAAGATATGGTATGAGAGCAATCTTTTACTGACAGATCGTTAATGATTATCAACAAGGTGTTTTAATTTTTAGCAGAACATCAATCTCTTTCAGGGTCATGCAAGCTCAAGTGATTTCAGCACAATCTGGGAAAGAATTTGCAAATACAAACAACCTATTATAGAGCCCAAACAATCATCACTTTTTCCACGTGCAATTGAGGTATATTCAGCATTCTTTCTATATCTTGTTGGTATTTGAATCCATCACTACAGGATTGTATATATATGTACATGTGCTAATATATGCTAGCTCCTGTTCTTTCAGGACTTTGAGTCAAAAATACGTGATAATACCACTTCGGGGGCCATATTTTTTGCAGTTTGTCGTGGCAAAGTATGTTTCAGTTTGTCTCATTTGGCATCATTATCATAAGTTTCAGTTCACTTTAGACTTTCTGCATTCCTTGTCTTGAATTTATGTAAGATTCTTTGCCAGTGGTCATAAATAATTAAGACTAGGGAGTTCCTTTTGGAGCAGGAGCATAAATAATAGGACAATTATTTGAAATTTTTATAGATGAATATAAAATTGCCACTGTCATTAAATGCATTGCTTGAGAATACTTTGTTTAAGGCGGATTAGAATTTTCTGTATAATTGGATGAAGTTCGAAGTTATCACTTCTGTAGAAAGTCCAAGTCCTTTCTGCTATGTTGCTGGTCTTCATTTGATCTACTTTTGTGTATTTATTTAACACAAAAAATTGCAGCTATACCCCACATCAGTCTGAGATACATGGATGATACCATACTTTTGGAAATCATATATCATGATTTTTTGTTTATTGACAACAACTGTTGTCTAAACTTTAAATTGATGAAGATGAATATTTATGTTATACAATTGAACTTTATATGGACAATATTTTGATTACAGTAAATATCAATAGATCTATGTTTGGAGCTCCAAGTCCTACGAAGATTCTGTATCTTGACTCTTGACAGTTAATTAAAGTATTAAACACCCCCCCCCCCCCCTCCCCCCCCCCTCCCCCCCCTTTCCTCTCGTTTCTTTAGTTGCACAAAGAACAATTAAAAATAAGGTATGCAATTTTGTATATTGGAACCATATTGGTTAGGGTTTGGACTGGTATAGTACTGGGTCATTTCGTATGTTGTTGTGTACCAAGTTTTAGAGAAATCCTAAAATGGTTTAAAAAATATAAAATAAGAATTTGCCCGATACAGAGCATGTACCACCTTGCATTGGGCGGTAATAGTCTTGTAGTGTCTATATCTGTGACTTGTCAAACTAGTAAATACGGCTCGTACCATACCGGATGGTATTACAAACATTTCTAAAAATTAAACCAATGTAAGAAATGGAAATACAATATGCTTAGGACCAAGGTATGCAGTTTCGAATAATACCGCCCGTACCGGGCGGTACGTATCGGTCCATCAGCTAACCGGTACACAGATCGCCTGTTACCAGACGGACGGTGTATATATATATATATATATATATATATATATATATATATATAAGGCGACGTCGTGTTGCCTTGGCGACATGGCCGAAAAAGGCCATGTCGCATTGCCTTTATAAAAATATTTTTTATATAAAAAATCTTATATATATATATAATATATATCAAGGTTTGAAATATCGTACCGTACGGTCCGTACCGACGTTTCGACATTCACTCGGTACGATACGATACAGTATATCGAGCGGTAAACCATTCGGTGCATCGCTCGGTATATATATATATATATATATTTTAAAGGTGATGCAACGTGGCCTTTTTCGATGACGTCGTCGAGGCGATGCGATGCGACGTCGCCTTTAATATATATATATATATATATATATATATTGAGGGTTCAAGAAACGGACACAATGCACAATATGAGTGCTTCAGTTACATATGTTAAAGAGTAGACGAGGAAATTTCTTTTATGTTGTGTGAATATCAGTATGGCTTCAAGTGAGGCTGGCTCGTGCTGGAGTTTTTTTTTATCTTTTTGATATTGATTTAGATTAAAGAAAATATATATCAACATATGTTATGAATATCAGTTTCGAATAATATCGCCCGTACCGGGCGGTACGTATCGGTCCATCAACTACTTGGTACATGGACCGCCCGTTACCGGACGGTGTATATATATATATATATATATATAAAGGTTTGAAATATTATACTGTATCGGTGTTTCGACATTCACTCTGTACGGTACGATACAGTATATCGAGCGGTATACCGTTCGGTATATATATGTATATATATATATATATATATATATATATATATATATATATATATATATATATATATATATATAAGATTTTTTATATATGAAATATTTTTATAAAAGGCGACACGACGTGGCCTTTTTCGACAACGTCGCATTTAATATATATATATATATATGTATATATATATGTATACATTTATATGTATATGTATATATATATGTATACATTTATATGTATGTATATATGCATATATATATA
This sequence comes from Musa acuminata AAA Group, assembly GCF_036884655.1. Lineage (NCBI taxonomy): Eukaryota > Viridiplantae > Streptophyta > Magnoliopsida > Zingiberales > Musaceae > Musa > Musa acuminata. Next base: position 31,552,333 of record NC_088351.1, on the reverse strand, counting down.
TGTATGTATATGTATACATGTATATGTATATATGTATATATATATATATATATACCGAGCAGTATATCGCTCGGTATACTGTATCGTACCATACCGAGCAAACATCAAAACGTCGGTACGGTACGATATTTCAAACCTTGCTTAGGACAATATGTATTGAGGGCTCAAGAAATGGACACGGTGCACAATATGAGTGCTTTAGTTGCATATGTTAAAGAGTAGACGAGGAAATTTCATTTATGTTGTGTGAATATCAGTATGGCTTCAACTGAGGCTGGCTCGTGCTGGAGTTTTTTGATCTTTTTGATTCTGATTTAGATTATAGAAAATATATATCAACATATGTTATGAATTCTCTCATTGTCAGTTTAATGTGATTAATTTGCAAAGGAACAATCATACAAGTCTAACATAACTTGTACCCCAAGGATACAACATGATGCACAACAACATCTTTATTCGGTAATTCCATGTTGATACAGCTGTGTGAACATTCACCCCTCTATATCAAGTTAAATACCTAAACCAGGACAAGCAAACAATAGACGACAAAGACATATGAAATTCCAATTTATATTAGTAAATGATGTCTAACTAGCAGTGAGGATGCCTTATCTTTTAGTGACCTTTCTTTGACGAAATTGAAGTTGCTCCATATGCATTATGCAGAATGGTCTTGAAGTTGTTGGTGATATGGTATCCATCTTATGAGCTATTTTGGCATCTATCATGACTCATAGGACAATCAGGATTGGCAGTGTATTGTCACGACCGGTCGTTGCGCACCCGCAATATCTTCGTCAACGAACCGTTCACTGCTTTTGTGTGCTTGTACAGATGCTTGGCAACACATTTTGCTTTGGTTTTGTGTGTTTTTGCTTGAAAACTGTGAGAAACAACATATCGTAACACTGTAGAGTGATCGCTCACCATGACATGCAAAACTACCCTAAAATGGCTCCGTTTTCGCGTGCCACAATTTGTTTTCTACCGGCTGCGGTGCGGTGCAAAAAGTTAGCCATCTCAGCACCTTGGAACCCCCCAGGTTACACCTAGCTGGATAGGGGTTTGAGATAGTGTTGGGCGTTGATTGGATTTCACAAGTTCGCATGCTAAGCTTATGGAAACTTGCCATCGTGCCCGACACTCGGTGAGCAATTGTTTACATACTTGCGATTGTTCGTTTGCTTTCTAAAGTCCTTGTTTTCTCCTTTCTCTCTTGTACACCGTGTTTGATGAATTTCTTGTAAAGCTGTCCTCTTCGCGAGACGTCAGGACTTGTTCGTTGCTTGCTTTCAAACTAATCGATTTATTTTTTTATAGGTCCTACGGGACCTAAGCGAGATTGCAACTAGGTTGACCCTTTGCGGATGAATAACACAAGGGTGCCTCGTGACTTAGGGAATCCTAGCTAAATCCGTGAAATTGGTGCAAGGGTGCTTCACGGCTTAGGCAATCCCAGCTAAGTTCGTGACATTGACGCAAGGGTGCCTCACGACTTAGACAATTTCAACTAAGTCCGTGACATTACCGCAAGGGTGCCTTATGACTTAGGCAATTCCAGCTAATTCAGTGACAGTATGTTGTGAAATTTATACCGGCAGGTTAGATAAATAAAACAAAGGTCTCGAGAGAAACAAGCGCAGGATATTTGTGTTATAATTTTGATTGTAGGATTAAAATATCATTTGGGAAAGGCTGGTGGCTGCAATTCCATAAGGAATATTGGGACTAATGTTGCAAGGGTTGGGGAGAATAGGCTGGGGCTTAACAGGTAGAACAGGTGTGCTGTATGGTTGCTAAATCACAGTGGTCTTGCAGATTTGATCTGAAATATGAGTGGGTGGCCAGTCTTTGTGAGATTGGTTACCTCAAGAATCTACTAAAAGGATTAGTGCAATTAAATGTTGTAAAGATAAGACATGCTCTATGTTGGTTCAGTTAATGCTGGGTCAAACACAGGGAACAAATGAAATAAAAAAGAAGAAAAGAAGAAGATATGTTTCAAATAGAGAAAATGGATATGGTAAGGTTCATCTTGAGGAAGCCTACTGTTCCTATACCCTTAAATCTTAATATATGTGAAAAATGTATAATTACATTCACTTTGCAGAAGGTATATAAGTGCAGTTATATCTTGCCAAGATTATTTATGGTTAAAATTGTCGACAGATTAATCTTGGCATGTTAAACATTTATAATCTTAAATCTTTTCAGATTAATGTTGGCTATGCTCAACATTTATTTCCATGTCATGATATATTGCTGATAAACGAAGATGCTGCTATAGATACTCATGTTGAGCTTAAAGTTCTTTATCACATTGTATCTTGGCATTACGGTTCATTGGTTTTTTTCTTTTTGTGTCAATGCCCTTCAGCACTTAACCTGATTTTCTTTTTTTCTTTGTATGTCTAGGTTAGTGAAGGTCTTGATTTTGCTGACCGGGCTGGGAGAGCTGTGGTAGTTACTGGCCTGCCTTTTTCTACAAAGACTGATCCCAAGGTTTGGTTTTCAAATGAAAGATTTAGAATTGAGTTATGTACTTATATGATGTTTATAAAGTTATTTTAGTGATCAAGAACAAGATAGCAGCACTATATGCAAGCAAAGTCTTGCTCATGTTGAAGATGAATTGCAATATACCTATAGAATTGTACAACAGTACAAGTGATCTTTTGGTTGCTGCTCTCCAGATCATTTGGATGAACTACCAAGAAAAAAGTTCATTAATAATATTTTACATTTTAAGATTTTTTTCCTGTATGATTTACTAGAAAAGATCTTCAATTCTCTTCTTTCATTTTGTAGGTCAGTGACAAGAACTTCTAAAGAAATATAGGTTGGAATTTTAGTTTTTGCTGTTGTTGCATGACATTTCAGTCCTCTTCATTGAAGGAAATGTCCCCTGGAATCTTTTCTTGCTTTATGACTTGAGATTTATCCTTTTTTGTCATGATACTGTAGACATTTACCTTTGTCCAACTTATAATATATGCCAAGAATGTATACATGCTTTATAATTAAGAACAAAGCATTAGGTTTTTTTAATCTCCCTTTCTTTTTGTTGCTTTTAGAACAAGAAATAGACAAAATGTTTATAGCTGTTATCAACATACATTTTGGTGGTCACAACTAGAGGGTGAGTTTGATTTTCATGAAAAGATCACATTGAATTTCACAGGCCTTGTCCTCGTGACCTTTGAGTATAATGATAATATATTGACATCACAACCAAGAGAATAAGAATCATTAGTGTAGATGGTAAAGTTTTTTGTGCACCAAGTAATGTATCAACAAAATACTTGAATATTTTATTGCTGCCAATTTGTAATTGGCATTAAGATGCCTACGTAATGATCCTTGCACTTGTCAAGCTGGTCAATTCAGCTGTCTTTTCTCTGGCTTCATCGATAGGTTAGAACTAATATTTTTTCTTTTGATTTTTCTACTATGAATTTTTATTGTAGGTTCGTCTCAAGCGTGATTACTTGGATCACTATGCTACATCGCAAAAGAAACAATCTAAGGTAAAAGGAAAGTTAGAGTTAATTAAAATACTAAATCAAATATCCTGATTTCAGCAAGGTTTAGTTATATGTTTTCAAGCTTACGAAGTTCATCTGTATTGTTAGATATACATATCTATTTTTATTGATAGATAAATTTTTAGTTCCATAAGGGATCTAGATTAGTGTTTATTACCTTCAATACTTTAGACTTTTTATGTTATCATTACAGGTTCTCACTGGCGAGGAGTGGTATGTCCAGCAAGCTGCAAGGGCTGTGAATCAGGCTGTTGGCCGTGTCATTAGACATTGCCATGATTATGGAGCAATTGTTTTCTGCGATGAAAGGTATTTATAATCAAAATTTTCTGGAAGTTTGGTGATCCCCAATTTATACACTAAGCTAGTGGTGACCATGGACCAATTCTGGTTGAGGGCAGTCTTAAATTCCACATGAATAGAGCTTGTTGGCTGTTCATGTCCATCTCCAGATCACCCAGGACATTCTGTCTCTCATATTGACCAAGATTAACCTGCAAAATATATAAGAACTAGGGTTGCCCCATCCAAGCTCAGTATGAGGAACATAAGATTTGCATAGACTGTGCGAGCAATTCAAAAACTTGTGACTTTTATCTATTTATCCAAAATTATAATGACTTTATAGTCTAAACTCTAAAGTTAAAGCAGAGAGAGAGAGAGAGAGAGAGAGAGAGAGAGAGAGAGAGAGAGAGAGAGAGAATGTCTTACTTCACAAGGTCTGTAGCAGTAGCACAAGCCATAGGCTTAGCCAACATCACTATTTCACTGCATTAATATATCTCACTGTAGAATACTTTTATATTCTTTGACCTGTGCTATTGTTTAAAATCATTTATCCATGTCTTGCTGAGAAATTGAATAGGTGTAATTTTTCTATTCTAGCCCTGCTCAGCCAACTAAAAATAATGTACATGCTTTCCATTCCTGTACCAAGCTCGTGCGGACGGATGGGACTTGAACAACTATAGACCAAGTGACTTGTTGATTGATGGAACATAAAACTATAATTCTTTCTTAGACCATTCCGATTTTGTATATATGTGCAGGAAAACATTTGTTTCTTGAGTGTCTTGCAGTATACTGATTTTTGGATGGTTATCCTTAGATCTGTCTGAAAGATTGTTATCCAGATATTTTATTGGGTTTGTTTGTCTTGTCATACATATTTTGACTGTTCTGGACCATGTAATGCTCTTTTAGGGGTTTTGTTGTTTCATTTGTGGCTAACAGATGCATTTCATGTTCTAATTTATTAGGTTAGGAATTAGGATTGCACTTAAGACAATCAGGATTGCAAATAGTTCGTGCTGGGTCTGGAAATATTGCAAACTGATCCTTGGAGACCTTTGTTAAAGAGTTGATTTTTCGGTTTTGGGCTCCACTGAATGAGTTTTAATTGTTTCTTGGAATTGGATTTTCTTGTGTTCTTTTCTTGATGGAAAATTCATGCCTACCTCTGGGTTTTCCTTTGTTTTAATCCTCTTTTACATAGCAAGCAGGTTTAGAGTTTCTAGCATATGCTCTTCCTAGTTTAGTTTTCCATATTTTGATATGTCAAAGTACTATTCCTTTTGTCTAGGTTTTCTCAACAAAATTGGCAGTGTCAAATGTCATACTGGCTCCGTCCTCATATCAAGGTTCTATGGCAGATTCTTGTTTTGCCTTTTTTATTTATGCAGTTCCTTACTGGTTCTCATGTTGTTTTGCAGTGCTATCCCAAGTTTGGGGATGTAGTTTTCACATTGACTAGATTCTTTCGAGACAAAGACTTTTGCGACTTGAAACCAAAACTAGCTAAAAGCTGCACTAAGGGTATCACTCAACTGAATCCTTATTTAGCCATCAATTATTTATTTCTCTTAATTCATACATAGTTGAGGCCTTCTGTCTTTTGTTGTGGTGGCTGTATCAAGTTGTCTTGGTGTATTATTGTTGATTTGTGCCCCTAAGTAAATAATTGCATATCAGACCTTTGATGTTTTTGTGATTCTTACTCCAGCTTTAGTTTTTCGATGGATTTTATTTGTCTTATGACTCTTATCTACTTATGCTACCGATTTGCTTGCTTCTGCATGTTTGACTTGGAGTAGCAATACGCTTTGGTTAAGCTCCATGACATTGGTCCATTTTGGGTACAAACTGCAAATGAGATATTTTACCTTTTGTCCTTGCTTTGACCTCATGCTACCGATTTGCTTGCTTCTGCATGTTTGACTTGGAGTAGCAATACGCTTTGGTTAAGCTCCATGACATTGGTCCATTTTGGGTACAAACTGCAAATGAGATATTTTACCTTTTGTCCTTGCTTTGACCTCATGGGTTCTTGTTGTACTGGCGTTGGCTTGATTATTTATACTAAATGTTTTCTTAATTTTAAGTAAATCTTCAGTATTGAAACTTTCATTTACTCGCACCTTACTCATGTTGAGAAAAGAGCAAATGTTCGTGGCAGAGAAATCTTTGATGCCTCTGGAGAAGACCTTATCATTGAAGTCTATCACCTCCTTGGTACAACTTGTCTTTTCTACTTTCAATAAGTTTTTAATATTGACTGACCTGCACATTTTTTAATTTACTAATAATCACCTATTCTCTCTTTTGCCAGGCGCCTAATACTGAACATTGCTCCAGAAAGTCACTGTCATCTGTGCTCTCAACTAACACAAGTAGTGGTTTTGATCATTTGGGGCAAATAGTTCCCGCCAACCGCTCATCGGTTTCTAATGAACTTGGGTTCTGCTCGACCTTGCAACGTTCAGTAAATCACTTCTGCCATAAGAAGAGATTACCATTCAAGGAAGGAATATCTAAAAATATTCAGTATCAGGATACTGTAGTGGTTCATTTGGCAAACGATACATCATCGAGTGAACAAGCATGTGAGGTTGCATTTGCAGCTACTTCTGCAAAAAGGCCTAAAACATTAGAACCGGTTGATAATGTTGAATGTCAAAAAGATACAGATTCAAAGTGGTTGGTTACTTGGTTATTTGTTTGGTACATTAATTGAGATCTCCAATAAATATTAACCTTGGGATGCATTGTATACAATTGTTACAACTTTCTCCATGTAGGCCTGCAGATTTTGGGAGTTCTACCAGTGTTAGGATGACGCAACATGTTCACGTTGTGAAAGAAACTTTTCAGCAACCAACATCACATAAGGAGAAGCATAATACCTCTATACCTTGTACTGATAAAACTAGTGGTTCTGCTTTTCTAATGCAGGTTACTTTCGTGCTTATTTTATTATTAGTACTATTGTTTAATTGACCATTTTTGGATAATGACTAGTCAATTTTGATTTTTAATATGGTAAATTTGATGGTATAGTGCCCTGCTTGTTTTGGTTGGCATTTGATGGCTATCAGATCTTGTCACATGGAAGAATTGAGATTTGATATGAACCATCAGCTGCCTATTAGAATTGATTGCTAATTAATGCAACTTGATTACACAGAAAGTCAACAGGCACTAAAAATTCCTTATCTTTATAGTTTATTTTCTTATAAATCTCTGTCATAGGCTACAAGCATGCAGATATTACACAACTGGTATGCACCAAGTTAGTTCCTTTGTGACTTACATAGTAACTCACTAGAAAAATATTATCAACTAGTTTCTAGTAAAATGCACTTGGCCAATTATGGTGTAAGGTTTACCATTGAGTTTAAAAATTATCTGATAACAACAATCCTCTGTGTATCTTTATTATGTTAAATGATGGCTATCTTCACTCTTGCCTTCATATTTTTCTACATTCATCCATTTGTCTGTTATTTTTCTTGAGTTATAAGTGCTTGTGCATTGGAATCTAAAACCTCATTCTTCTATTGCTGAATCATTTTATTTACTTAACTGCTCAGAGACATATCCCATATGTGTCATGTCTAACATGCTTTTGACACTTCATATTTACATATTAGTTATCGTTGTCCAACCTTACTTTGGCTTTTTCCTACCTTGATTCAATCCTTTTCTCTGACTAAAGATTTGAAAAGCTTCCTTAATACATATTCTTCTTATCTGTTAGTGTTAGTGGGCAAAACCCTTAAACATGAGACATATGATAGTTCCACCAAGGATGGATCAAAAGCTTCATACTAATGCAAGGAAAATTTCCATGTTGAAAAGCTTCATCTTAATGCAAGGATACTCCCATCACTTACTTGAATCAACACTATCGATGGTTAAGTATGGAGTTGTCAGTGAATCAATGGTTTAATTTGAGGCTTATGAGTTCATTAGTGGAAAGTGGTACAAAGTTTCGCCTTTTGACCTTTTTGAACTGGCAATAGGAACAAGAAGCAGATAGATGGTTTTTTCTGGATATTTAAGCTTTCAAATTTACTATACAATATTACTGAATGGCATAGGTATCTGAATTAAGTTCTAGCCATGGATATCCAGATATCTAAGAGTAGATGAATTTATCATGTAGATTTTAGGGATTGATATACAAAAAGTTGCTTTAACACTGTGATATTAAATGTAAAAAAAATTGCTTGTAATGGCCCTATGGAAAACTTAAAACTGAAAAATCTAAGAAAGCATTGGTACTGATTAAACATGTGGTGCTGTTTTTATTTTTTACTGTGTTGTCTCATTTATTTAACTTTTTCACCTTTTGATCTGTCCAAGTTGTAATTGGAAACTGGGTCATCTGGTGGCAATATATAGAGACATCAAATTATAGTTGAGTTGCGTAGATCCTGAAAATTGAAATGGTGTTTTCTATAATCTGTGGTCATTTCCACATGCTTGATGACATTCCTTTGCTGAAGATTTTGATGCAGTTTTCTTTTCATTGAAATGTTTTTGTGTTTCCAATGCATATAATTGCATTATGAATTAGTACCGGAAGTTCCATACCTTCTTCAGTTTTTATTGTTTATGAAGTGGAAATGAGCAACTTGTTTTGGTGGTTGAATCTACAGCAAGTTTTTCTTAGTAGAACTAATTGGTTCCACAACACTAATTATTCTCTTTATAGGGACTACAGTGGTGTTGCCTTAGTTTGTATGCTTATTCTGTTGATATTTTTCACAGGTTCAAGAAAAGCTTACTGTTGCAGAATATAAGGAGTTTGTGGGCTTCATGAAGGCATTAAAATCCAAAACAATGAAAATTACACCTTTGCTGGAGTCCATTGCAAAGTTATTTTCAAGTCCTGGGAGATTTTCTCTTCTCGAGAGGTAACTCCATTTAAGTTGTCTTAAAAGAATTTCATCTAAAACTACTTGGCCTTTTTTTATGTTAATGGAAAGCATAGTTTTTGATAACTTATGGAATTTTGGTTCTTGTAAAGATATTTTGACATGGGCATCAATGCTATACTCTTCACAATCTAAAATGTTCCATGTTCATCAACATAATTTAAACCTCTTCCCGTTAATGCCATTCTTAAAATTAAGACTCTGTAAAGGGTTTTAGGATAATTTACAACTGATTTTGAACCTGATGTCAACCCTGTAAAATATAGCACAAGTCTATGTAGTAGAGGAACTCACTTAAAAATTAAAAGACTGGTTGAAGGGCAGAAGGTTAATCTTATTGGTTGCAGTTAATAATATGTGTCGAGTTCTGTAAATTCTTTCCATGCCTAGGATGTCTTGAAGAAGCTGTAAGTTACAAGTCTTTCCATGGTGCGTACTTTTATTTCGAAGGTGCCTATGATATCTAATATGATCTCAATGCAAGATTGATATGCCCTTTTCCAAGTGTGGCATGTCCAATACTTTATCATGTTGTCCTGGTTCATTTAGCTCACGTGCCAGGTTGTGTGAAAGGTTGATTAGCAAGAAAACCTTGGCCATGATGTCCCATTTGGTCTGCAAAAGACTGGCATGATAGATGTGAAGTATGGGTGTGCATATGCATACATCAAGCATCTTGTCGGTACAGTTAGCATTTGTCATTCATCATTGTCAGTGTTCTGTTTTTGTGATGCATATTTTATTAAATTGAAACATCTAATTTTGGCTTTATGGCACAAATGCCTGGTGAAACTGGATGTTTTGTTTCTCTGGTGAAATTCTTCCATGGCTAACTGTGCTGTCACACTAAAGTGGCAGAGTACCTCCTTTTTCAAATTAATGAAAGGAGTCTGGTGCAGGAATAATCAATCCCGAGACCATTCCTAACCATCAAAATCTCCTTGTCTCATCCATGTGTGTTGCATAAGCTGAATGTTAGCATATAAGACATTCAATCGCTTGACATGGAGTTGCACAACTCTTAATAATATATTTATTGTACTTAAATCTGTGCATCTGTGATCACTTATTTAGGTTTCTACTAGCAAAAAACATATCAGCTATTGCACACATCTAAGTTTACTTTTTTAATGTATTTTAGTTCATGTAATCGTCAAAAGGAAAATGGCTGGAAATGAGTTGCTAATGAATCAAGTACGGTTTTTTTGGACTTATGCCTGTTGTTCTTCACACTTTTGTTAGTCCAAGAAGTGATGCATATATATAGATGCTGATTTTTATATTAGCAACTTAGTTGGGACCTTGTGTCTTGTTATGCACCCATTCTGTACTATTCACACTTAGAGCTGCCTTTATTTGTTTTCCTGAGGCTTGTCATGGTAGTTATGCTCTATAGATCCTTTGGTTTTGTGCCTTTGAGATGGATGCTGTTTATTGTAATGAATTTGAGGTTCTTTATGTCAATTTGAGCTTTCTCAATTTTTTATTGGTGCTCTATAATTGATCCAACCTACATTGAAGGTAAACACTTGGATAATGAGTATTTCATCCATGTCTTTTGTCTTCCATTGTTATTTTCTATTTTAACACAACTTATCATTGCAAGATATATCTTTCTTGGACTTTCTTAATATCATTTTTGATGATTTTTATTCATCCTAGACGATCTTCATTTATCTTATTCTCTACTTCCGAACTAACATAAAGGAATCATTTCTCTTTCTGTTGCATATTTTAGAAAGTAAATTGATAAAAGGAAAGAAAACAAATTCTTCTGCATTTGTCATTTGCAAATTGGTCCTGAGAACTCTGCTTGTAGCTCATAGTAGAATTTTAGGTAGTAGTTCTAGGCATTATGACATTGGTCTCTCATTGTATGTGCACCTGTTTCTTTCCCTGTCTCTGTGGTTTGTAGTAGCGTTGTTTTTCAATAGAAGCAATGATTTAATTATTAGTCCCGCTGCTTCTGTATCAAGCAGCACATGTGTTACTGATAATTATTCTGTATTGGCAACCATATGTTTCAGGCATTTGGGTTTGTTCCTTTGCCTATATTATCAATCATAGTACTTGTCATGGTCCATTTGTTTGTTTTACTGACTAACTATTCCTGTTTGTTCAACTTCTCTCCATACCTTTTTTCTAAGAAGATGCTAACACAAGTGCGCGACCATTTGCTTTCTCATTCACTCCCAACAGGTTCAAGGATTTTGTTCCTGCAAAATATCATCCCATTTATGAGCAGCTTCTTAGAGTTCATGGCACGAACAATGATGTGTAAGAAAATGCTACTTGTTTTGCTGCTGATTTAAGTTTAAAATTTCTTTCATCAAATTCTTTCATATTTGATTGTTGACACTTGACAAAGCCTGTGGCTCTACTCAGTCCCTCGCTTGTCATGAGTTTAGGCTGTAACAGGATCTGTAGCTTCAGCAATATGTCAAGATTGATCAAACAAATTTAGTGTGGTGAAATATTATTTTTGATCCTTGACAGATGATAGAAGGGTTCTTTGACATAATAAAAGAGAGATTAATTGTGCTTTCTTCTTTTATGCATTTGTCTATTATTGAAGCTTCTTGAAGGTTGACAAGAACAGGGAAGTATTTCTTTTTTCAAAAAGAGATGTTATGGTGAGATATTATGATTGTGTTTTTTACTAGTCAACATCGATATGTATTAGATTGGGGTTTGCGAGCATTTTGGTTATCTATGTTTCCTTTTTTATTACATGGAAAGTTTATGATCTCTGGGAGTATTAGTTGCAACAATTAAACAAGTGTAACAATGCCCTCAGGCAAACTTGTCCTTTGTATCTTTTCTTGTTAGTAACTTCACCTGTTTCATAAATATTCCAGGTACATTGCTTAAAAATCTGTAATTGAAACAATTACTCTAATATGTATAATAAAAAATGATTTGAGTGGTCATTAAGCAAGTAAAATTAGTACTGAAGATTTTTTCTGCAAATAAGGATGATGATGATGTTTAATATGAGAAAAAACCCTAATTAACAATTTACCATAAAATTTTAGGTCTTCAGCAATACTTCATTTTTACTGTAGGGTTTGAATCTTTGGCTTTCAGGTGTTATATTATGTATTGCACATGAACATAGTTTTGATTGATTAGGAGTTCTGAGTGTAGATTGATTAGTTCTGGTTTGAGTTTGTAGCCTCTTAATTGTTTGAACTATTTTGAGAGTTTTTATAAACGTTGCGTGTTCCTTGTACCTATAAATAAAGCATACCAAGGAAAATCTATGAGGTGCTAATTTAGGATTTTTGGAAGGTTCATTTTTGTATGCGTTCTCTTTATCCTTTTTTCTGTAAAATGAATTCAAGATCATGCTTTGTTAAAAGTTTGGCTAGATTCTAACTAGAAAGATAATGGACACAATTTTAGAATAGACTGGGTGATAGTTGGAGCATCTATGCTTGTTTCTTTGTTTTTAATTATCCTCTTTTACAAAATATTTTATTGCCTCAATGATTATGCATCAGTGTTCCATTCTTCTGCAGATGAATTGAATCCAGTGCTTTAATACAAACAAGCTTCTGGAACTATCCACATATCCGCATTATTGTACACGTGCAACTTCAAATTGTGTATTCTATCCTAGTTAAGCACCCTTGCTGAATCATTATGGCTAGATGCAGAATATTTATTGTCTCAAAGCTTTTATTGATGAATCAAGTGTCTCTTTATTATGCCATCGGTGCTCATTCAAGAATGAAACATGAGCCAAATATTAGCATCTGGTGAGAGGTAAGACAGTAATGTTAGTTGCTAATTTTACTTTGTTAAGACAACTTTGGTTGCTGATTTATGTTATTATACTGGATCATGTATTTGACAGTTTCAGACTGGACCATCTTGATTTTATTTTTTTCCATTTCATAGGTTCACGTTTCGTCGGGGATCTTTTGCAGCTAATATTATGTGCCACGAGGAAGTCGGTGGGGCTTGAGTTATTGACAAACCTGATCCTTCTATTCCTCGAATGTGCCACGAGGAAGTCCGTGGGGCTTGAGGAAGTCCGTGTTTATTTTCTTTAAACATTTTGACCCCGGGAGGAGTCACTCTTTGTTGTACAGCGGATGAGCAGCATAATTAAATCTAGCTGATGATGGGCTTTACTATTCTGTAAGCTAGACAATTGGTCTATCTGCCTGTTCTGTTCAAACGTGAGAAGGCAGTTTGGGTTAGACGAGACAACGGTTGACTAGGCCTAAAGTAGAGGATATTGATAAGCTGTGTGTGAGAGTTGCAATGCCACTTCATATGAGTGCAAATCTAGAGACACCCGTGGCTCTTGGTGATAATTCCAAGCCTATATCGGTTCTGCAGATTGTTCTTAGAGATCCGGAAGTGGTGTATGGGTTTCTTCATTGGAAAACTTTGTTACTCGCATCATTACCCCTGTTTTTCAAAACATTCTCAATTAGCACCCTCTTTTCAAAAAAATTTCATGGAAGTATTTTTTTGTTTTTTTAAATGATGATATCATCTCTCTTGAGACCACACGCGAGGGCCTCTGGTCGCCTTCGCCCTTTGCTGCCTCCATCACCTTGACGGAGGGGGTTGCCGGTGGGGGCGCGTGAGCCTTTCCTACGCTCGTTGTCGCCTTGGCGAGCGTGAGGATGGCGATGACAGTGTTAGGAGGTGAGAGTGAATGCAAGGAAAAAATATTTTTTTTTACAAGAAATGATGTTTTATGAAATTATTTAAAAATAAAAGTACTATACGAGAATCACTTTCTTTGAGAATTTATCCTACGTATTTTCAAGTAGTTAGCAAACCACCGATCTAGTAATTGCTAGTTGGTCTACTTGTGTGCAGCATCAGTATTTATCTGAAGTAGTATCTGAGAACGAACAGTTTTAAAGCCTCACAAGCATCCAGGAGAATCTGAGCAATGAGATTTCGGGATTAAAGGTTTTGTGCAGTAGTATAAACATGAAATCTGTAAGCAGTAAAAGGGTTATGCTACAAATCTGTAGGCTAAGATTGATAAAAAGTGCACACTGCCAAAATTTCACAAGCGGGTAGCTGACACATGGGACTTCCAACAAAACAAATAAATGAGGGGAAAAAAAAAGACTTTTCCTGGTTTCTCCTTTCTCCAAGAACTCACTGAGATGGAATTCTGTAAAAGTAGCACAAAAGCGAGCTTTGCAGTTGCTAGATGACAACAATTCATGCCTGATCTGCCCAAGTTTCAGACTGATTCATCTGCGCAGAAATGAAGCCTACTGAATCACACATTCGCATCTTCTGAAACTTTCGCCTTCAAAATCATCATCGGATAATCCATCATCACTACCAAATTTAGAGTTTCACATGATGACAAGGTCAGAGTCTTGTTTTCCATACAACATATGCAAATAATAATGAGCAACTCCTATTTTGTGTCATGCAACAGTCTAAACATATGCAAATTTAGAGTTTCACATGATGACAAGGTCAGAGTCTTGTTTTCCATACAACATATGCAAATAATAATGAGCAACTCCTATTTTGTGTCATGCAACAGTCTAAAGAACAATATAACGCTAAAAGTAAATTGACTAGAGATGTGTGTTATCAAAACATACTTTCTGAACGGTTCATGATAATTACGACACCAGACGGCTGATAGAAGATACACATGCTCTGTGAAGCAAAATCCAGATCCAAAAAACCAGACATATTGGAAAAATCTGCACCTATCTAAACCATGGCCAATGGCTTCTCATCCATGAGCTTCTTAAGATAAAAATAATAATAAAAATCTTTCAATTGGCAACACATAAACACAATATCACGTCTCTGAACAAGTCTAATCCCTTCCAACTGTAACTCTAAGGACTGAAGAAACATATTTAGGCCCTTAATCTTTCATCAGTTTGCCTAGATTATTTTGAACACGAAGTGAGCAATCACTGTCAGAAATTATCAAACTTAGAGCAAATGCATGCTTAATCAGTTGATAGATTTTCAAGAAAATGAGTAGGATTTGATTGAGCTCACCTTGGAAGGTGTGCAAGAATCAAAGAGGCCACATAACTCTTCTCGATAGGGCAGATGAACCAGAACAAGATTGACAATCCAAATACAACATCCTGACACACTAAAGGGGGAATTTTCTGGTTTTTATCAATATACACACTACATAAATTACTGGTTCTACAACAATCACCAAAAATAATTTGTAAAAGCATCTTTAAGGGTCATCTGAAGCACTGATTCCCAGACCTTGGCCATTGGATGTTAGCTCTATATATCTGCTTTAATTCAATGATGAAAATGTACATTAGAGGAACCTTCTCCTAGTCATCTATGTTCTCTTACAAGGAACGTGATTAAAGTATGAACAGAGTAAGTGGTAATCAATGTTTGCCTCTACGGTGTTTCTTAAGACATAGTTGAAAACAATAAAGGCAAGCTAATATGCTTATGCATGCATGAACATTCATACATGTATTACCTTTCCCTGTAATGTAGATGATGCATGAAACAAAAGCCAGCTTGCAAGTTCATGCAATTCCACAAACTACTAGAATGTTATTAAACCCAACGAGCATAATTAAAAAAAAAGAGTCACTGTGAACTAAATCTCTGATGATATGTAAGGAAGGCATGAAACAAAAACAATATAATTAAAACTAGATAAACATACGCTGCATAGGGTTTTACTTTCAACAACAATGATGAATATGTTGTAGATCTGATTATAAGTGTGATATGGTCATACTACTCCAAATGCTGTTAACTAATAATTCTTAAACATACCTGGCTTCAAACTCTCTTATCTCAGCAAGCTCTTTTCCGCATTTGTCGGTCCACTGAACTTTCCTCCCTACAGTACAGCAAGACATCTTGTTGTCTGCCTCTTCCAACAACTCACAAGCATCATCAGCTTCACATACCATAGAATAACCTTTGGAGGGCTTCTTCATATTGCTCTTGAGACAAGTCTTTCGTTCATCCCACTTGACAGCATCATTGATTGTTAACTTGCCTCTATCAGATGAAGGTGATGAATCTGATGGAATTTTAGACTGGTGAACAAGGCTAACCTTCCTGGAATATGGCTCATCAAGTCTTGCAGAAGAACAACCAAAGCACGAAAAGGAGGCACATCCACAAGAAGCATGATCGTTATTAGAAGCCAGCTGAGAACCTGCCTCGACTTCTTGTTCAACCAATCGGTAGTGATTCCATGAAGAAATTTTTATAGGCTTGTCCACATTTCTCCGGCCAAGAAGAAGAAGAGCAAGACCATTGCTGTACCCTGATGCCGAAGAGGAAAAAAATCCTCCTCCTTCCACAGCAAAAAGCATTTCAGTTGCTGATCTAATCCAATAAGCAACACGTCTTTTAACCTAGTTGATGTAAGGAAGGACTTCTCTTGGAAATGAGTGTCTGCTGCTTATCCATCTCAATGCTCACTCATGCAAGCTGTCAACGATATTCATTAGAATGCTATGGCATTTTACTTCTAAAGAAACTTATACAGAATTATAAATTCAATAAGACAGCTTTTGTGATATGGTATTTCCGAATAATTGGACCATCAAAATGGAAAGAAGTCTCATATGGAATGAAAAAGTTAATCAAAGTAACTAAGATATCCACCTTAAAAAAAGTTAATGTCCACAGAGGAATCAGTTCACTTTGCCTGTACAATCTACACTGTATGACCGTCACACAAGTTAAATTAAGACTTTTGAAAAAGATGACATGTCAAAACATTGTGGTAGAGAAATGCAGGTAATTCTTAAACTTTTAACTGCAGAGAACTTTTATATGAGGCTTAATGAGAGGCTCTTCTAAACCATATTAAATGGCTGTATGCTAAAGAACATTGTAGTAACTATTGTCAAGAAGGTGGGTAGCTCAAGGCTTCCTCAAAGCTTTATTTCGCATGTTACTTCAAATATCTCAATCCAAACGTTTTCCTGACAAGTTTGGATTTTATTTCAAAGATCTCATTCAGCAAGCTAGTAGCAAAAGAGTTCACTTCCATGGTGACAGTGCTTATCTCTCATGTTCTTTTCATGAAAATGCAAAACAAAAAATAACCGAAATAGGGAGGACATGGAAAAAGAAAAGAAGGTAACAAAGAACGGTTCTTTACATAAGATCTAAACAGGAACCGCTCACTAGATCTGCGGCTACCCCGTCAAGTGCAAGTAACATACAGTTACTGAGATAAAGCGCAGTAACGAATGGTCAACGCCAATGCAAAGTATAGAATGGCGACAACGCCAAATTACCACCGCAGTCATCAGCCCATCTCTCACTCAATCCGCAAAAGCAGAAATATCACCTCCCACGAAAGAAAAAGAACAACTTTGTCAAGGAAACGGAAAACGAATCACCGAAGGGACGCAGTAGCGCAAAAATGGGCGAAGAAAACAGAGAAAAGAAAACACGCATCGGTATCCTACATTTTCCAATCCCATACTCTCTTCTCACCCTAGATCAGCGAATCTAGGGCTCTATCACCGCTTGCTCGCCAAACCCACGAGGCTGCAGGATCACAAAGTACGAGAAGATCGAAACAAAGGTCGGAAGAGATCGAACCTGAGCGGCATATCACATAGCGACCTCAAGAAAAGGAAAGGGATCGAAGCTATGGCCGAAGAGCGAAGACCCCACCCGCCGTCTACCCTCTTTACCCAATCTTTATACTACTAGTATACGAAAGTAGACCAAACATTTCTTATTTATTTATTTTCTTTTATTTACCCCCAAATCACGTTACGTAGTTGTCATCATTTGTGTCAAAATATTATTTGGTCATAATAATAATAATAATAGCAAAAATAATGATGCTCATGACACATGTCGTTATATAATATGGCATCGTTGGCGCATGGGCCAACTCAACAAGTCGGATCCGAAATATTTGATATCTCTGTCAACATATAACATATAACGGTTGGCTGGTGGGACCACCTATATCGTTCCACGTTAAGATTTAGATGGCCCACCTTCATCACATTCGATTTGTTTGGGCTAAAACCGGGCCGTATTGGGCCATGATGTCATTAGCTACGTCGTGTTTCTGTTGGACTCGAACCCAATAACGCTCGATGCATGATTACTACGACGGGGACGAATCAGAGCGGAAGACTGGTGCAAGTATCCGTCTACTTTCCACCTAATTGGAGGCATAGAACATGATTTTTATTAGGCTATAATGATGAGACTCATCCACTACTGTTCCTCCCTCTGTCACCTTCGACTACATCGAGCTTGGCCAGGAGTCTCTTGGGAATTGGCAAGACTGCAACTCCCTTTTGTTGTTGACCAGCGACCATGGATAACACTGTAGACCTGTCCGCTTCTGAGACAGAGATGACAGTGCCGAACCATGATACTACAAAGCACGCATATCTCCTGCTGCAATTGGCATCAGAAAACATGATCGCGATCGAGAGAAAGCAGCGGCACTCTGTCCGCCTTTGCAAAAGCTAAGTAGTATTGCAGCCAAGGGTGGCTGAACCATGAAATGTTTACGCCGTGTGGCTTCTGCTCGTTCTGAAACCTGATGGAAAGAGATACGGTATGATCTTATCGTCAGAAAACCGGCTTAATTTATAGCGTGTAATCATGCTCTTGCGTGATATGAACGAGGATAAAGGAGCAAAGGAAGGGTGGGCGAGATGGGAGAATCCCTCGTCTCATCTTCTCGGAAAAAGAATGGCGGAAGAAAGAGTCAATGACTTTATGAAGAATGAAGCTCTTTTCCTTTCTGATAAAGAATATAACGTCGCTCTTGAGCCAACAAAAGACTCCCAGTGGAAGAGTATCGAACCAAAGTAGTCGAGTGCCCTCAGACCTCCCTCCCTTACTCCTTATGCTGATCACGCAGGCATATATAACCAGTGATTCTATTCATCAAAACAACCTTCATCATCATCATGAAATCCGCAAGCACAAATGTTCTGAGACTTACAGTCCACCTTTTGCCAGTATTTATCTGCATAGAACCTTCAGCAATGTGACGATTGATTTATCTTTACAGATATAGCGCTGAGAGATTTTTCTGGAGTTCCCGAGTACAATGTGATATTTTATATGCCTATCCATTTCATGTGAACAAACGAATCTTATCGTGCAATAGAAATACGTACCTTTCTTTCATCATCAACATCAGCTATCGTTTTCGTAGACACTTTTCTCTGCGATATGTTTGACATGCTGGAGCACAAGAACTGTAGAACTGGCCTCCTTAGTCAAAAGTCTTCCGTCTGTGATTTAGACACCACGCCAATTCTTCGAAGTAATTGGAAAAATACTACTAAACTAAGTTTGATCTCAGTGTTTCTCTTCCTGAAACGAGGAAACAAGACCTCTACTGTGCCGACTTCTTTTATCTTTGACGCCACGTACATGGATAAGCTTTCCGCGAGCTGCTCTCATGGTTGACTTGGTTTACAAAAGCAGATTGCTATCAGATTTGATGTCTTCTTCTTCTTCTCCCGTTTCCTAAGTGTCCGGTCACCATCCACCAACCCATCTGCTCCCTCAGTGTGCATGTCCTGTATAGAACATTTTGCTATGTGGAGAATGCGTATATGTATATAATGCAATTAAATGTGTCCGTATAATCTACCCGAGTTAAGAAGCAACACCTACTTACCCCTCTCAGGGCACGTGGGACCCGCGGATGCAGCAGGGGTGACCTCACCTTGAGGGCCCATGCGACCCAGGACGTCGTTGTCCAATTAAAAACAGCGTCCGTCTCGCTTTGAATGCGTGGACAGTAATGGAAGGCGTCTCATCGTGGCGGGTGGTCGGAATACGGGAAATGGTCCGTTTGTTTTGAAGTACGCGATTCAAGAGAGCGGGACGGATGACGACCGTCCGATGCAACAGGCATCGGTCGACCTGTCAGACGCGTGTCCCCACGTCGCCATCGTCGAAAGGTCCTTCCATCGTGTCGCTGCTTGGACCGTCCGATGGCGAGTGAAGGCTGGCCGTTGGGTCGCCCACCTCGTGCCGGTCTTGCTTTTATATACCTCTCCGTGCTGCGCTTCGAAGCCAGTACTTAGCGCGGCCCCGTTCCCACCAACCTCGGCGTCTGCGGGTCGACTCCTCATCTTCCCCTCCTCCGGACCGCCATTGGCTTGATCGTCTTCCGTCAACAGCAACGTGTGATCCTCTTTTCTTGATTCCTTCCTTCCTTGCTTCCTTTTTTAGGTGGTGGTGGTCGGTGAATCTTCCTGAATCCGGCAAGAATCTGTATCGGAATCTTCTCGTTGATTTCTCTCAAGCTTTCTCAGAGCGTCGGAAGAAGGAAGAAGAAGCCAGAAGGAGAAAAAGAAGCACTAGATGGTGGGGATTGTGGTTGGGGATGGCATCTGTGGGGGGATGGAGGAGGTGGAAGGAAGGATTCCCGAGGAGGTGGAGAGGAGGATTCCCGAGGAGGCGAGGGGGATCTTGCAGCGGCTGGCCTCCAGCTGGTGCGACGTGGCCGACTCCATGGCGCTCGAGGTGGTGCCCCTCAAGGGAGCCCTGACCAATGAGGTCTACCAGGTCAACTGGCCAACCTGCGCCACGGCTGCCGGGAAACGACCCCATACGGTGCTGGTCCGCATCTACGGCGAAGGAGTGGACGTGTTCTTCGACCGCGAGGAAGAGATCCGGACGTTCGAGTGCCTGTCCAGGCACGGACAGGGGCCGCTCCTCCTTGGCCGCTTTCCCAACGGCCGCGTCGAGGAGTTCATTCACGCCAGGGTACGAAAAATCATGATTTTTTTACGTTTCCTCACAAATTACAAAATTGGTTGGTGTTCTTTTTGGTGCTTCTCTCCGAATTCGAGTTAATCTATACCAAATAACTCCGAAGCGGAATAATTTATTCCGATTAATCCCCTTTATTTTCCTCGTTTTTTCTTGGCTGCGAGTCGATGTGCTTCTGTGATTTCCTTACAAAGATCCCTGTCCCTCCCAATTTCTAGAATCTTTTTATCTGCTTTCTCTTGAGTTTCTTGATATTTTGGTAACTTGTGATGTCAAGAATTTGACTTCGGCATTTTCCCCCACTATATGTGGATGTAGACTGAAGCATGTAGCTTGTTTGATTTATGCAAACCTTTCGTCACTGTGGATCCTCTTTGATTGATTTAAGACAAAAAGTACAGAGACGAGGAATATTAGATTTTATAACGGGTGCGAAATCTCGGGCATCTGATTTGGTAGTTCAGCATTGAATTCCGTAAAGAAAAAGCTTCCACGTTGATTGAGAAAATTCATGAAAGTAAGTCAATTCCCATAAGCGAACTTTGATATCAATGAGAATTTATATCCATTATTGCCGGTACCTGAAGCACCCTCTTTTTTATCCAAAAGTTAAAGGAAAAGGAAAAGAATCTTAATTAAATTGAATACAGTAACTTTTTTATACAAAATATTTTGCAAATGACCATTTCTCTGTTCCTTTGATTCCACATACATATCTGTGCTGTCGGATAGAGTTAAAGAGGTTCTCCAATATCTTGCAGTCTGAAATTATCATTTACCATAAGAACATCTTTTGGGCCTATAATTGCTTTACGGACGTTTTTCTCATTGTTCTCCCTGCTGGAAGTGAAAACCATACGAGTAGAGAATGCATTTGGTTGATAATAGTATAATACTATCACGAAGATAAAGATCTTCTCTTATCCTGCTTGTCACATTGGATATTGCAGACACTTTCGGCTGTTGACCTTCGTGACCCAGAAATATCTGGTCTCATAGCATCAAAGTTAAGAGAGTTCCATGATCTTGATATGCCTGGTCACAGAACTGTACTCCTCTGGGGCAGATTGAGGTATGGTGCTGGAATTCTTTGGCTATTATGTGCTTTTATGAAATCGTTGCCATATTTGGATGCTGACTCTTCTTTCGTAGATGCTGGCTTAAAGTAGCCAAGAGCTTCTACCCTGCTGAAGAAATTGAAGAGTTTTGCTTGGACGCATTAGAGGAGGAGATCATGACATTGGAGAATGAACTTTCTGAAGAGGATCAGAGGATTGGCTTTTGCCATAATGATCTTCAGTATGGCAACATTATGATTGATGAAGAGACCAGAGTAGTGACTATCATAGTAAGTTGTTCTGTCAACAATACATACAATCTCACTCAGTTAAAACTACAGCACTAAGTAAATGACGCTCATGGTTCCCCTTGTTACCATTACTTGGTCATGGTAAATGATACAGTGAGTTTTTTTTCCTTCACTATCTGTTAATATGGAGATGACATGTATTAATAATAGCCAAACCATGTTATCTTACAAGTGGAAATAACTAACATATGTACCAATATTGACAGTTAGACGTGTGGACTTACTTTTTTGATCTTTCAATGATACTCAATGTTCTTACATAAAAAGTGTGATGTAAGAAATTTTTGGTAAAGAAATGATTTCCAGTTGAAATTAACTAATATACATTGAGCAAACCTTTCAGTTCTCTGGATTTTGAGCAGTAACATGATCGTTAAATAGTCATCTGAAGTAACCCTTACATCATTAGTTTGCATACTACATGATTGGCACATGCTTGCAACTGCATTTTGTTGTCTTTGATTATGAACGATTTAGATTTTCTTACAAACATTTAAGCTTTGTTCTCGATTAACATGGCAGCCTGTTACTGTTGTACCATTTAGTGCCAACAATTCTTCACCTGGACATTGTTTTCAGCATATCGGTACTTCTCAAGTTTGACCCTTGTCCCCCATATCCACTGCTTGGATATCCAACTACCATAGACTTGATTTATGCATCTCTATATTTCGTTGTTTTTGTTCCTGACAGGACTATGAGTATGCAAGTTTCAACCCTGTCGCATATGATCTTGCTAATCACTTCTGCGAGATGGCTGCTGATTACCACAGCAAAACGCCTCACATATTGGACTATAGCAAATATCCAGGTGATTTATTTCTTTGTACGCTTTTTTTTTTTTTAATATGTATCTATATTCCTACTTTTCTATTATGACTCATCAAAGTTAAAAGTTAACATCAACTAGATTAACACCATGTCATCAAAGTCTGACTTTGTGTCTACTATGGCATAGATCATGAGGAGCGTCAAAGATTTGTAAAGCTATATCTTGGTTCTTCAGGTAAAGAAGGTTTAAACCACTGACACAAATAGAATCATCACTGTCTCTTACTAGCTTTTTATTTCACTAAGTTAACAGCTTTGCATACTTGAAAAATTTTAAGTTTCGATGGGATACAAGTTGTTTGTCAAGTAAGTAACATAGTTATAATATGAAGTAACATCAATTAAAAACATGCCTCCTGAAAGACTGAGCATAACATAGTTATTTGTCTAGATTTATGAAAATAAATTTTCTTTGCTCGTCATATTGATTCAAACACAAGCTATCATACTTGAGGTAGAACTACAGATGGTAAACTTTTAGTGATGATATTACATTTTATAATGAGTGTTACATTTTAAATTGGCTTACCATATTTTTTTAGATGCACAAAAACATACTGAGTAGTGAAATGGGTAAGTGGACTTCATTGTTCCGATTAGAAATATGAAAGAGATATATTGCAATTCTCTTGCAAATGACAGGGCTAATCAGATTTGTGACATTGTTAACTTGCTTCAATTGAGAAAAAGATAATAATGCACAATTTCTACAAATCCATTGAGAATTTTAAAAAATAAACTACAAGAATCTGTTTTAGCAAAATTTCATTGCTCGTGGTAGAATATTTCTTATTTTCAGTTGTGAAACTTGTCATGCCATGACAGTGTGCTTTTACCTCGAGTTTATTCACTTGTACCATATGATTTGTGAATGAATGCAGTCAAAATATCAACTAGGACCAAATCTTTTGACATCTGAGAGAGACCATCTCTTTTTCTTAATAGGTGAGAAACCAGGAGACGCCGAGGTTGAGAATCTGCTGATGAATATTGAGAAATATGCTTTGGCAAGCCATCTCCTGTGGGGTTTGTGGGGAATAATATCTGTAAGCTGCTTCATGTCTCTGGTGTTCTCTGTTGGTTTTGGTAATCATACGTGTTCTACACTTAGGGATGATCGATTCTCTTTTCCTGGTAGGAACATGTAAACAAAATAGACTTCGATTATATGGAGTACGCAAGGCAGAGGTTCCAACAGTACTGGCTGAAGAAGTCTGCAACCTTGTATTCAGGCGTTGATGGATAGTCAGGTTGAAGAGGACGTCGAATCTGCCTACTGGAAGAGTGCTCCGATCCTGCCAACTTAATAATGCTTATGATGCCTTGTGTGCCATTCGCACCAAATCTACATCTGTCAAGAATAATGGAACACTGCCATGGTATTGTAAATTCTTGGTTCTGCTGCTACCTTGTATTAGTAACTCTCTGCTATACTTCGGGACAATGCCCGTCCATTACTATATTTGCTCAATGGGATGCATAATGCACAGTGGAGGGCTGGTTCTCATTATTGGACTCATCAGTTCCCATGAAGCATGATGTCTAAAGTTACTGCTAATTCGACTCCATATTATGGGGGAGTTTTCCATCCTCTTCTCAGTACTATTTATCAGATAGTTTTTGTTGTGCCTTACAGAGTTCGGTGAAGAGATAGGAAGAGAACTCAATTCTCGTCTCTTCCAAGTTGCATATAGTTAGTGTCTGTTCTGGCGATCTTCGACCCTGTGATTTTTGCATCTCTTTTCACAAGAAATTTATCCAAATAAACCTATGATTCTTATTGTACTGAACCAATCATTCATGATTCATGTGACATGTCTTGCAGTGTCGACGACACCTTGAACGCCAATGTATGAGATCGACAGTGGGACCAATGACAACAGTCCCTGCGCCGGACATCTCAGTCTGCACCCAATAGCTCGCAGCAAGATTGGCTTCCCTGAGGAGATATTTGGTGAGACCTATCATTGAAAAGTCTGGAAATAATAGTTTTAGGCAAAAAGAAACGCTACAAGTAGTAATTGCAGGTATTAAATTTGGATGACTGTATGTATAATTTCAATGTGCCTAAAAATAAACAAATAGGCTTTAAAGAACATTCAATCATTGATCATATTGGTATCAATTAGGATAGAGATGGGTGACTTGTTTGTGGTATCAAAAGGTCACCCTCATTCATTGCTGTTAAATGATCATGAAATGTTCTCTTGTTTAACTAGATAAAGGTCCTCTCTTTGCAGCGTGACTTCCCCGCCGTTGGATACGAGGTGTTATCTTTCTTGGAGATGCGTGAACTGGGCCAGCCCAACTTTGTAGGGCCTGTAAGATGGATCACCAGGCCGGCGTACGTTAGCCTCGATCCACAGTATTTTGCTATCTTGGAGTAGATAACACTGAGTTGTGGCGCGAGAGAAGAGGGAGAGGGCATCGACGACGACGATGACGGCGTTGCGAAGCCACTGCTGCCATCCTCTGTTCTCCTTCGCCTCCTTCGACAGCAAGCCTACCCTTCCCCTTCCCTTTTTATCCCTCGCCGGGAGACCCTTCTTTGGTGGGCGACGTCCTCGCGCCGGCCCATTCCGCCGCTTGCTAGCCGCCGCTGCCGCCCAAGACCCCCACCCGTCCAAGGAGTTAGACCTCGAGCTTCTGCTTCACAGCAAGCCCTCCCCCGTCCCCAGCGACGACGATGACGACGACGACCCTCGGAAGCCCCCCGACTCGGATGAGGCATTGGCTCCCTTTTTGAAGTTCTTCAAAGCCAGAGATTCCGCGGAGGAGGGTCTCATCATCTCCGGCGAAGAGAGCGACGCCGAGGCGGCCGCCGAAGCCGAAGCTGAGGTGGAGGAGAAGGACAAGGAGAGAGTGGAAGTCCAGTACTACGAGCCCAAGCCCGGGGATCTGGTGGTCGGCGTCGTCGTGTCAGGAAATGAGAACAGACTCGATGTTAATGTTGGCGCC
Source organism: Musa acuminata AAA Group (assembly GCF_036884655.1). Classification (NCBI taxonomy): domain Eukaryota; kingdom Viridiplantae; phylum Streptophyta; class Magnoliopsida; order Zingiberales; family Musaceae; genus Musa; species Musa acuminata. The sequence continues at coordinate 31,526,669 of NC_088351.1, read as the reverse complement.
GACATGCTTGGTACGATGCTGACCAAGGAGGTGCTGCCGCTATATGAAGCGGAATTGCCCTTCCTGCTTTGCGATCGGGACAAGGATGCGGCCGAATACACGGTGCCTGGGAAGATGGGAATTCTGAAGGACGAGGAGGCGTTGAGTGGGGGGAAAGTGGCAGGGAGGCCCGTCGTTGAAGTCGGGACGATTCTCTTCGCGGAGGTGCTCGGTCGCACGCTGAGTGGACGGCCGCTCCTGTCTACGAGAAGGATGTTCCGGCGGGTCGCGTGGCACCGAGTGAGGCAGGTTCTCTACGCTTACTCTTTCTGGAATGATTCATGTCATCGTACGTTAGTTTTGCTTGATGGGATTGCTGGGCGATGAGACGGGCCTTCTTTCGGTTTTGTAGCATTTTGTTCAATTTGAATTCTAGATTATATGTGCTACTGGGAACCTTTTATTTTCAATGTCAGGCCTCTTTTAGTTCATGATGTTTTGAATTGTAACTTCGACCTGTTCTTCAGGATGTCTGTCCTGTCCACCCATTTTCTTGTTAATCTTGGGATTCTTTTGATGGTTTGACGGCCTTTAATTGTTAGATATGCATCTAGCTTCCATCATGTTGATTTAAGCATTGCAGTCAAAGAGTAACGGATTGCAAATATTGTGGCCTTCCTCAAAACATTTTTGTCCCTCTGAAGTGCATCTTAGAAGGCATATTTAGGATGTTCAATAGCAAGTCTCAATGTTGTTCAAAAGAAACATCCTTGATGTGGGCCTGATAGTGGAAGCATGTTTTTTTATTTGAAATGAAAATATTAACTTTTGAGATTGGATATGCTATGGAGATAGAGTTATGCTGATATTTAATTTAAACACAAACCCTATTGAATTTGATGAGAAGATGGACAGATTGGTTTTTATTAGTTGTGGATTATGAGAAGATTACAACAAGCACATCTTGACCCTCGATGATAAAACTTCATCACATGGTTAGGTAGTTCGTAGAAGGCTTAAATGTGGCTTCGCTTCAGAAATATTTGGGTTAGATATAATTTTGAAAAGGGTTGAATTTCGTTTTATCAGTTTTTCTTCTGTTTTTTCCCTGTATTTGGGATTTTCTTGTATTTATTGTCTATCTAGAATTTGCATAAGAGGGGTTGAATAAAGAAATCTTCTGGTCCACATTATTTCATAAAGGGGTGTCCCTCAGTAACTAATCCTACTGTCATGCTCCTAACGACATTGTTAAGGTGTGATGCATGTAAGTTGTGTTTGCTTAGTCTTGATCACAAAAAAGCAGAATTAAATTTGGGAGGTGGGTTAGATTTAAGCATGTACTAGTCCAAGCTCAAGTATGCTCCCTCTTAACTTTTATTCGTTCCTCTCTTTTCCTATAATAAACCACACATGGTGATGATGGATGATGTTTTGGGCATGCTTTATCATTATTGGTGGATAAACTTGAAGTAAGAAATCACTTTTTTTGATGTAATAGTTTGTACATGGTCCATGCAGATAATGCAATTGAATGAGCCTATAGAGGTAAAAATTTTTGAGTGGAACACTGGTGGCCTTCTTACTAGAATTGAGGTATGTATTTATTGGTCTTTTATATAGTTGATTATAAGCTTATCTTAATGTATTGGACTATGATACTTTGTTGATCTTCAGGGTTTGCGTGCATTCCTCCCTAAAGCTGAATTGATGAATAGAATAAAGAATTTCACAGATTTAAAAGACAATGTAAGTAAACTTTCCGATAAAGCTTTTGTTTCTGACATGCAAATTATCTTATTTGAACACTTGAACTATATCATATATTCTCTTGGATTATAGAGCCAAGGATTTCAATCTCGATCTGACTGGCGTTAGGCCATGTGGATTAGTCTAGGGTTTAATCCCCATCTTGTAAAAATTCAACATTCCCCCACCATTATGGTGCATGACCCGTCCATGTGCTCTGTGCTTCAATAGGTTTATGCTTCTTATGGTCTGTGACTCTGTGGTGGTATTATGGTCCCCCTGTGGCCTGTGTTATGGGGGCCGCCACTTCCTATCAAAATAAGAAAAGTAGCTTCTTGACAATACAGTTTTTCATGCTTTTCGATTATGTCTAATATGTTTGTAAAGTTCAAAAAAGTAGATTTCCCCACTTGTATTTCTTTGCAGGTCAGCCGCAGGATGTACGTGTGTATTATCAGGATCGATGAAGCAACTAATGACTTGATAATTAGTGAGAGAGAAGCCTGGGTTAGTTGTTAGTCATGCTTCTGTTTTTAGTTTAAAACATCTGTTTTACTTTGCTTCTAATGCTTCTGACTTTAGTTAAAACTTAAGACATCTGTTTTACTTTGTTTTGAATGCTTCTGTCTTTATTTTTAAGTATCTATTGTTTACTTTGCTTCTAAATTTAAAGTTGACTGGTATCTTAGGCATGCTTTAATCCCATAAGGATGTAATATAAGCCGTATATCAGTTAAATCTGGACTTTAAGAGCCATCTATTATCTTGAAAACTTATTGTTCTCAGAGGTTCTGTAGACCTTTTATGCCACCACTTCTCGGCTTGGAACTTATAAAGCAATCTTATACATGTAAACATGAATTAATTATGGTATCCCTTAGGATTTAATTTATGTCACCTGATAGACCTATTGGCCAAACAACTCAATAGAACTGGCCTTTTACAACAAGGTCAAAAAAGCTTGAACCCAGGTTGCTGATAATATGTTCATGAAGTCTTATATGCCAATCTATCCTATCATTTCTCCATGTGGGACTCTTGAGGTATCACAATTTTCCTTAATGCCTCGACGTACTTCTCAAGATTAAAACCATAATCACATATGACCTGCTCTAAGGTTCTGATGTGATGTTAACCTAGGGTAACACAGCTTTGTGCATGAGCAATTTACATCTTCAAACGTGTTAGTCCAGTGTGCACTTGGTAACCTCATCTTAGCATGTCAGTCCATGCAGAGAAACCAACAGAACAAGTTGATACCCATAATCACTGTAGTAAACCAATTTGCTGAAAAACTGTAAAGAATGAGGCTTACCAAGTGCCTTAAAGTGTATAAGCTCGTGTAATTAGTGGAAGGACCATACCATGATGGACATTGTCAATGTGAATTCTAACTAGCTGTTTGGAGTTCATCATAAATGCCATTATGATCTGTAGGGATCGGTGGTGCAGGACAAGTTGGTTGATTTTAGCATTGCTCCCTTCTCCAATTGTTTATCCAACCAAGGACGGAAGATGTCATATATCAACCAAGGATGGTTGATTTAACCTCTTATGGCTATTGTTTATTCCCATGTGATCTTGATAGATAAATTGGTTTATCAGCTGCTATTATCATGCTGACCAAGACTGAAAGTATTGCAATATAAGGCTGTTATCTTTCCTCTCATCTCTTGGCACATTACATATTGGTTTCTGAAATATCAATGTCTTGACTTGTAAGCAATACATAAAATGTTCATTATATATACCTGATTGCTTCTAAAATGTGATTAGAGGAGTGATCATTTACAAGAAGCACTAGACTGATAATCGCTCTTTGGAAGTTATTTGCTTTTTAATATGTTATGTTAGAATGATCTTCAACCTGTTTTGTTGCTTAATATATGTTGTGAGATCCTATGAGATGCTTACATATCTGGATGTCTTTTCTTCTGTAGGATATGATGAACCTGAAAGAAGGAACACTTATAGAAGGAACCGTGTGCAAAATTCTTCCATTTGGAGCACAAATTAGGATAGGTGCCACAAACCGGAGGTACAAGCAACCTGGCCTTGGCATCTTTGTCGTATTTAATTTATTGAACACAGATTTCATATGCAATTGTGTATCATAGCTGTGTGTTAACTGAAAAAATAGGCATTTCTGGTATCTTTATACATATTAAAGTTACCGGTAGGTCATGAACAGTTGTCTTGACTATTAGCAGTTCAAGCAATATGTTCTTAAGAGATTATAGGATGATGGTTATAATGTTCAGTTCTCAAGGTTTCAATACTCGGAAAATATGTATATATGCTTTTTGGCTTCTACACTAAGACTGAATACAGACTGATGAGAACTTCCATTTACCATTATTGTACTTTGTTCTGAAAGGAAGAATTGTTGCTTTCAGAAAGTCTGTTCCTGGTAAATTGGCATTACTGAAGCTCCTGTTTTTGTGTTTGCTTGCTTCTTTGTACTGGTTGGTAGCTTGCTAAAGATCCAAAATTTTCTGGACAAGTTAATTTTTTCTCAGATAAGGTAATCCTTCAACACTTCAGTCTTATCTTAGCGCTGACAGTCTGCCTTTCTTTCCTGCTAGTTAAGGTTGGTTGTGTAGATTTTGTTTCTTGGGTTTATGTCAGAATCTTCTCCCACTAACAGTGTACTGCCAAACACCCTTGGCTTTTGTTGAACTTGTAACTTCATTCTTTTGTGCACTTTGCTATATTAATTTGCTTATACAGTGCAATTTTATGAGTATACCGATGGATATTCTAACAAGGAATTCATTTACCATCAGCTGAGGCTGAATTGTGTGTCCTTGTGCCAGCACTTTCAAACGTGTGCTTCATTTTCTTACATTCTGAGAAAATAGAACTATGTTTGATCAAATTGTGCGTCCTTGTGCCAGCACTTTCAAATATGTGCTTCATTTTCTTACACTCTGAGAAAATAGAACTATGTTTAATCAAATACTTCTCGATACTCATCCCTTCTGCCACCAATTTATTAACTTTATCAGTAAAACCGAGGGCTTAATTGCTGATTCCACACCGGTCTGTCTAACAGTTATTGTAACAAGATACTGAGCTGTATGCTAAACTGGAACTACCTGATATTACTGAATAAAATAATTAAAGGCAAATACAAGTGGTATACTGAACTGTTCGAAGGTTTATGATACGATGCCAATGCTTGGTTGGCCCAGCAAGTAATAGTTGGTAAGCACCAGGTATTGGAGTCTTGTCTAGGCAAAGGGCTATAACTGTTATGATTTATGATCTCCGATTTTGGGTCAAATGGATCTAAGAGGCAGGGAAGTATCTATGGAGCATAGAGACAGTCTTGCGAAGGTCCAACCAATTTCAGAAGATGGGACACAGAATTTTAGAGCCACAAGATGCATATTTCTAGTCTAATGATTTTTGTGTCAGAAATTGTACTGATCTGGTAAAATCATAGTTGGCTCCAGTTGGAAGTTCTACAGCCACTGGGTGATGGAGATTGGACACAATGAAGACTTTCTATTTCCCGCAGGGGACAATGTGCGGGTCAATTTGGAAGGGTTGAAAGATGCATGAATTGATTAGAATTGATCCAAAGGCAAAACTCTAGAAGGTAGTAGTCCTAAGTCAGGAATTGGCCATGTACCAGAGAAGTGAACAGTATTTTAGAGGCAGGTTACTTTACCACTGTGGAATCTGTAGCAGTTCTTGGTATGGAATTATTTAATCGTTTCCAACGTGCTTATTAATGCAATATGTATAGTACATTGTAAATCAATAACATTTTTGGTTATTATATTTTTTTTACGCTTAATAAAATTAATTAGTTAGTCCAATAATTTCTAGTGATATCTCTTGGGAGGTGTTTTCTTCTTGAATTGGAGGGAACCCCAATAGAGGGTATTCTTCTATTGGCAACCAACCTGCCACAAAAGTCAATTATTAATGATGAAGAATAACATGGCATTAGGATATGCAATCTGCTGTAACCAAGGCATAAGAAAATATCCAATAAAGAATTCAATATGCTTCAATTCTTAGCAGTAAAGTACCAATATATATATATATATATATATATATATATATGATTATTTTTTGTTGCAGGTTCTTCTATGAAATGACAAGAAGGTCTCTAGTTACTATGTTGACCACCTTATGTAACCCTATATGCCTGACCATTTGTTCCAATGATTGAGGAGTAAGGACTTGATTGTTTTGCTAAATTTTCATAAAGATCAGGATCAGTCACCGAAGAGATTGATGCCAAAGACTCACAAAAGTGAAACATTGAGGACAAATAAACACATTTCTTCATAATTTCCTGAAAATATTTCTTGTTGTGATCTCTTTTCTGTCAAGTGTCAGAGTCCAGTATCTTTTTAAAAATATGTTTTAGTTACAGTATGTTGTCTATGCTTGATACGACACCAAAATTTCGGTTGATTATTGTTTAAATGACTATCGGAAAACTTTGTCAGTGACACTGATATATAGGTTTCTCTCTCTCTCTCTCTCTCTCTCTCTCGTGCGCGCGCACGTGCTCTCCCTCTCCCTCTCTCTTGTGGAAAAGATCCAAAACTGTCAGTTTAAGATATGTTTTCATGATCCGATTCTAAAGTACATATTGAACTCAGAGTATCTTCTTGTTTAGTATCATCAGATTAAAGGTTGATTCTAGAAATAATAGTCTTTATGAAATATATCATAGTTTTGGCTAATAGAAAAAAGAGGTTTTAATGCTTCTTTTATTGAATACATAACAGATATCTTAAGTTGTAATTTTTTACTGATAGAAAGTCTAATTACACTGGCTTTCTAACTGCAGTGGGTTGCTTCATATCTCAAATATAACTCGTGCCCGAGTTTCTTCAGTAAGTGATGTACTAAAGGTGGATGAAAAAGTGAAGGTTCTCGTGGTGAAGTCAATGTTTCCAGACAAAATATCTCTTAGGTGGGTGTTGGACAATTTCTTTTTTTTTTTTTGCATTGTCAATTATTTATTGCAAGTCCAAATCAACAAATTCGTAATTATGAACCATCATATTCTGTTCTTGTCTGTTTCTTCAATTTCAAAAGTAGCCTCATTTTGTACGATACTGAATTCTGAAATGAAAGGTTGGGTGTTTGATTGGCACAATATATGTTAAACATTGGTGTGTCTGTGCTTGCAAGTTGTAGAATCACGAAAATAGTGTTGCAAGTTGTGAGTCATACTGAACTCTAATGATCTTGTTTTAGACTAGTAATGAAGCTTATTATTATATGTAAAATAATTTTCTTAAAGATCATACTACCATGAAAAATAATACATTTTCTTGAATAATTTTGTTGTGGTACAAACAGCATTGCAGATCTTGAACGCGAGCCTGGACTTTTTCTATCGGATAGGGAGGTGATGTCTCTTTCAGTTTATTTAATCTAGGACACGTTTTTGCTTTAGATATACATATACTTGTTTTACTATTTCCATCTAAATTGTTATTCTTACATTATCAGAAAGTGTTTTCTGAGGCTGAAGAGATGGCCCAAAAGTATAGAAGAAAGCTACCTGTTATTTCTGCATCACACAAGTTCGAGACTCCTCCGACCGATTCGCTTCCTTTTGATGATGAAGCTAGATTATATGCAAACTGGAAATGGTTCAAATTTGAACAGCATACCGAAGTGAATGATGGCGACAACATCATCTCAGAATGCTAGAGTTCAAGAACATCCTGACCATTTTGCTGACAAGATTCGTCAAGTCAAAGCCTTCAGCTCGGATAGGGGGGGCTTGTTTCTTCACAGTCTCCATGTTGCAATCTGGAATGGTTGTTTGAGATAAGAATTCATAAGCATCAGCTTGAGAATGAGAGAAAGAAGCATGTGCCCATGATTGTGTCTGAATAACAAGACGGATGTTATATAGTTCGATAACAGTTTTGATTTAATTTTTTTTCTTCCTGAATTTAATCTCCATTTATTCTTTATCAAGAATGTAAGATCATCCTTTCCAAAGGACCAAAGTAGTAGCGTTGTACATAGGTGGCATCAGAGATGAAACACATGTAGCATGTCTCCCTTTTGGATTTTGTCAAGATGTGTATCGTCAATCTAAACACCTTTTCATGTTCTTGTTTGATTCAGGTGATATTTGTGATCCATAATGTGTTCTTAAGTTGAGGGACAAAGGAACAACCAAAAGTGTATTTGCTTTTTTAGAGCCATCAGATCAGTTTACAAAAAATTATTTGCTTTTTAAGAGCCATCCATCGATCCATCACTGTTGGGTAACACAATTTAGTTGCAAAGAAATATTGGACTATGTTCTACCTGTCTGAGCAGAAGGGTGTAAATGCATGAACAAGAAGTAAATGTCCATACATCAGGAATCATGTCTGGAATACTTATTGCCCATATCTAATTCCTTTGGAAATTTGATGTTTCTAATGGCCTAGACATGCACAAAATCTTAAGAAAGTGAATACAACACACCAAAATACACACTTGGAATCTAATTTGAATCTATGACGAATCCAACAGGAACATCGTATAAGCCTCTGCGGGAACGTGCTTGATTCACTGTCAGTCGAACATTCCGAGGCACATCGGTCTCAGGTGAATGCCCAGAGATGCAGAGTGTTCCGGTGTCATCCTGCCCCCAGTAGACTTCTACCATCAGGCCTCTTGGATGCTCAGATGATTCTGTTCCAGGAATCCCAAGAAACCTGGCTCCCTTTGGAATCTGCACAATTGCTATTGGTGAGCAACTTTCCACTCGTTCTCAAGTTTGGATTTTAGAAGATCTATTATAGCTTCTAGAGCCATCGAATACTATCTATCTCATACTTCCAGGAATGCCACAAAAATTTCTCTATTACTGGTTTGGAATCTATTACTAGTGCAGCATTGTCATTTTTGTTCTCAATCCTCCGTATTACTCGGTGACATGAGGCATATGATAACAGATTAATTGGCTTAATCAATTCATGCAACCAGAAATAGAGTTTTAAAACAATATCCTCAAATTCTGCAGTGCAGATTCTGACCTGAATTGAGGATCCAGATGACAAGTTCAGGGTAACTAGATTCTCCTCAGTGGAAGAACTTTCCAGCTCTGCCAGTTGTGCTATTTTTAGAAACACTTCTTCGAGTGTTGTTAAACCAAGTTGTGTGTCCAAAATGCCAAATTCCTTTTCTCTATCTTGGAGCTCTGCAAAAAAGTTCTGCCACCGAAAAGAAAACTAGATAAGTAACCATATATAAAACATAGTGCATCTCCAGCCAAGGACACATATAAATTCAAAACATAATATCATGAAATTACTGCGAGAAGCTCCTCTCTGTTGTGGGGTACGGTGAAAGTAAAAAATGTCTTGTCCTCCTCTTTAGGCTCCACATGGAGTCGCTGTTAATTTCATTCCTATGTCAGTCTATAACTTACCAGAAAATTCATAAAAGAGGACATTATTGAAAATGCATTGGACTTACATCTTTGAAGAACTGCTTCACAAGCTCAAGGTGAGGATTGTATACTGGTGTGCTACCGTAAACATTGTGAGTTTGACTTGGTGTGTTGCCAAGGAAACTTATATTAGCAACATAACCAGTTCCAAATCTAGACTTGAGTCGTATAGAGGTTCCTATACACCGCAGTTTTCCCTTCGCCATAATGGCTATCCGGTCACTTAAATTGTCAGCTTCCTCCATGGAATGGGTTGTCAAAACAATAGCTCGTCCTCTCTTTGCGTCCTCTATTATGTCCCAAACATGCCTTCGAGTGATTGGATCCATACCAGTAGTCTGCACCAAACATAGGCCAAACCAATAAAAGATTCACTCGAGAGATGCTGTGACAACAAAGATATGAAACTTACTGCTAACAAGTACCCAAGGCATTCTTCAGTTGTTTACAACTTCTATTAGAAACTGTCATCTTGTCACTTTTTCTTCAAATTGAATTAATATATTTCATATCCAAGTCATCAGATAGTTCTCAAAAATACATTGACAAATCAAATACTAGTATGTTCTATTTTGTTGCTGATGAGATACATTGGGATATTACTATAGCAGCCTTTGTTTAGAAAAAATATGGCTAAAAATGTGTCGGAAGCTTAAACAGACAATAACAAGACAATAAGTAGAAAATTTTGTGTTAATGAGCTTAGATTTTGTTACAAAGACAAGAGGATCAGGAATTTTACCCCATGGGGCAAGAAAAATACTGAAATAGACAGACTCATACATCCATTTCATAAAAGGATACCAATCTAGCGCCAATAACAGAATCATGTTGAGATTGCACTTCTTCAAATTTGCACGTCAAAAACTACTATATTGGCAATCATTGTCATATTATTTTTTAATAGAATATATAAGGTATGATAGTATAACATTGCAGAGATAAATTTTTGAAACAGCAGTTTCATAATAATGCTCTCACAAAGTCTATTTTCGTTAAAGTGAAAATAAAGGAAATGATCAAATATAGCTGATCCATGTCCGCAAATATCAAATGTCAAGTTGCTTAGAAAACGAAAAGAAAAGAATAGTAAAACAAATTTCTCACCTTAATTATTTTTTTTACACTCACCTCCGTTTTTCCTTCTTTTGGATCATAACATAAGTGGAATGTTTTTCTTTTTTCACTTAAGTAATAATTAGTGTTTGTAGAATGTATTTAACATGTAATATCCAAATTGTGTTATCTTTAGAAAGATGTATATGGATTTCAACTTTTTTCTGAAGATGCTGATAGACGAATTTCCCAACAACTTGTTGAGGCAAATGCTTCCTCTTCATTTTCTCTTATTTTCTTATGCTCCTATAACATAACTATCTGATTGAACAAGAGAACCACCACATATATGTAGGGAAATTTAGGGGACGACATCACATACGCAGCGAAAAAATATAAAAACAAAATCCCTAAATTTCTCATCAATGTGTTCGTCGTCATGTAAAGATTGGTACACAAAATTCATGAAATTTAAAACTACGTATATTAAAGATTGTGTTATCTAGGAAGATCGTATATCTTTGAATCCCTACAAATATGTAGGAGAGGGTGAATGAGGTCAAGTGTCATACTCTCTAGCGGTGATCCATACAATAGGGCTGTGACAATGCTCCTCAAAACTTCAGGCCTGCTATCTGAGGAGGAGAAGTGGAGGAGAATAGGAGATGACAACCCAAAGAGGCTTAGCATATAAATCATTGGTTTCCTCCTATTTATAGAGGTCCCCTATCAACATAATCCTAATAGATCCTGCTCTATTGGGTATTGAATCTTCATCCAATTACTAAGTCTCTTAGATTAGTGGATCTCTATCCAATACTCTCTTATTGACTCTTATTGAATCTCATCCATAGGATCCAATAATTCAGGGGCTTATTGGATATCTAATAAGATAAGGGCTCCGACGGTTATCTCATATATGAACCTCTACTTGTCGCAATGCCTATCATATATGTGTGACCCTTTAGGCCCAATATCAAGTTGGTCGTAAGTCATACCTGTCAGAACTCCTTCTAGCTTAGTGAATTATTATCTCAATAATAATTCACTAAATTCATTGACCGTATACTTATAGTCTCTAATTCATATAATATCCTAGATATCATATACCAAACATGGTGTTATCAGACACATATAATATCCTAGAGTCTCGCTATAATCGGATTCTCCCGGAGAACTTTTTTTCTCTCAACCTGAATGACCCTGACCATGGATTTATCTGAGCAAGAACATATGTGATATTCCTCTCATGACACCGAGAGCGGATGTTCTTCAAAAAATACTCAATAGTCCTCGTAAGGTTGGCTACCACTCCCGATGACTGGTTGTGCTAGATCTGGAATCTTCAAACTTGCATCAAAGAGTGAAGTACTCATACAGGACATCCTTGGTGTCTCAAGTCTAAGGACCAGATACACCATTGGGACTACGAAATCGTTGTCTGACAATAAGGTATCATCAATTATCCAGCATTCCGTAAGCGGATCAATCAATGAACTCATTCTCTAATGAGCACCTGTACTATATCCCTAGTGTCCCCACACGAGCAACTATGAGACCATTTGTATCCATCATATGAACGAGTATATAACATACCAGTATGTCCGGTTATCTCGATGTCCCTCTCGAATAACCTATGACCAAGATTATTTAGGATATGTGTTTAAAAGCGAATCGATCTCATTATCATGATCTTAATCGTGATTCTCATTGCACAAATCTATGGACATCATAATATATTCAAGCAATGAGCAGTATAAAGTAATAAAATATCAAATAATAATAAATAAATAAAAAGATTATTACACGTGTCATTACTTACGTGATTGATTGACTTGTAGGACACCTATGATTAATAATATCTAATCTATACAAAATAACATGGATGAAAATTCGATCACTTCACGTGGACTTATTATCCAAAAGTGCAAAATTATAACCGTATATAATATGCATGTATTAATTTCCATATGCATGTTGCATCTGTCCTACATTTGTTAGACTTGATGTATTGGTGTGCTCGTATCACGTGCTGTTTCCATGTCCATGCTTCACAAAGCATATTGGCTCATGAACATTAAATTTCTTATTAATCATATCTCTCTCAATCACTTCAGGAAAGGAGAAGCTTTAGTGTGATCTAATGAATAAGAGGGAGGAATATGAAAACACTGGATCCTTGGGAGATACAAGCCATTCTGGAACTAGTTTATGCAGAGTCGGAACTTGGAATGAGAAGCCTAGATGAATCATGAAGATATCCGACACAATTGTTTAAAGATGAGTTAAAGCAGGTAGAACTGAAATTGTGGAAAAGAAACCAAAAGCACCAAATATTCTTGGCAAAAGAAAATAATGATCGTGTATGACAGTGAACTTTCAACAGCAACTTACTGGCTCATCCAAAAAGACCAATTTTGGATCTCCAATGAGGGCTATTGCAACACTAAGCCGACGCTTCATTCCTCCACTATAGCTTCCAGATCTAACTCGAGCAGCAGCAATGAGTTTTACATCCGCTAATGACTTTTCAGCTACCTGAATTACCAAAAAAACATATTCAATTTGAGTAATTGACCATCCTAGAGCATAAAAAAAAAGAACCTGTAAAAATAATATTAACACTTCTTAGTTGAAATAAAGTTCTTTTAGCTCACAAATGTTTATGAAAATTGTCTCAACTCCAGATGTAGTGTTCTTGCATATGTGTGTGTGAATTGTGTAGGAGAAAGGAGGGCATATTTTCCACCAAGAAATTCCACTTCAAAAGTTTGTATTTAACCGGATTGAAGATTATAGATACTGTTTAACAAAAACAAGAATGAAATGCTAGAAGGGTCTTGAGCACCTACCGATTTAATCCTAGATGGAGGCAAACCTTTAATACTAGCAAATAGATGCAAATGTTCTAGAGCTGATGATTCATCCCATAAGATATCAAACTGCCAAACAGAGAAGAATCTATAATCAGAAACTAATCAGTCTTGTTTTTCAAACAGTTAAAGTATGGCTTTAAAGAGTTGGCCAACTTAATTCTGGAGGCAAATGAAGCATACCTGGGGACAGACTCCAATCATCCTTCGGATTTTTGACATACCCACTGAACTCCGAACAGAATATCCATAAATTAATTCTGTAAGTAGGTAGTGTGACTTAGCATCATGGCCTTTTTACTGTTTGTGCACAACAAAAATATATGCTAAAAAAAGAAGAAGATTTTACCATCTCCTCCTGTAACTGGTGTAATACCAGTAAGACAATTAATCAAGGTAGTTTTCCCAGCTCCGTTAGGTTCCAAGAAGGCAAAATAGCTGATCTTTTGCAAGGTTTACCCATATTCCCTGAATTCATCAATAGGAAATTTTCTGAAGTTATCAATTCTCTATTGGGAAATGATTGAGCAATAAATCCACGACACAGAGAAGTTCTAGCACAAATTGTCAAATGAAATGGACAAGATATGAAGCACCTTGACAGCATGATATGGTGAAGACCTGTTGCACTTGCAACAACCAATTTTGTTAGTGCCTTTGTATGTCTTCGTTAAGCCATGTATTTGAACTTGCAACATTCGTTTCAACTTCACCATATGCTGCTTGTTGTTTCACAGCATTTTCCTCTGTGAGGACATCCTCGTCGTTTGGAGTAGCATCATCCAATGGCGGGATTGAATCAGAGCAGCTACAAAGACCACCTTCTGTAAAATGTATTATGGAGTATCAATATTATGAATTCCTATGATTTCACAATAAAAATGGAACAAAAGTGAGTTTATAATTTAAAAAGATCATTCTTACCTACCACCTTGTTTCCATCTTTCCCAATCCAGTACGAGGGACTCAAAAAATAAAATATTGATTTTCTGACACCATTTGAATTTGGAATAATATTGTCGAAATAAATTGCCAAAATGAACCATAAAAAAAGAATGTTGATACGAGCCACCTATAGATATCTTCCTGTTTGATATACACAGTGAATGTCAGACGTGAAGGAGATTAATGGCAAATTTTCTACTTGGGATAAACTGCAAACGTACAATAGTTATCACACATTTAGGTTCAAATGTGGTGCATTCTCCACGGTTGCGCCAATTCATTCCTTTGCCTTCAGAGGTAGCTGTTGCATTGCCAAGCAAACCAAGAGCTTTGGCAAGAAGGTTGGGGGGGAATAGAGACCTTATCAATATCGAGAACCCAACAGTTGTGGCTGATGATGACTTGCTAATGAAAGTTGATATCATGAAAGCAAAACTTAGCTGCAAAGGAGGCCATATATGCAAGATATAAGTAATATTGGCATCAACATGTAGCATAAGCAAGGAAGAAGTTCAAAAGACAATACATATCCAAAACAAGCCTAATCAAGTGCTCAATATAAATGCACCTAATACGTGAAAGAAGTTGCATATGAAAGAAACAAAAGTTACCATATTAAGTTGGAAGGACTGTGCTCCTGCACAGAAAGCCCTTGTCGGGGGGTTTCCGACTTTGATCCATCGACGGTTAAGTTAGTATTTGGTTTCCTTTTTTCCGCCTCCCCTTGGCCAGATGTTGGTCAGGAGTTTTTATACTACTGCATAAGGATCGATCGTATGCGGATTTGACGCGACGATCGATCCTCGAGCGATGAGATGATATCTTTGTGCGGTCGCCACTCGGAACGACGCCATACGGTACCGTCCTAAACTTCTCGGGACGAAATGTACCGAGAGGTACCTTGGTACGGATCCTGGCTTGTCACGTGGAAGTACTCCTCGTGCTAACTTGACAGGGGCGTGATGCAATATTGGTTGCGACCTGGCTAGGACTCAAAATATGCCTTATCAAGATATAGTTAAATTGAGTGAATATTTTTTACTTTTACATTGGATTGACAAGAATCTTCCGATCAATATATTGATACCAAGAATGATGGGAAAATTAATAAGAATTAACAACTCATTATGAAAATTAAATATACACTTATAATTGAATAATCCAACTTGGAGCAGATACAGTGTCATATTACGTCTCATTAGAATTCATTAAGTGCTGGAAAATTGATAGCAATATGGTAACTTGATAGAGGAGAGACAATTAAAGAGAATAAAAGCTGTACTAATTCTCTCACTCGAACTTTCAATACCAATCAGACTTTTACACTCAGAGTTTAAACTTATATTCCAAGATTAAGATTTTCTGGAGAGAAAATTATGTTATTTATATTATTAGGAATGATGATATTGAGCAAGATAATTTTATGAAATAAAAGAAATTATGGTAATATGTTATTAAAATTCTCTCAATCACAAGTGTCATGGAAATTATTTCCCCATCATAATATAATTGGAATGTGAATTATATATTTTCTTGATTAAACAATTATGTAATTATTCTATTTTATAATCATTCAGATGATATTATGAAATGTGATAGTAAAAATCTTAAAATAACTCATACTTGTTTCACATACTTTTCTTCTCCTTAATTGCTTAAGATTCCTAAAAAAAATTTCTCTACTATATTTTTCTAATAATATTTTTGATGAAATTTGTGAGTGACCAACTATTGGATCAATTTCATACAAATTCATATTTGCTTTTACCATCATTCCAGAAATGACATAAATGAATAGAGCATCCTTACTTTTTTCCTTTGTTCTTATAATTTTTCTTTATCATCATCCTCTTGCCATCCTGTTTCATGTAGTTTGTGCAAATATAATAAAATGCACAAAATTTTATTTGCTACATATCTCAGAAGCAATTTATCACTTAAACTTATTTGTTTTAATATTTGAGGTCCTTCGCTAATATAGTTTCACGATGAGATTAAGTCTTATCTTATCTTTCTTGATTAATCATAAGTATATATGGTTATTTCTTATGAAGCAAAATATGAAGTATTCATCATTTTTTTTCTAAATTCAAACTCATAATCGAAAGTTTAATCGATTATTTTTTTATTATGGTAACGATGACGAATTCCAAAAAACCTTGTAATTTCTTAAAATTAATGAAATCTTTTATTTTCTCATCCCTTGACTCTCGAACTTAGTGAATCTACAAAATGTCATGATTACATCATCCAAAGCACTCACTCTTCTCACTCAAGCTTTTTCTCACATGTTGCCTTGTTAATCTTATACTCACTTTTGTTCTGAATATATTACCTTTTAAAAATTTATTTTGATCTAATCTTAAGTATACTAAATTATATGTTTTGAGTGTCCATAGTTAAAATCTAACATTGCAAGCCCAATCAAAATCATGAGTTTTTCTTGGATATTATTGCCTTTCTATCTTTTGATCTATCGACCAAAAAAGTTCTTATCCTTGATTTTTGTAGATTGTCTTTCCTTTTTAATTGCTTGATGTTCTCTTGCCTACGCTTACTTCTAACAATTTTGTTGATTAGATTTCGAACACTCGTGAGCTACCTTATATGACTAATCTACTTTGAGTTGAAACATTAACCTCATCCATTAATTCAGACAATTTATCCACCTAAATTTCACTAATTTTATGATAATATATTTCTTAACAAGCCTTTTTCATGCCAATACTTCCTTCTACTTTCTTTTTAATAAGCATCTTGGCAGAATATAATAATACTAAGAATGATAAAGAAAAAGATAATATTGGAAAGAGAAATGATAACAAGTTGTCATTGTTATCTCAATCAAAGAAATTATGATAACATATTATAATTTTTTAATCATAATAATCTCATCATGATTTCGTCCATCATAATATGATTGGAATGTATATTTTACATTTATTTTTATTAAAAAAATCATCATATTATCCTATTTTGTAACTACTGTTAGTGCATATATTCATGCAAAATATCAACTAATCATTTCTTTCGAATATAACATGAACATGCATCACCAAATTTGATATTAAAACTTTTCCTAATGTTCTCATGTTCATACAACCTAATTGTTCTAAGGGTGTGCATGGTTGCACCAAAGTTCATGAAAGCTCATGTTTCTTCTGAAAACTTCTTTTTTAATATTTATTTGGCAGGAACAAAAAGAAAAAGAATTCCAAAACTTCTTTTATGCAAAGAAAAAAAATTATTATATTCAAATATATCTTAAGGAAAATAAGAAAAAATAATTTTTTTCCCTATAATTTCATAGCTTAGAATAGAATTTATAAGGAAAAAAAATCGTTTTCCATCATTTTCTCTACCACCGAAACTCTCACTGTGCCAAAACCCCCCTTCTTTGAAGTCAAACGATCCTGCGTTGACCATTGTATCCTTCCTACGTACATTTGCTGCTGTCACATGATCCAGCGTGTGCAGCCATGCAAGAGAAGTCATGCCGTCTCTTTCCTTACCACCATTTCCTGCTCAAAACTCCCGAGAATGCCCTATAAATCCTCTCTCCCTTCGTTCAAGCTTGCAGCCCGTTGATCTTTCGAGAGAGACAGAAGCGAACCGGGAAGTAGGCGCAAGCGCATTTCTTGCGAAGGCGAGACAGAGAAAGTAATCGATGGAGTTATCGGCCTCCTATTTGTCCCGCGGCGCCGCTAGCTTCTTCACCCAAGCCAATGCTCTCCACCGCAAGAACCTCACCTTCCAGGTTCCCCTTCCTCCGCCTTCCTCTCATCAACTCGATTTCGTTTCCTGAGCGGAGTGGCGAAATGAATAGGAATAGAATCACCTTTTGTGTTCTTTCCCTCATGCGCTTCGAGCCTTCTCATTGCTTGCCTGTATGCGTGTCCTCTTATGGCAGAAGCTAAACCTGAAGACCAACATCGAGATCGTCGCGTTCCCCATCTTCCTCTGCGCGGTGATCTTCGTCATCCAGAATGTGGTGGAGGACGAGATGAACAAGGACGGGCATCGATACGGGTGCCAGGGAGGGGTCTGCTCCAGCCTCTTCGAGTGGCCGGCGCTCCTCCAAGTTCCTGGCCCCGAGTCTCGCGCAGTGACATCCGATCACCCCACCCCCGCGGGCTTGCCCGATGAGTCTTGCAAGGTCTCGCAGTCCTGTCCGGCGTTGGTACTTTTCACCGGCGGCAATCAATCCTTCGCACAAAGTATCCGATTCTCTTGCCATGCTTTTGTTCCGGAAATCCATCACAATATGATGATTGCCCGCGAGTAACTGTCTGAACCGAAATTGATCTTTGTTGGCAGTTCTGGCGCAGAGTCTGCTTCTGAGTTCTTCCTCCGCATTGAACCTCTTGGATTTCCCCAGCAGTTTGTCTACTGTCATGCTTGTAAGATCTTAGAACCAATGCTTTTGTCTAGTTTGCTGTTATCATTCGTAATTGGAGGCAAGATTGATTCTTTCCTTGACCTTTCCAGGGGACCGACACATCAACGGGAAACACACAGTTCATGGAGCCTGCTTTTGTCTCTGATAGACCCTTAAATCTGATCCAACCACAGTGTACATCAAATGCGAGAAGTCCAATTTCCATTAAAATTGCCAACAGATCAATTGAGCTAGGTAAAATATTTTCTTGCCGGGAGCAAGACTACTTAGTTTTCTTCCTCCTCCTGTTCCTTTTCTTTGTCAACTTATAGTTCCATTTGAGGTCTGGTTTACAGTACTTCTGTCATGTTGAAATCTGTATTTGCACAATCGCCTGTGGTGAGGTTCTGTTGGTATCTCAACTGTCACATGGTGTGTACATTGGTAATGCACAGAAGTGTTCCTTGCCTCTTCTTCTTTAAGAAAGAGATGGCTCATAAACCTACAGGATCTTTCCCCAAATATATTTAAAAGATATTTCTTTTGCGTTGGTTGCTTCACATCATTATCTATTGCTTGCTTCCAACTACATGCTGATTTCTGAAAATTCTGAAACAGTAGGCAACTCTCCAACTTGCTTAGCATCATTAAGGAGCTAGAACAAATGATGTGCTTTGATTAAAATTCGTCAAGTGTCATACTGATGACTGAAGTATAGGACTCTGCATTATCATATTCTCATCAAATACTCAATTGACAGATCTGGCAAAAAAGCCTCTATTTTTTGTTCCTTCTTGAATCTGAATGTGACCATTTGCTTTGGCATATTGCCAACAATTTTCCTTTTTATTTTTTGAATTCTGTGAAAACATGAATGAGCTTCCTGTTTCAGCTTATGACCAGATGAAAATGTTTGGAATTTTTGCATGATGTTTGAGGCCTTTCAGACTTTTTCCATAATATAATATTAAATAAAAATGATGAGAATCAACCACCTTTTGGAAAAAAAAAAATATTTGGAAACCTTTTTCATGTATTATGTGTTCCAGGTGATGATATTGATGTGTCATTTATGATTTATAAATGCACCCAGAATGGAAGTCTGAACTAAAAGGAAATTTAAATTTTATGTCCATGATCTTTTACAAAATTAAGTTAGCCTAAATTCCTCAAATCTATGTACATTGTGAATTTGAACTGCAATCAAGCTGATTCTTTAGATTTCATGGAATCAGATGATGCATAAAAATATGCTTAGAACCTTTACTGCCTTTAATTGACATTAAATGCAAGTTTATTTGAAATTATATTCTCCATATTGTACTATTTTAACATTGTAGCTTTTGTTAAGAAAAAAATGTTATATTCTGAATCTCTAGGCTTTGAAATGACAACAGAGTTACAGTGTGTTCAAGGATTGATTCTGTGGCATGATAACTCGTTGTTGATAAGTGATTAGTTATTTAAAGATTACCAACAAGGAAATTCAGAGAAGAAAATTAATGAGTTCATTGCAGGTTACCTTTTTGAACTGCTTCAAATTTTTTCCTTTGTGTGTGTGTCTATATGGGGCTTCTTATACCAGTATGTTCTTTCGCTTGCAGCCTATGACTTCTTGAACTCTGATGAAAACTCTTTTAATCTAAA
This sequence comes from Musa acuminata AAA Group, assembly GCF_036884655.1. Taxonomy (NCBI): domain Eukaryota; kingdom Viridiplantae; phylum Streptophyta; class Magnoliopsida; order Zingiberales; family Musaceae; genus Musa; species Musa acuminata. The sequence continues at coordinate 31,506,607 of NC_088351.1, read as the reverse complement.
TATAGGGTACAACTCAACGTGTAATGATGGCAATGGTTATCTGGTGCGTGTGCCTCACTCGGTGAATCTGGTATGTATGAGACTGTTGTTTTAATCTCTGATATTGCAAATAATGTTCTGATTTGTATTAGCATCAAATAGTTGGCTAATTGCTGCTAAAATCAGTAATAAGTATGAGGGCAGTATTTTTTAAGGGCATTTTAATTCATCTTTTTTTATTGTTTCATCTTGTTAAGGTGATAAGTGTTCTCACCCTTGTGCAGCAACATCATGGATAAGTTTGGCTGACATAAAATTAAATATGTTACTTGTTGTAACTATTATCCCTGGGAGATAGAGTGAGCAATTTTATTAACACATTATTCTATTCATAAAATTTGGTTTCAGTTAATATTATTCTATTCATACTCTTAATTCTGTTTCCTAAAAGTAGTGGTTAACCCTCGGAGAGGTTCACTTCCTAGCAATTGGCTAAAATGTTTAAATTAAAATTGATAATAATATGTTCATCGGATTCTTATAAATCAATCTTAGTCTTATTCATTTTCAATATGGAACTAATCACTTGGGCTCCGATAGCAAAAAAACATAATGGACTTTCCGTGGAATCATAGCATTATTTAACTGACGAGTACTACTCCAAATTCTTTAATTTGAAAATCCTGCCTTTATACTAATAGATATTCTTTATTCACTGCCAAGGTGTTACTTTGACTACTTGTCAAAGTAATCTTACTTGATAATAACTAGTAAAACGGAACATAATCCTAGTTTGTGGTTTTCTGGTACCTTTAAATATATGATTGATATGAATTCAATGAAAATTTAGTAAGAAACCAAAATATGTTGTTTTTATATGAATGAGGCTTTCTCACTTTCACATAGCATCGACCGAGCCTCTCTTAAGTTTATGCAGACACTAAACATCAACATGAGTCCTGCTGACTCAATATTTTTGGCTCATATCTAGTTGCACCTCTCTGTAAATCCTGCCTTTTTGATGAATTTCTGGTGATGAATGAACTCAATGTTTTACTAGCTACTCATTTTCATGGAAAACAAGCGAACAGTCTGTCTCGAGTTCTGAGAGAGGCTTAAGCTAATTGTCTAACCTATACTGCTGTCTGCATCATTTCTTTTGTTTACTTTTAGCTGTATGTCTAAACTTTGTTTATGAATTGTGTTTGTTCATTCTTTGTAGATTCTTTCAATTGTCTCTAACAAAGATTTTAATTTCGAATGATAATGTCTGGATCGCCTGGTCTGCCAGCAGAACGATACTGTCGAATGGGACTGTTTCCGTCCTGTTACCATCCGAAATCGATCGATAACGATCAATTTCGATCGTCATTGGTCTCCCTCGACGATCCTGATCCGTCGCCCCCCTCACTCACCGGACGCCACAAATGAAATGTCACCTCCTCCTCGTTTGAGGCAACGAGGTCTCGGCATCATCGGTGTTATCCCGACGATGCCGTACCGTACCGTACCATACAGTACCGTATCAAAATGAGCTTAAAACGTCAATACGATACGAAATTATGAACATAAGTCTCTATGTCACTTTTGCTTAAACAATAGAAAAGAGAAAGCAAGACCCTTTTTAACAATCATACCTAACATTTCTTTAATTTTGTGTTTATATATCCATATTGCCCCTAGACCTAAGATAGGTATAAGTACACATAGACCAATGAGCATTATCTCATATTTCATTTATTTATGAAATTATCATTTTCATTTACTTTGCAGGCCTCAAATGCCTATCTGAAGTTTCACGATGGTCCTGTTGTCATGGCAGTGCTATATCTAAAAGAAATGCCCAAAACTGGAACACAGTCGAGGTTTGACATTTCTTCTCTTCTCAGTGCGTTATTCTTCACATGGATCATTGAGCTACTTTTCCCGGTAAGTTTAATGAGAGATAACATTATTAAAATAGATCTTTGAAATCTTTTTCTTAAAGAGGCAGCATTTTGTTTTGATGTGCATCCAAATTTAGTGCTAAGTTTCTGTAATACACAGTCTGCCTTTCCATGAGTGTTTGTTGTGGATGGGTAGAACCCTGAGATTCTACTGTATTCTTCCATGCCTGTGACATTATATGAAGATTTCAATCTCTAAACATCTATAGAACCCTGAATTAATCTACTATCATCATAAACTTTGGATGGTCTAACTTACTTCAGCTTAACAGAGACTAACCTTTTGTTTCTTATGTAGGTCATCTTGACATACCTTGTCCACGAGAGGCAACAAAAGTTAAACATTATGATGGAAATGCATGGGCTAAGGGATGGACCTTACTGGTTGATATCTTACGTCTACTTTTTCTCACTATCATCACTCTACATGATATGTTCTGTAATATTTGGCTCTCTAATAGGTAAAGGCAGCCCAAAAACTTCATTTGTTTGTGCATGAAAAGCTAAGCCTTTTCTGAGCTGATAATCTTTTCTCCTCTACAGGGCTAAAATTTTTCAGATTGAGTGACTACAGCGTACAAATCGTGTTCTATTTCTTTTACATAAACTTGCAGATAGCGATGGCCTTTCTCGCATCACCTTTCTTTTCTGCCGTGAAAACTGCTACAGGTGAGATATAAATATGGCTAAATTGGATGGGAGAACTTAGTGACATAGTCTAATGATATAAAATCTGATGCTGCAGTCACTGGGTACATTTATGTGTTTGGTTCCGGCTTATTAGGACCATACCTTTTGCAATCTTTCATCGAAGATACTAGCTTTCCAAGTAAGTAGGAACATTTCCAAATAAACATTCTCTATGGGATGATCTGAAAGATGTTTTGACCTGAAAGTTTGTGTTTTCTGGAAGATATCAATTCTCTTCACAATTCTTCAGCATTGAAAAAAGGTCTTCTCATGTTTTTCAGGAGCTTGGATTATAATGATGGAGCTCATTCCTGGATTTTCCTTGTATCGTGGGTTATATGAGCTTTCACAGTATTCCTTTAAAGGATATCAAATGGGGACTTCTGGCATGCAATGGGGAGACTTAAATGACAGGCAAAATGGGATGAAAGATGTGTTGATCATAATGTTTGTTGAGTGGCTAGTATTTCTTCTAGTTGCATTCTATTTGGATCAGGTATTAGGAGGAATCAGGAAGGTTCCACTATTTTTGTTAAACTATTTCCAGAAAAAATCTCCATCATCTCAAAGAAACCGTAGTTTGCGGCGACGAGGATTCGGAGTTCCTGTTGAAACGGAGAGTAGTGATGTTTCTCAGGAAGTAAGTTGCATTACTTTTCAGAGCTATTGTAAACTTGACTGAGTTCCAATGATCAGAACATTTAGAAGTTCATTGTTACTGAAAAAGTGAAACACTTAATTTAATTGATTACTGTTCAAGGTCAAGTTTTTCATTAGGAGTCTTAATATATTTGCAGAACATAGCAAGCTATATTGAATCAGACAATCAGAAAATTATTAGAATTTGTTGATTGCTTAACTGAAAATGGATCTTTGAAAGGTCACGTTTCTTCTGAAAACTTCTTTTGTGATGTTTATTTGGTAGGAACAAAAACAAAAACAAATTCCAAAACTTCCTTTATGCAAAGAAATTTTTTTTATTATATTCAAATATCTAAAAAGAAAAAGAAGAAAAAATATTTATTTTTTCTATAATTTCATAGCTTAGAATAGAATTTGTAAGGGAAAAAAAAATCGTTTTCCATCGAAACTCTCACTGAGCCCAAACCTCCCATCTCGGAAGTCAAACGATCCTGCGTTGACCATTGTATCCTTCGTACGTACATTTGCTGCTGTCACGTGATCCCGCGATTGTTTTCCTCCCCGTGTTCAGCCATGCAAGCGAAGTCATGCCGTCCCTTTCCTTACCACCACCTTCGGAGTTGCCCTATAAATCCTCCATCCCTTCTTTCAAGCTTTCAAATCATTGATCTTTCGAGAGAGACAGAAGCGAACAGGGAAGTAGACGCAAATACATTTCTTGCGAAGGCGAGAGAGGGAGAAAGGAATCGATGGAGTCATCGTCCTCCTATTCGTCCCGCGGCGCCGCCAGCTTCTTCACCCAAGCCAATGTTCTCCTCCGCAAGAACCTCACCTTCCAGGTTCCCCTTCCTCCGCCTTCCTCTCATCAACTCGATTTCGTTTCCTGAGCGGAGTGGCGAAATGAACAGGAATGGAATCACCTTTTGTGTTCTTTCCCTCATGCGCTTCGAGCCTTCTCATTGCTTGCCTGGATGCGTGTCCTCTTATGGCAGAAGCGGAACCTGAAGACCAACATCGGGATCGTCGCATTCCCCATCTTCCTCTGCGCGGTGATCATCCTCATCCAGAAAGTGGTGGAGGAGGAGATGAACAAGTACGGGCATCGATGCGGGTGCCAGGGAGGGGTCTGCGGCATCCAGTACTCATCGCTGGATCAGTTCGACGCATGCCCCATCTCCACCCCCTTCGAGTCGCCGGCGCTCCTCCAGGTTCCTCGCCCCGAGTCTCGCGCCGTGACATCCGATCACCCCACCCCCGCGGGCTTGCCCGATGAGTCTTGCAAGGTCTCGCAGTCCTGTCCGGCGTCGGTACTTTTCACCGGCGGCAATCAATCCTTCGCACAAAGTATCCGATTCTCTTGCCATGCTTTTGTTCCGGAAATCCATCACATTACGATGATTGCCCGCGAGTAACTGTCTGAACCGAAATTGATCTTTGTTGGCAGTTCTGGCGCAGAGTCTGTTTCTGAGTTCTTCCTCCGCATTGAACCTCTCGGATTTCCCCAGCAGTTTGTCTACTGTCATGCTTGTAAGATCTTAGAACCAATGCTTTTGTCTAGTTTGCTGTTATCATTCGTAATTGGAGGCAAGATTGGTTCTGTCCTTGACCTTTCCAGGGGACCGACACATCAACGGGAAACACACAGCTCATGGAGCCTGCTTTTGTCTCTGATAGACCCTTATATCTGATCCAACCTCAATGTGCATCAAATGCAACAAGTCCAATTTCCTTTATAATTGCCAACAGATCAATTGAGCTAGGTAAAATATTTTCTTGCCGGGAGCAAGACTACTTAGTTTTCTTCCTCCTCCTGTTCCTTTTCTTTGTCAACTTATCGTTTCCATTTGAGGTCTGGTTTAGAGTACTTCTGTCATGTTGAAATCTGTATTTGTACAATCGCCTGCGGTGAGGTTTTGTTGGTATCTCAGCAGTCACATGGTGTGTCCATTGGTAATACACACAAGCGTCCTTTGTCTCTTCTTCTACAAGAAAGAGATGCCTCATAAAACTATAGGATCTTTCCCCAAATATATAATAAAGATATTTCTTTTGCGTTGGTTGTTTCACGTCATTATCTATTGCTTGCTTCCAACTGCATGCTGACTTCTGAAAATTCTGGGACAGTAGGCAACTCGCTAACTCACTTGGCATCATTATGGAGCTAGAACAAATGACTTGTGCTTTAATTAAAAATTTTCAAGTGGCATACTGATGACTGAAGTGTAGGACTCTGCATTATCATATTCTCATCTAATACTTAATTGACAGATCTGGCAAAAAAGCCTCTATTGTTTGTTCTTTCTAGAATCTGAATGTGACTATTTGCTTTGGCATATTGCCAACAATTTTCCTTTAATTTTTTGAATTCCATGGAAACGTGAATGAGCTTCCTGTTTCAGCTTATGACCAGATGAAAATGTTTGGATTTTCTGTGTGATGTTTGAGCCGTTTTATACTTGTTCCATACTATAATATTAAAGAAAATTGATGAGAATCAACCACTTTTTGGAAAACTATTTGGAAACCCTTTTTCGTATATTATGTGATCCAGGTGATGATATTGATGTGTCATTTATGATTTATAAATGCACCCAGAATGCAAGTCTGAACTAAAAGGAAATTTAAATTTCATGTCCATAATCTTTTACAAAATTAATTAAGCCTAAATTCCTCAAATCTATGTACACTTGGAATTTGTGCTGCAATCAAGCTTATTCTGAAGATTTCATTGAATCGGGTGATGCATAAAACTATGCTTGCCAAAACCTTTACTGCCTTTAATTAAAATTAAATGCAAGTTTATTTGAAATTATATTCTTCATATTGTACTATTTTAATGTCGTAGCTTTTGTTAAAAAAATTGTTATATTCTGAATCTCTAGTCTTTGAAATGACAACAGAGTTACAATGTGTTCAAGGATTGGCTTTGTGGCGTGATAACTCATCGTTGATAAATGATGAGTTGTTTAAAGGTTACCAACAGGGAAATTCAGAGAAGAAAATTAATGAGTTCATTGCAGGTTATCTTTTCGAACGGCTTCAAATTTTTAATCTTTTGTGTGTGTCTGTACGGGGCTGCTTATACCAGTATGTTCTTTCTCTTGCAGCTTATGACTTCTTGAATTCTGATGAAAAATCTTTTAATCTAAATATTGGGTACAACTCAACGTATAATAATGATGTCAATGGTTACTTGGTGCGTGTACCTCGCTCAGTGAATCTGGTATGTATGAGACTGTTGTTATAACCTCTGATATTGCAAATATGTTCTGGTTTGTATTAGCATCTAATAGTTGGCTAATGGCTGCTAAAATCAGCAATAAGTATGAAGACAGTATTTTTTTAAGGGCATTTCAGTTCATCTTTTTTTGTTGTTTCATCTTGTTAAGGTGATACGTGTTCTCTCCCTTGTACAACGGCACGGATAAGTTTGACTGACAAAATTAAATATTTTACTTGTTGTAACTCTTATCCGTGGGAGATAGAGTATGCAATTTGTGTGAGTGGTTCTCCATGTGAGCTTTTGAGTTGCTATTATTCTATTCATACTCTCAGAGCTCCATTAAGACTAATGTTCTCACAAAATGGTTTGACCTGTTATTGTGTCTTTATATTATCTTTGTTAACAAGAATAATGTATGCTATTCTTACTGTTTGGTAAAAGTAGTGGTTAACACTTGGAGAGGTTCACCTGATGGGGGAGACCTTTAATGTTTAGTTAAGATGTGTATCCAAGTCTTAGGTACCAAATGAAATTGAAAAATGGAATGCACATCACTGTAAAGCACATGAGCAGTAGCTTGGGCTCCAAGAACAAAAAGCATAATGGACTTTCTGTGGAATTATAGCCTTCTTCAACTGATGAGTACAACTCCAAACTCTTTAATTTGAAAATGCTGCCTTTATACTAATAGGTTTTCTTTATTCACTTCCGAGGTGTTACTTTGATTACTTGTCAAGTAATCTTACTTGATAATAACTAGTAAAACAGAACCTAATCCTAGTTTGTGGTTTTCTTATACCTTTAAATATATGATTGATATGAATTCAATGAAAATTTAGTAAGAATCCAAAATATGTTGTTTTTATATGAATGAGGCTTTCTCACTTTCACATGGCCTCGGCTGAGCCTCCCTTAAGTTTATGTAGACACTAAACATCAACATGAGTCCTGCTGACTCAATATTTTTGGCTCATATCTAGTTGCACCTCTCTGTAAATCCTGCTTTTTGATGAATCTCAGGTGATGAATGAACTCAATGTTTTACTAGCTACTCATTTTCAAGGAAAACAAGTTAACAGTCTGTCTCAAGTTCTGAGAGAGGCTTAAGCTAATTGTCTAACCTATACTGTTGTCTGCATCATTTCTTTTGTTTACTTTTAGCTGTATGTCTCAACTTTGTTTATGAATTGTGTTTGTTCATACTTTTTATACTTTTTAACTCAAGTTTAGATCCTTTCAATTGTCTCTATGTCCCTTTTGCTTAAACAATAGAAAAGAGAAAGCGAGGCCCTTTTTAACAATCATAACTAACATTTCTTTAATTTTGTGTTTATATATCCATGTTGCCCCTAGACCTAAGATTGGTATAAGAACACATAGACCAATGAGCATTATCTCATATTTTATTTATTTATGAAATTATCATTTTCATTTACTTTGCAGGCCTCAAATGCCTATCTGAAGTTGCACAATGGTCCTGGTGTCATGGCAATGCTTGAATATCTTAAAGAAATGCCCAAAACTGGAACGCAGTTGAGGTTTGACATTTCTTCCCTTCTTGGTGCATTATTCTTCACCTGGATCATTGAGCTACTTTTCCCGGTAAGTTTAATGAGAGATAATATTATTAAAATAGATCTTTGAAATCTTTTTCTTAAAGAGACAGCTTTTTGTTTTGATGTGCATCCAAATTTAGTGCTAAGTTTCTGTAATACACTGTCTGCCTTTCCATGAGTGTTTGTTGTGGATGGGTAGAACCCTGAGATTCTACTGTATTCTTCCATGCCTGTGACATTGTACGAGGATTTCAATCTCTAAAGTCTAAACATCTATAGAACCCTAAATTAATATACTATCATTATTAACTTTGGATGTTCTAACTTATTTCTGCTTAACCGAGACTAACCTTTTGTTTCTTATGTAGGTTATCTTGACATACCTTGTCTATGAGAGGCAACAAAAGTTAAAAATTATGATGAAAATGCATGGGCTAAAGGATGGACCTTACTGGTTGATATCTTACGTTTACTTTTTCTCACTATCATCACTCTACATGATATGTTTTGTCATATTTGGCTCTCTAATAGGTAAAGACAGCCCAAAAACTTCATTAGTTTGTGCATGAAAAACTGAGCTGATAATCTTTTCTCCTGTACAGGGCTAAAATTTTTCAGATTGAATGACTACAGCGTACAAATCGTGTTCTATTTCTTTAACATAAGCTTGCAGATAGCGATGGCCTTTCTTGCATCAACTTTCTTTTCTGCTGTGAAAACTGCTACAGGTGAGATATAAGTGTGGTTAAATGAATCAAAAAATTCTGCCTTCAACTTTGGATGGGAGAACTTGTGACATAGTTTAATGAAATGAAATCTGTTGCTGCAGTCACTGAGTACATTTATGTGTTCGGTTCCGGCTTATTAGGACCATACCTTTTGCAATTTTTCATCGAAGATACTAGCTTTCCAAGTAAGTGGGATCATTTCCAAATAAATATTCTTTATGGGATGATCTGAAAGATGTTTTGACCTGAAAGTTTATGTTTTCTGGAAGATATCAATTCTCTTCACAATTCCTCAACATTGAAAAAAGGTCGTCTCATGTTTTTCAGGAGCTTGGATTATAGTAATGGAGCTCATTCCTGGATTTTCCTTGTATCGTGGGTTATATGAGCTTGCACAGTATTCCTTTAAAGGAGATCAAATGGGGACTTCTGGTATGCAATGGCGAGATTTAAATGACAGGCAAAATGGGATGAAAGATGTATTGATTATAATGTTTGTTGAGTGGCTAGTATTTCTTCCAGTTGCATATTATTTGGATAAAGTATTAGGAGGAATCAGGAAGGATCCGCTATTTTTGTTAAACTATTTCCAGAAAAAATCTCGATCATCTCAAAGAAAGCCTAGTTTGCAGCGACAAGGATCTGAAGTTCTTGTTAAAATAGATAGTACTGATGTTTCTCGGGAAGTAAGTTACATTACTTGCCAGAGCTATTGTATACTTCACTGAGTTCCAATGATCAGACAAACATTTAAAAGTTCATTGTTACTGAAAAGGTGAAACACTTAATTTAATTGTTTACTGTTTAAGGTCAAGTTTTTCATTAAGAGTCTTAATATGTTTGCATAACATAGGAAGCTATATAGAATCACAAAATCAGAAAATTATTAGAGTTTGTTAATTGCTTAACTGAAAATGGATCTTTTAAATGTCAGAATTTTTTGTATTTTACTTGGTTATTGTAACTAATAGCAACTCAACGATGTTCAAATACTACTTGGTTTAATACTAGAGCTTAGATGTTTTGGAAGATGTTGATTATCTTGTTATCATAAATCATTTGAAATGGAAAATTGTGTTAGGTTGCTAAGAATGATTTGATTGTTATTACTGCTTTATGAATGGCCTTTCCAAATCAAATCAAGGTTGTATTGTGTTGTTTTTCTAACTGACTGTTAAAATAAAGTCATCCAAGTGAAGATTACTTAAGAGTATCTCGGTTTCATAAAAGAACTTTAAGATGCGAATAACAACAATTATTAAACAACAATTTTTATCGAACTACTACTTTCATTAAGTGCTAGCTTGGATTTTGAGGACTACATTTCTATATGTCCTAATTGCTTTTCTTATCATAAAATTCTGTTGTATTTCTTAATATTACATTTAACTGTCTTCAATTACTGATCTTTTAGTTTCTGCAGCTCTTGATTAATTGCAATCATTCATATCATGTTTTTGTTCATGCCAGCGTGAAGTTGTTGAGCATCTGCTACTAGAACCTAATATTAGTCATGCAGTCATCTCTGATAACCTCAAAAAGGTTTACCCAGGATGTGATGGAAATCCAGACAAACATGCAGTTCGAGGACTATCTCTTGCTTTACCTAATGGTGAATGTTTTGGCATGCTTGGCCCTAATGGTGCTGGAAAAACTACCTTTATCACTATGGTAAGTGATAAAGTTTAAATATGGATTTCTTATTGACTGCATTACATCAAGATGCTTATACCTAGGTCATGACGGCACTGTGTAGCCTTGGCTTTGTATCAGTTCCAAAAGTTAGTTGCATTTATTCAATATATATATTCTTCTTCCTGAAATAAAAAAAATTATTTACTGAAAGCCCTTTTTCAGTCACCATAAAGTCAATTCTAGCATCCTTCTTGCTAAACTCTTAAGAGTTCAGTTAGGCCTTTTTCGGTATTGCATATTTATTGGTCTATCAGTCCTCCATTTCGTATGGTTCTAACATATGTTATGGCAAAAAAATTGTCCTAACAACTGTATTTGCAGATGATTGGTCTTATTACACCTTCCTCTGGCACTGCATATGTTCAGGGAATGGACATAAGAACTAATATGGATCAAATATACACAAGCATGGGAGTATGCCCACAGCATGAGTAAGACATTTATATCTTATGATTTTACTGCTGAGAAGATTACCATTGATAGTTCTCTTGTTCACTTCAATCAAACATTGCTAGTCCTATTAACAATCATCCTAAACTACAGCTTGCTCTGGGAAACATTGACTGGCAGAGAACATTTACTGTTTTATGGCCGACTGAAGAACCTTAAGGGTGCTGCATTGTTACAGGTATTTCATAATTATCAATATGGTGTGTTATACTTAAGATTTGGGTCATCTTACCATAGTACAATTATACTACTAATTGCCTCTGTACAAAGTTGTATCGAACACTAAAGGATAATTTTCAGTTTCACCATTTGTAACTTTGCTTATTATGCATCACTTTATATTCTAATTTCTATTCCATCATCATATTCTAACTTTGCTTATTATGCATCACTAAAGGATAATTTTCAGTTCCAATAATTAGAATAATCATGGGAGTACCAAGCCATATTCTGATTGTTAACTGATAAAAATGATAGCATGAGTGAATTCTGCTATTAGGGTTCATAATTAACAACAAACAGGTTGGAATTTAAACGTGTATGAGGTTCTTAGTGAAAACATTTGTATTAGGAAAAGATTGCCTTTTACTGCAACTGTACTAATTGAACATAAGAAATGGGGGGGTATCACAAAATTACCATTTATTAACTCACCGTAGTGTATGATTAACACAAACCATGTAGATTTGCTATATTATATGCTCAAATAATAAGGACTTAACATTGTTATAGAAGCAGGTTTCATGGTTCACTTGCGTTGGCTGATCTTAAGTTGGCTGTCTAAATTCACTGTTGCATTAATCTGGCCAATATTCTATTTATCAATCTGAAATTGAAAATTGACAAGCCAATTTCTTCCCATATAAGGATTTTTTTTTTTAATCTTAGTTTCTTCTGTAGAGGCATCTTTGTGTTGCTATCAGGAGGTTATCCTGCTCAGAAAGTGTCAAATGCATGTATTATTTAACAATTTAATTGCACAGGAACACATTTTCTCATGGAATTCAGTATTACATGTCTGAAACTTATTGACATCTCTTACATGTATTCATCATCTTCCAGGCTGTGGAGGAATCTTTGAAGAGTGTGGATTTGTTTTATGGTGGTGTTGGAGATAAACAAGTTGCGAAATATAGTGGTGGAATGAAAAGGAGGCTTAGTGTTGCCATTTCACTGATTGGGGATCCTAAGGTACAAATCTTTCTGATGGTTCTAGACCTACACAGACAGAAATATTTTGAGAAAAATCTAAGGTTTGAAATATCTTTGGCAGGTTGTCTACATGGATGAGCCGAGTACTGGACTAGATCCTGCATCACGAAACAGATTATGGAATGTCGTGAAGCATGCAAAAAGAGACCGGGCAATCATACTCACAAGTATGTATATTCTGCCAGCTTTATTGCTGCCGGTAACCTACCCACGAAGTCTGGGTTGTAGAAAGACAAATGTCTGAATCTTGCATAAACATATTTAACTGCATTGTCAAAAGTTTCAGATTCATTGTTTTCGCCTAGATAATAGGACAATCAAATATTCACTCATGCCAGGGGATAATATGTATTCTTATTTACTACCGATGACCTCAAATAATTAAGATATCTCAATGATTTCAGCACACTCGATGGAGGAAGCCGAGGTTTTATGTGATCGTCTTGGCATCTTCGTTGATGGAGGTTTCCAGTGCATAGGAAATGCAAAGGAGGTATGACAATCACATGACATTCATATCAGGGTAGTATTACTTCAAAAACTTGTTCCTACAATTTAAGTGGCTGATCTAAAGTTTAAGCTACATGGTTATTCAAACCATTTCCTCAACTATTTCAAGTTCTGCAAACACATGATATCTACAATTACATTGATTGTTCAAATAATTTCCTCACCTACTTTCATCTGGTGATGAAAAGCTTTCAAATCTGAAAAAGTTCCGAGAAACAGAATATACTGAAAGAATTTTCATTGCAGCTCAAGGCTCGGTATGGTGGATCTTATGTCTTTACCATGACGACATCTGCGAACGAAGAAGAAGAGGTGGAAAACTTGGTTCGGCGACTATCGCCAAATGCAAACAAGATCTATCACATATCTGGAACCCAAAAGTTTGAGCTGCCAAAGCAGGAGGTCAGGATATCTGATGTTTTCCGAGCTGTCGAGATTGCAAAGAGTAAACTCACAATCCAGGCATGGGGTCTGGCTGATGCCACATTGGAGGATGTGTTCATCAAAGTTGCCAACAATATTTCAGTGAGCTTTCATGATTGATAAATACTCGCCGCTGCTATTTGTGTTATATTTTGTACGATAAATTTGTATGTTTGGCACAATTATTCTACTTTTTTGGTTTGAGAATCTAATGATATCATCCATAGATAGATAGTGTATGATTATTATCATTGCCCCCAACAATATAGTGGACAGGAATATTAATATCTGTATCTTGAACCTTGATATTGTATCATCTTCATATGCTAATTTCACCTAGTTGATCTCATGAGTTGTTTATCAAGTAATATCTAATTTTTGTTGGTGGGTAATGCTGGCTCCATTTAACCTTTTTAATTTCTTGATTTTGTGGATACTAGATTCATTATTGCTATTTTTTAAAATTATTTTTCTGAAATTTCTATAATTTAAATTTTACTTTTTGTGTTGTATATATGTATGCGAATTATGGCAAACTTAAAAATAACCAAATATTGGGATCTTCTCTAATTAATGGTCGGACTCAAATTGTGCTTCACTTCGGAAACTCGATCTAAGCCGGTCATATAAAATAAATGGAACCCACATCGACGAAGCGATTCATACTGGAATCGCTTGGAGGATTATAAATTAAAATTCACACTGGACGGGATGCACCACTAAAGACATTTTCCACTTCGCCTCCCCTGTTGCCCTCACCTGCGCTCCTTTGCCCTTTCTCGGAAGAAGAGAGGCCCAGAAGAAAATGGAGGAAAACAAGGCGGGCGAAGCGATCGAGTCTTTCGAAGAGTCTTCGCCGAAGCCTGACCCCAATTCTAGCTCCGGCGACAAGAACAAGGCACCGGAGGTGGAAGTCCACCTCTTCCGCCGGGGACGAGGGCCGATCGACGTCTTCCGATCGAAGCTGGGCGGTTGGGATCAGGATCGCCTCGAGGTTCAAGACATCCTCGACAAGTATGGGTTCAAGTCCCTCTTCGCCTTTAATCCCGAGTCGGGGAGAGGCGTCCCCATCCGCTTCAGCTCCCGCAACGGCCGATCAATCCTCCCTTACACCGGAGGATCTGTGGTCGTCATTGATGGAGAACCCAAGGTGATTCCTCTCTCGATCGTTTGTTCGTCTGAACCTTTTTGTTGAATTTATTCGATTGATCATGATTTTTTTTTTCTTTTTAAGAAAGCTAAAATTCCTGGCGAAAAAGATAGATTTTTGTAGAGATCTCATGCTGTTCTTGATTTTTTTGATTTCTTTTTAGAGTATTTATGGTAATTCTTCTTTGCAGGATTCATTGGTTAAGCCTGTGACGAAGATCATGGTCGGAGTAGCAGTGCTAACACTTCTGATCGCAATGTTCTTTAAAGAAACACCGGAATGGTTCAAGTCGTCAAGGTTCTCCGGCATAACATTTCCTCCATGGGTTCTTGCTTGCATGGTTATCGTCTTCACTCGCTTGAGGAAGAGAACTAAGGATGTTCTGAAGAAGTATGGGCGGTGAAAAGCAATCACTGGTAATGACTCCGCACAAAATTACAGAATTCTTTCCCTGTCCCATCTTCTCCTTGTTTATCAAACTGCCCTTCTCAAATGTGCTTCCTCAGAAGAATTGTGGGATGTAATTTGTTTCAGTTCAAATGGAAATTTTCTTAATTATATATCCCACATGTCTTAGTTAATCAATGGATAATGCCATTCAACACAACTAATTTACTTCAAGTAGTACATAGTTATTGACATGGATATGTTACAGGTATGTCAAAGTAGTAAGAATGTGAGCCTATCATATTTTCATAAAAGGCGTAACTTCAATATGCATATGCTTGTATAAACACTTGCTCATGATACTTTTAGCTTCCTTGATTCTTTGGATATTTAAGTATTTACCTCTTGACCCTGACAAATTAGTAGCATGTTTGCTCATGTGATCAAAACACAAAGCTAAAAACTTTCACATAAATCTTATGTTGCCCTCGAGAACTAGATTTGGACTACGACTAAGGATAATCAGGATGTCAAATCTTAATAATTAAAAATTATACTTCATCTGTAAAGCATAATTTTGGTTGCTCACAGGGACACAATTTTGATGGTGGGTCCTGTTATCCTAATGTGGTTGCCTCCTTATGATCTAGGTGCCCAGTGTTCAAGTAGTATAAACTATCTGCTTATTTTGCAGAAGTAAGACTTCATATACTAATCCTTGTCAGACCCTATATTGGCGAGAGTCTTATGCAGTAGGTCACCCATTTTTATGATGACATGATTATCTTATGTCCCTTGGTGACCTTAAAACTTTGATGGTGTTATGACATAGTGCAAATGGTTAACTGAAATGATATAGAACAAGGTTCTGGGACTTTTGAGGTTTAGGTACATTATTTCTTTTTTATGAAAAATAAATTAAAGGATGTATTTTCTTGAAAATTGATACTGATTGCAAGTTCTGTTCAGACTCGGAAAACATTAAATGACAATTTTATCATAGATTTTTTTCCTTCTTAACAAGAATGTTTTCCGCATACTTAGCTCATGTTATAATAGGCAGAACTTGAACAAAATGTACAAGTAGTTTATCAAATCACTGCTTTAATAAACACCATCAGTTGAATATTATTTTTCTTTCGAAATAGGAGTTCGTTATAGTTATTGACATTAATGATGTTTGAGGTGTTAATGGAAATTCAGGATATAATGATGTTTCTGTGCTATCTTTTTGTGCTCCAAGGTGGTTGTGAAAATAAAAATATATATTATTTGTAAGGATGACTTATTTTCCTTTAAGTGCCAATTTGTCTATGATCTCCTTCATCAAGCATTGGCTGTGTAGCATGTGTCAAGTAGTCATTCTTCATGCAAATCATCTCTTTTTATCCGATCCGGTAAAAAAACCTTGAGTCAAGAAGACTCTGGATATGAAATAGTCATACTCCATGCAAGCCTTCTCTTTCTATCCAATTGGGTAAAAGGAACCTTAAGAAGCATTTGTGTATGAACAATCTAACTTTTAGCAGATTTTTTAATCATCCACATGATGAATGTAAGTCCTTTGGGAAACACTGATATATACCAACAATTGCAAATTTAGAGATGTGAGAGAGAGAGAGAGTGGATACTGTGAAATTTAAATTATCTCTCATTTGTGTGTCAACTCATGAATCTAGGAACTGCCTGTTGAAAATTGACCCTGATTTGGACCAAACAAGAATGAAGGAATCATATGTTTTGAATTAAAGTGACAATTTTATCTCCAGCCAAATATTGCTTTATTTTGCTCTTTGTAAAATGATGCTGTTTTTATGTGCATTTTTAAAATAAAGGAACCATATGTTCATTTTTATGTGCATTTAAAAATAGATTTAATTATTTTGTGTTGGACCCAAAAAAATGACACCGAAGTTATACATCTTACAATAGGTTTATGCTACTGATTTTCTAGGGAATGTACCATGGTGAAGATCCGTAGGCTGCCAACATCAACTACTTGAATTTTTTCTATCATTTGTCATTGGTTTGTGTGAACTTAAAGTTATAGGTTTTTCATCATAACTACCCTTTCAACTTAATGTTTCACACTTGTTCATTGAGAACTGCAACATCACTTCGACACCGTTTGACAATGCAAGTTTATTTTTCCTTTTGGTCTATGGTTGATACAGCCATCATCTGCCACATTGATAATACAAATTTCAGTTCTTGTAGTCATTCTGATACTTGAGAAGATAGGAAGTGACATTGTTCTCTGTGGTTGCATGCAAAAACATGGTAAATTGCAGTGGAGTTGACTAATCAATAAGCAACACTGGTCCTTTTTTTTTTTTTTTTCTGAAGAAGACATTGGAGAATTATGATATTAGCAGCGTTCTACTTCCTACTGTTTTCACCCAATAACCTGTCTGTAGAAGTTTGGCAGCTCATTTGGGTTACAAATGCCATGAAATCAACTGTATTCGTTCATTACCAGCGTGTTGCTGTCTTGATCTTATCGATCGTGTTTCAGAACTTCATACTTCATATTGGAATGCGAGTTATTAATGATGTGTCATATCATCGGACGAATGAGTGATGTCAGAGATGATCTGTCCGGTTCTCGATGTAGAAGCAGCAAAAGGCGCCGAGGAGGTCAAACTGGGTCGACGGGTGGAGGCGCTGCCTCACAAGTCATCAGCAATTTTTGAAACTTAGGAGCGTTCTATAGGAATTTTTGAAAATTAGAACATTCTTTGAGAATTTTTCAAAGTTATAATTAAAAAAAATTAATTTTAAAATATATATATATATATATATATATATATATATATATATATATATATGTGTGTGTGTGCGTGTGAAATACTTCGTTTACATGTTGAAAATAGGAGATCCGACGGTGTATATCTCTGTACGCCGAACAGATCAGCCGTTCAATTTTTTTCGTCCTTTCAGGTATTAGTAAGCATCCGAATCACGGAAGCAACAGTTAATTAAATTCTTGAACCAATTGAACAAAATTTGCAGATTAGTTAAATCAAAACTTTCCGATTATTCATGAATATACCACCTATTTAAATTAGATTTAATAATAATAATTAACTGGATTTAAGATGGATATAGATACAAATATGTTCGAGTGATTGGAGATTAAAGCGGAATGATTTTGGTTTTCAAATTTTGAATTCAGAACGAGAAGGTTTTTCTTTTGAAATAATTGAAAAAGAAAAAGAAAATTCGCGCCATCGCTATTTAAGAGTCTTCGTCTCTCTCTCTCTCTCTCTCCGTCTGTTATTCTGTTTCCTCTCTGTTGCGGCTGCTGCTCTTTGATCCCGATCGAGGGAGGATGGGTCCAGGTCTCTACTTCGAGATCGGCAAGAAGGCCAGAGGTAAATTCGTCTTGTTCGATGTCTCTTACTTTGTGATTTTTCGACCTTTTCTTGATGGAGATCTTTGGTTCTGTTGCAGAACTCCTTTATAGGGATTACCAGACGGACCACAAGGTCACCGTCACCACCTGCACCTCGAATGGAGTCGTGAGTGATCATTTTCTCCTCCTTTTCGTTTTATAGGGATTTTACGTAATGTTTGCTGGTTCTTCTTTGATTTCTCTGGTTCTGATGAATGGACGGATCGTTTCAGTCAATTTAGTCTTTAGTTTTGCGTGGAGACGGATCTTGAAATCACTCATATGACTTCATGTTTTGCATTTATTTTTATATTTCTTTTCCTATTGGGAGATCACAATTTATGGTCAGAGGGATTTGAGTATGCTGCAGATCCATCAAAGTTTGATTGACTTTCCTCCTCTGATTGGTCTTTGTGTAGACCGTTTTATTGGTTAATGGACATACTGTTTGACGTGTCTTTGGTCTCTGGACATGAACTATGAGGAGCTTAGTTTGAGGTCTGGTTTATTCATGGCCAAGTCTGTGCAACCGCAAGCCCATATTGCATTGGAGATCTAGGGTTGACATATTTGACTATTTCTGTAAAGTAATGTACCAAGTGACCAATGGAATTCATAGCAGCCTATCATTTTTATATTTGACCAAGAAGTTGGTCAGAATTATTAATCAAGCCTTAGGTTGAAATTTGCAACAATTTCCCATACCAATTCAACCACACTTTCCAAGAACTATTCAGATCAACTTCATATATGCGGAAAAAATACACACAAACTAATAATTTCTTGTTAATTATAGTAGTGGTGACAGGTTGCTTCTGTCTTCGATCCTCATAGGAGGAAGAGGAAGACAGAAGAATCAACCACTATCTTTGTGGAAAGGGTGGATATGAGGATCTATGATTAGTTATGATAGCTATCGTTTCACCAGTGATTTTTCAACAATTTATAAATATGAAAAGCACATCTCTAGTATTCCTACCTCTAGAATCACCCTTTGATCAGCTTTGTAGCAACATGAAATAATTCAAATAAGACTAGAAAAGTTTCAGCCGACTTGCAGAATTTCATCATAGAAATTCTGCAATTAATGTTTAGTGTAGCTTCCCAATTAAATAACATCCATGCAACTAATTTTGATCTAAAGCAATTGACATGTAGATGTCCACACCAACTTTTTGTTTATTGTAGTGCATTTGGACATTCAAGAAGATCATGCCAGCGCACATCAATAATCCAATAAGAGAGTCTAGCAGTTTTGTCTCAAAACTCACCACTTTCAAATCTACATGACTAGTGGAATATGTATATCACAACATATCTCAATAATTTACTAGCTATTTTGAAAATTTAAAATTTATCAGAGATTAATTTGGAGGACATGAATTTATAGCAAGAATCATCTTTCTTAGCATGTGACCCATGAAAGGAGGGCCAAAAGATTCCACTTCAGCCCTAATTAGGTCAGCCTAAGTCTTCCTTAGGTGAGCCAAGAGATGGGCCAAATAAACCTTGTCATGTGGGCCCAACAGTCTTAGATGCTTTGTCATGTGGTCTGCCTAGAGGGGGGGCTGAGTGTCATCTTAGCAGCCTAAGACCACTTGAAGTTTTATATTAGCATCTAGGCTAACACACCATCAAGTTTCATCACATTTGTATATAGGTTTGTTGTAACCAAGGTCTTTAATTTCGAATAATATCATCCGGTACGGGCGATACATACCAGTCCGTCAGTAGATCGGTACACAGACCACTCGTTACCGGATTGTATATATGTATATATATATATATATATATGTATATATATGTATATATATGTATATATATGTATATATATATATTTATATATGTATATATATATACATATATCCATATATATATATTTAGGCGACGTCGCCTTGTTTTTCTGCAACGTCACCGAATTTTTATTTTATTATATATATATATATATATATATATATATATATATATATATATATATATATATATATATATATATATATATATATATATACACACACACATACATATATCGTACCGAGCGAATGTCGAAACTCCAGTACGGTACGATATTTTAATCCTTGGTTCTAACTCCTAATTTTAGTCAGATTAGGACTGTGCCAGTTGAGAGTGACCTTTATTCATTTGGAGACACTTAAATTGACCCAAATTTGGTTGGATTGATTTCAAGTCAAGGGATATCGGGAACTTAGAGAGTTTTTCTAGAAGTTCGGGGCTCATCAAGGTCATGGATGAGAGCTGGGGGATGGACACCTAATTGACACATCTTCTTTTCCTAATTTGATTGTACTCAAAGAAAGGATTGGTCATTGATTTTATTTTGCTAGATAATGTACAACTAATGATGCATTTGAGATTGAGAGTTTATAAATAGGTGAGTTGTGTATCCCCTAAGACATAGAACTTAAGTATTATTTTTAATAAAATATTATCTTTTACCTCTTTTTCTCTCTTTTATCTCTTTCTTCTCGATTCTGTTGGCTATCTTTTCTCCTTTTCACTATATTCTTTACCGAACATTTTCCCTTGAACTAAGTTGTTGCTTGATAGATAACGAATATCCTATCGAATAATAAGGAAAAATGTTTCCCATTTGGAAGTGTTGCTTGGTTCTGAAGCTGCATGCTTTGGATAGATAAAAAGCACCTCACTCCTAAAAAATCTATAAGGAACCGGTAAAGGCATTGAAAAGAAGAGTTGCAGGGTTATGACCTTTCAAGATAAAAAGTTAATCACATGTTTCTCTAATTATCAGGTCATGCACATTGCCGGTCTATATGCATATTGACTTGTCCATGCAGTACATTTAGAAAAGACAAACATCATTTTGACTTTTTACAATGTGATTTTCTTGTTTGAAGCTTGTTTTTCTAGTTACATGTATACTTACAGATTAATATGAATGCTATATACTGAATAATTCTCTCTTTGTTGTTTCTCTACACAAATTTCCACTTGTTTGATCTTTTCTCTGCTGCAGGAAATTACCGCATCGGGCACAAGAAAGAATGATTTGATTTTTGGTGAGATTCAATCTCACATAAAGAACAAGAATGTCACCTTTGATGTGAAAACAAACTCAGATTCAAATGTAACACTTCTTTCATTCTTTGATTGTCTTTTTCCAAATTTAACATGTTATAGTGTTTGAAGCATAAATCTTTCACATATAATTTATACCAGAAATTCATGAGTTTCGTATTATTCATTAGTTATTTATTGTATGGTACTTGGAAATGTTGACCTGGTGCATACAATTTCTCATGCTTGTTAACACATGCTTAAGGTACCTACAGAGAGAACTATTGATATACCGTTCCTCTTAAGGAGCAGGTTTTTGTTTCTTGGTCTTTTTTTTTAAATCTCATCATTTGTTGCTTCTCCTTTCAAATATTTGTAGTTTCTTATTCTCAAATAATTTATCTGAAATTCAATATCTTTCATTAAGCTAGGTGTTCTATTAAAGAATGTTGAGATTCATATCAAGTCTTTGTATTTCAAAATGCAATGATGATAAAAATGGAATACATTAATTTCTTAAAGAAATATGAGGGTTTGGATCTTCCTTAAATGCAGGCAATCATAGCCTATCCACAGTCTGGAGTTGGGTTTGGATCAAGAACTTTAAATAAGTTTACGAGAATTGTTCTTTTTAACATTTATGTAATGATTTTCAGAAGAAAGAAAGGTCTAGATCACTAAAAAGAATTGTTGAGGGAGGGATTTGATGGGCAAGTCCTGTAGACTTCACTCGTCAAGTCTTTATGATAAATGATTAAATGGTAACAAGGTTTATTAACAACTGTACATTTTATGTGATGAAAAAACAAAATAGATTGTAAGGCTATTAAGTCAATCATGATCAAACACATTATTTGGCTTATCATGAAAATGCCATTTTTACTATAATAATGAGCCTGATGTATTCTTGTCAACTCAACTAATGAAACAACAGACAGGAGAGAATGTGCCATTTTCTTGCAGATATGATTTTTTTCTGCTGACAGATGGTGGTGACAACAAAGTTTGTTTTGTGGTATTTGCTAGGTTACAACAACAATTACCATTGACGAACTTGCCAGCCCAGGGTTGAAGACAATTTTCAGTTTTGTTGTTCCAGACCAGAGGTCTGGGAAGGTAAGCAGAAAGTTCTGGTGAAGTAATCAGATAGTTGTTCTTGTTGTCAACTAAATTGTTCTATATATCAACTTATTGCTGTGTTCCAGGTTGAGATTCAATACTTGCATGATTATACTGGGATTAATGCGAGTATTGGATTGACAGCAAATCCTGTGGTTAACCTTTCTGGTGCGGTTGGATCTAAGACTCTCTCAGTTGGTGCTGATGTAGCATTTGACACTGCAACTGGGAAATTCATCAAGTACAATGCTGGTTTGAGCATCACTAATGCTGATCTTATTGCTGCCTTGACTCTGTTAGTACCTTCTCCAAGTGAACTTTCACTCTAATGACTTTCGTCAAATAGAGAATTATTCCTTACAAAATTCATTTATCGTGTCTAATGACTAAGTAAAATGTGCTTGAATCCAAATCATGGTTTAGGATATTTATGTTTAACTTTGAATTCCATCCCCTTGCAGGAATAACAGGGGAGACAGCTTGACTGCTTCCTATTATCACCTAGTTAAGTCTTTGTCAAGGACAGCAGTTGTTGCGGAGCTGACACATAGTTTCTCAAGTAATGAGAACACACTCACCTTTGGAACTCAGCACGCACTGGACCGCCTGACCACCGTAAAGGGACGTATCAACAGTTATGGTAAGGCTAGTGCACTCATCCAGCATGAGTGGAAACCCAAATCATTTCTGACTATCTCAGGAGAGATTGACACCAAGGCCATTGAGAAGAGTTCAAAAGTAGGCTTATCCTTGGTTCTCCGGCCATGATGAAAAGTTGTGTACCATATGCACTGTGCCTCCATTTCACAATTGAAAGGAATGGAATTAAGTTGAGAAAGGCTGACGGCCCCAATTTTGGATGGTAGCATGATTTTCAATCGTTGAATTTTTTTGCTGGTGCTTGTTCTATGGTACAAATGGCAGCATTTATTCTCCTTTTGTTTCTATACGAGTCTGTTAGAATAATTTTTTGGTGATCGGGACCAGATCTTGTCCCATATATACTTGCCAGAAATTTAATCTTGCTTCGTGCAGAGATTCGTTTTGACCATTGCTTTATGCTGCATACTGCCTTTAGTGGTCTTCACATGATCTGATTTTATAGTCTTCACTCAAATTCATTCAATAATTTCTTTTGTCTCTGTATGTTTTACGAATTTCTTGCTACATGATTAACTTTTTCAGAACAAAGATCTCAGTTCTTTACCTGCGTGAGGTTTGATAACGATAAATGCCTGATAGGAAGATGGAAAACAAAAATGTAATAAATATAGATTCATGAAGATTGAAGATTTATTGAATATTTCAATATTATCTAGGAATAAAAAAGGATAAGAAAATTTTATTTATTTTCTTGAGGTATTCAGTTTGATCTTTGTAAACAAATGTGAACATAACTTGATATAGAAAAATCAAAAATGGACTTTGACAATTATTTTATATTTCTGACTTAAACTTTCTAATGGTACGTTTGCCTTGCAGTTTATCTTGAAGTTAATCTTAAAATTGATTCAAACCCATTGACAATTAAGAGATCATACTTACCTCTTGATTAGTTCGACGTGGTTTTACCTCTTGATTAGTTGAACGTGGTTTAGATTTGTGTGCGCAGGAATGTATGAGATTCTCGAATTGAAAATATTATACTTTGGATGTGTCACTTATATAAAGATTAAGGTCGAGTGGGATTTCTCGACTCGATCACTCTAAGTTAGTAATATGAGATTTTTAAATATGGGCTCGAGTTGTTCTTAAGAGTCTATTGCATTAGGTTTAAGATATTATTTTATATCTTAGAGGATGATAAGGGAGTTTGAAATTACTTTTTTATCATAATGGATGAGAAGAAAGCTTGTGATTATCTTCCTTGTCATAAAAAATAGAAAAAAAAATTATGATTCTATTTTGCTTGCACTTTTACCGTAGCAAATTTATTTTGAAGCAGATTGATTTTTCTAATTCACGCATCTTGAGCGCATTTGGCCTTGCTCCTTTATTGTAGTAGATTTTTCTTCACGTAGATCAGTTACTCTCGACTCATGCGTTGTGGGTGCATTTGGCCTTGTAACTCTACTGTAGTGGATTTATCTTGGTACAGGTTGAGTTTTTACGACTCATGCGTCTTGGGTATATTTGGCCTTGCACCTTAGTTATAACGGATTTATCTTGGCGCAAGTCGAGTTTTCTTAACTCACACGTCTCAAGCATATTTGGCCTTCTACCTCTACCATAATAGATTTATCTTTGTGCGGATCAAGTTTTTTCAATTCACGTATCAAGGGTGATGGACTTGTTATTGTCTCTAGAGTCTTTGTTGGCATTAGCTCGAGGGGTGTAGGATGAAGAGATGGCCGAGGGTGATGGACTTGCTATCGTCGTCGCCTTTAGAGTCCTTATTTGGCATTGGCTTCGAGGTTATAGTGGCCAAGTAGGCCATCACAATTGATGTCCTCAACCTCTGCCATCGAGGAGGATTGTCAGTTGAACAAGGATATCTTATCCATAAATAGGGGCATGATATCGCTTTGCTATCCCCTTTTATCTTGTTGGGGTCTCCAGTTGGACATTAGTGTCGGTGGTGCTAGTTGAGTTAGTAACGTCACTTGTTGAGCTAGTTGGGGCAAGAGTAGAATATCAGCTTGCATCATGCCCATTAACATTTGCACCTATTGTATAACGTTTAGGAACACCTCAATAGGGACGAGCAGGTAACTCAAGGTCGCTCCTGAGGGTGAGAGGCTCGGGTCATTGAACAGTTGTCTATATCGTATTAGCATTTGCGTCGAGGTGGATGCATCCACATATGGAAAGGGTGATTGTTGCTCCCTGAGCGAAATTATTACAAGTTAAGGGTAGTGCCTCCTCACTCGAGTATTCGTTGAGAGGGTTGGTAGATGGACATTACCGTAACATCAGGCCCTTTTTCTAGCTAAAAAATGTTAGGAAAAAATATCGTTGATCTTTTGGTCAGTTCAATATAGTCTAGAATCGTGTGCATAAGAATGTTTGAGATGCTTCCAAAGTAGAAATGTCATGCTCCCGAGGTGCAAATGTCGTGCTCCCAAGGTATAAATATCATACGCCCGAGATACCACCTATATAAAGATTGAGATCGAGAGGGGTCTCCCAACTTGGTCCCTTCAATTGTAAGTTAGTAATTTGAATAGTTTCAAATGAATCTCTTTTTATACCTTAGAAGATGAGAATTAAATTTATGATTATCTTCCTCTTCTCGTCATAATTAATGGTAAAGATGAAAAGAAAATTTATGATTATGATGAATGATGACTTCGATCTCACCGTCCATCCTCTTTTACAATAAATATAACTGAGTCCATCCTCTTTTTTCCATTTGTCTTCAAAGATTGACAAGACAACATGCGTAGGCCTCTTCCGAATAGATAAAAATATAAAATATTTAGTAAGCCTACTTTTTTTATTTTTGAATCCAAAGTCATTCTCATTTTGGTCAAAGTCTTCGTATGGCCTTGACAATCTTTTTATTTAGTCTTTTTATTCCACTTTTATTCTCATTATTTAGTCTTTGAATCCAAAGTCATTCTCATTATTTTATGCATGTACCTTCTGGTCAAAGTCTTCGTATGGCCTTGTCAATCTTTTTATTTAGTCTTTTTATTCCACTTTTATTCTCATTATTTAGTCTTTGAATCCAAAAGTCATTCTCATTATTTAGTCTTTTTGTTCCACTTTTATTCAGAGAAAAAAAAGGGGGGCCGTTGGAGCATCTGACATCGTGGAATGAGGTTGGCACCTGCATAGGCAGTATATGATCGATATTAAAAAAAAGGGAAAAAGAAAAATCAAGAGATCAACTGGGATATTAAAAATCAAGAATGGTTGACTTCAAAATGCGTCTAAAACGACCGCTTTCTCTTTTCTTTTCTGACAGGTCGTTTTACCTACGGATCTTGCTGAAGACCTGAATTCATGAACGAATCATGCGAGATCCCGATCAATCAACAGATCAAGCCACTATGAAGTCCTGAATCTGCAGCAGCTCAACCTAACAAGCACATCTACTTCCTTGCTCTGTCTGAAGCGGGTTCTCGAAGGGTGCTGCAGATAAGATGGTAAGATGTGTGAATCTTTAACTATTGCTCCCTGAGCATGGTAAGCAGGTTCTTGTTTTTTCTAACCAAAGATAATACAACCAATATAATATATGGACTTTACATTTGCCACTGAGAACTTTCAGCATACCATATTTACCATCGCATTCTCTGATAATGTATACCATTTGAAAATCATTTCGTCATATATGTCACTCATTCCGTCATAATTATAAGAATGAAAGTTTCCCATTTGAAAAGCATAAAAAGATATTCATTTTTAGCTTATGGAAACTTAAAATTGATTTGATGGATATTCTAGCTTAGAAGTCGAAGCAATCTTTGTGGGTCCAGGCAACTTCCAAAAAATAATAACCATACCATGTTAAAAGATCATACTGTGCCAGAACAGGTTCTAAAATAAGTATGAATCTCCACACTTAGCTGTTTCGTTGTGCTAATTCATCTATAAATACTTGTTTTGACAACATCTATAAAATAATCATGTATTTTCATGATTAACTACACAGGCCTATGTGGTCCAATTCTGTTGACTATTAGAAGTCACTTATCACATGCAAGGATCTACTTTTCACCATATTGTATCACAAGGCCTGCATGTTCAATCCACTCCAACAACTATGATGTTTATGCTTTGCAAAAAAAAGGAAATTCACTTCAAGAAAATAAACTTGAAAAAAGTTTCATAAAAATTTTAGAAGGTATACTGACTTGTAGCAAGTCCAACAAGGAAACATACAACAATGAGAAGCAACAATGTTAAATATAATTAATCCTAGGTACTTACATGCCCAGATCAGGATTCAGAGCAAATTGAGCAGCATGGACAAAAACAGAATCGACATTGAAATTGACTTTAGCGGAGGTTTCAAAGTAAGGTATATGGCCTTTGGATGCACACCAAGCTTCTGCTCTCTTAATGCTAACCTGCATGATATATATGAAACAAGCAAAATAGAAGATTAAGAGAAGGAAAAAAAAAGTCATAGCTGTATAAAGAACTTAATTGACTATCCTCCACCATACCACCCTCCTTTTGCCACGGTCAACGTCAACTTTGTTCCCAAGTAAAATGAGTGGAAGTTTTGGGAGATCTAGTGGTCTATCCTGCGGATTCATCTGGTACATATGTCCGCATGTTTAGTAGAGAAGATTCAGAAGCCACAAACTCGCGGTTCCACTTTTAACAATTTCACTCCTTTCATGTTAAAATAAAAGAAGCTTAAAAGCTAAAACTTCAATGAAACCAAAAAGTATGAAAGTTTGTCATTCAAAAACACAAAGCAAGCACACAATCCAAGATTTTGTTCTGCATGCCGTTTGAGAAATGAGACACCCTAGCCTCACCAGATTTTAGTTTCTCGAATTTTTTTAATTCCCATTTCAACCACAGAGTGAGCATCTAAATTGCACACGTGTGCCAGCTGTGGAAGAATCAGATCCTCTAAATAATTCACATCTAGTGATTCTTGTGATCTTTAAACAATCTGATGAGGTGAAGTAAGGTCTAAATTGTCAGTCATTATCATTTTCCCTAAGGACCATTAATTTCCCATATCTGTTCAGAATGGTAATGGTTACTTTTGCTCTATAGGTTGTATCTGCTACAGAGTGCACCTGTAGAGAAAGTGAAAAAGAGGCATCCTATTCGTTCAATATTGTCTATCACTGACCAGAGGGTGGTAAAAACTAAAAGATATGGTACATGAATGTTCCAGAATCTGGCACCTCTGAACCAAAGAAACTCATTTCAACACTTGAAGAAGTATTGTCATGAGGAACAAGCAAAAATAATCATTTCAAGCCAGCGCCCAACGTATCATCTAACAAGTAGCAACAAAGAATCACCCCAATTTACCTCTTACAATCTTTGGGAAGAAAATTGCCTTCTACATATTGTAGATTGCAATTTCCAAAAGCTTTTGTATAACATTTATTTTGGCAGATGTCATACTGGAAACACACGAAACCAAATGAAAAAATGCTCAAATGCCAAGCCAATGAGTCAAATAAACATGTAATCCTCATAATACACTAAAACATGGGAAAACGAAAAAAAATGAGACAACTAAGAACCATATAAAGAATGATCTGGTCAATGTTCTCCAAAGTTACTTTACTAACTTATTAGTATAGTAGGTAAAGCAGAGCAGTATTATAAAACGGTAAAATGTGTGTCCAAAATAAACTGTTAAAGTATTTAAAATAGCAAATAGATAAAATGTTCTTTGTGAAAGCATAAGCAGGTAGTCTTTATGCGTCAAATTTTCCAAAATAAATTTGATGCAACAGAACAATGTCCAAACAAACAAAAAAAGAGATGTTTTGATTTGTTCTTTATGCACCCTTACCAACTATCAGAAGACATGTAGTATTGAAAGCAAAAAATAATAAGTAAAAACATAAAACCGAGTAACAAATTTCTCATGTTCTTTATGGACCTGCTATCAACCACCTCAAAAAATCCCCCCGCTGGCAAAGAGCATAATTGCACAAATTAGGGTTGTCATGCTTTATAATGGAAAGCAAATTTTTGAAAAGATCTCCAAATATCTTGAAGCCAATTTTTGGTGGGATGAGCAACATATTGGAGTAATGTTGGTTTCTTCAAACATACTAAGATTGAAGCAACATACCTGGTTAAAAAGTGCATCATGCCAGGAATCAAGAGTGTCAAATGACTTTCCAACATTGACATCATAGAGCAAAATGCAGCAGTCGGCCAATCTATAGAATGGGGTACAAAAACTTTGAAACCTGTCCTGTCCTGCAGTATCCCAGATCTACAAAAGAAAGTACCTAAACTTAAAAATAATGGAGTAATGGGAAGAAAAATAGCAAATAAGAATATCAGGGTGAATGATTTGAATAAGAGCTCACCTGTAAGGTCACAGGTGCGTCACCAATTAGAATTTCCTTGGTAACAAAAAGAGCACCATAAGTGGCCACATACTGCTCGTGGAACTTCTTGTGCACATATCTAATGGTGAGGTCAATAAACCACTAAACAGAGATTGAACACTGTCCCCATGCCAACCAGCAAAACTATTATATACAGAGTATACCGGCAACTCACGCCCTCAACACTTTGAAACAGAGATCATGATAGACCACTCCAACAAGGGAATAATTACACTTTATGAGTCACCTATATCGAAATATATAACAAGCACAAATGAAGAACCTTAAATTGCTGCTTAAGATGTGCAGAGGTGAAAGGATTTTGAACATCTCACTGAAACCCACAACAAAGAAAACTAATAATAGATAGACCTTAATTATCTAATGGAACAGTTCAGCAATATTTACCAAAATTGACCTCCTTCGGTTCCACATTGCCTGCACAAGCAAGTAAGCTGGCAGAAGGAATTGAATCTAGCGCCCCGCAGGAAACTGTCAAGGATACCGATTGATCAATGACGTTTTGCCCACACTAAAGATTAAAGCAAATGAAACAAAGACGAATTAGAGGACGACCAAGAAAGAAAGGGGAAAGAACCCTAGAGAACCGAACGAACCAAACGCAACATCCGAAGTAGAACAAACATAAGAGAGATCAAGATGGGAAGAAGAATAAGTGGGAGAAGCCCCTTACCCTCTGTTGCCGAGGATGATGATCTTGAGCGTGGTGTCGCTGCCGGAGGCCATGACGGGAGAAGGGATCGACCGGAAAGCAATCACCACACACAACAAAACAAAACAAAGAAAGAAACCAAAGCGAAGGGGGGCAATCCATTTTATAGCAGCTGCTTGGGGTTCTGTTACGTTAGTTAACTGATCAACTAACTATACTTGTTCTATGCTTTTTCTTTATTCTTTCCTAACAATTAGTAACACCATAAGCCCGCCCACGCTTTAAGTCGTCACGGGCGATCAGGGCCGTGCACGATGTACGCAACGGTTGATGATCGGGGATTGAATCCGAAGGGTTGATGAGTTCGGATCATCTGGATCGAACGGTCTGGGATGAGTCATCGACTGCAAAGAATCAAGTTTGTTGATGATATTGATGGTAACGATAATGATAACTAATAAGTAATAATGATGATAATAATAATCATAATAGTGACAGTAATGATAACAATACCAATAATAATAAGTAATATGGAAATTCCAGTTGTAGCTAGACACATAAAATTTGCAGGTCTTTCAAGAACAGGTAATTGAGAAATTGTGCAGTGTCTGCTCTTCTACCACAATTTATTAGCTATAAAAGCAGATGGAATTTAATTAAACAACAAGGTTTTCTTATTTTTATGTAAGAAAATTTCACACCAACGGACTTAGTGTTGTATTATTAGCTGAGAACACTATTGAATCCGAATCATCACTAATATTTCTGTTCATTGTGTAGAATAATTCTCCTAAAATCATGAACAGTACAATGTTCAAGCATAGGCATTGGCCAATTTACTTTTCCCTCCGAGAAAACCGGAGATTGGAGTAACCAGAAGGAATTTGTAGCAGGGAAGAAAATAGTAGATAGCCATGAAAATTGAAAGATCATAACAAATTTCAGTCCTTAATGTTATCGATTACAAATGTTGTTCTTGATGAAGAATCTTGTGGAAATCCTCTTTTAAAGCGATCAGCAACAGCAACAGGAGCATCTATTCCCATACCTTTTCTGCCACCAGCCATGGGTTGCTGCTTCTCCAAGAGCTCCAATACCACTTGCTTCCACTCTTGCAGCTGTTGCCGAACCTGCTGATGGAACTACTACTACAATGTCCACCTTGCCTATGACGCCGAAGAAGATTGCCGCATAATCGATATATCCAAGATATCTAACAAAACCACAATTATTCCTTCAAAGGGGTGAAGTTTAGATTTCAGATGCCAAATAAATGGGTTCATTATATGACTACCAGAAAAACCTTATAAGTACATTGAAAAAGGATCGCCATTTGGTCCAATCTCCTTTAAGCATAAATCATAAGATAAATTCTTGAAAGAATAAAAGGATAAGAAAAAAGGTGCACAAATCTTCAAATTAAATAAAATGTCAGTTACAAGGCATGGATAAATGATGCATGGTTAGAGTTTTAGTTTTGCATGATGGAATTTCTGGAAATGATGAAACTGGAATCTGAGTAAATGCAGAAGAATTGTTGCCAACGACATGGCAATTTGATTTTCAACTGTAAACCCTCAGAATAACTATCACAGCTCGGAAGCTTATAAGTCTTTCCAGTAGGAGCCATCTCTAAGAACAGTGAGCTACATCATGTACTCATACAGTTTTCAGGTGCAGAACTATGCAACTGTTTAACAACATATATCAGGAATTCATCAGTCTATTAAGACAAGGAAAACTGGTGAATCTGTAAATTAGCTGTACATTTAGTAACAAAACTGAGGTGAAGATTCGTTATGATGGATTTTACCTGATGAAGAACAATATAAGTTGCCAAAGGGACCAATTTATTATCGATTTCTTAAATTATTTATGAGATTCAATTAGACAATGTTATTTTTTCTATAAATATTGAGGACAAAATTTTCCCTGAAATAATCAAGAAAATTCTGGTTGTCTAATATTTATGGTTCTGTGAAACTCGCTGAATATTTCCACATCATATATTAGTTTCTTGCCTGATCATAATGAAATTCTATAGGATTATACAGAACTATTTTATAAATTTTTACTGGTTTAGTGTCACTCATGTTACTGCCAAACAGAAAAGGTATGCAATTTAATAAACAAGAAATGGATTTGTTCTATTGGCGGCTCCCAGTTGTCTTTTGTGGCAGGTGGCTTTCCCTATAGATCTTGCAAAAGACATTGTACAAGAGCCAAGGAAGCATGTATCACAAACTAGACGCAGCATATAGTATTCATATGGGCATAGCAGCCAATGCAAATGGCCAAAATCATGAATGAAGTATCAAGATCCCAATTAATCAGCAGAGCAAGATGTTAGTTAAAGCTGAATCTGCAGCAGCTCACCCTAGTAAAAACAACTGCTTTGCTCTGAATGTGAAGCAGGATCTGGAATTGTTCTGCCGATAGATTAAGATTTATGAAACAGTCAAATTGTGCTCAAAATCAGGGAAAATATTAGCTTTTGAATCTGGCATTTGGCAACATTATTTAGTTCATCATCACATGGAAAAAACATCCTCCAATGCTTCTGGATTTTCCTAAGATACTTTGAGCAAAATAGAATACGCTTCTTTTACATATTGTCTGCTCAAAATTTTCATACTACAATATTTATTATCACATTCTTTAAAAATACATAAATTCACCCACTAAAAAATTAATATTTGATCACATATGTCATTTTTTAACTGTCAATGACTTCCTTTTATACCTTTTGTTCACATTTATCATATACATAAATAGAAATACTTCAAATATTAGTTCCAGCTTTATGAGGTACATGTTCTAGATATATTATTGGTTACAGTCCAACCTAATTTATATCATTAGTTAACATTTACATCCACCAAACAAATATTCCAAGCATATTTGCCACTCAACCCGATAATATAGATGACCAAACAATGATTTTATAATGCCACTATGTATTTGAAAATCTGTGATGCATAATATCATATTTTGAAAGTTTCGAGTGGCAAATATGTAAAGATGCTATAAAACAATGGTGAGCATCAGAAAATGATCAAGCTTAAAAAGGAAGATGGTAGTTTATGGAAGATCAATAAATAAATAAGAGACTATTTAATAAATATTCAGACAGACTATCTTCTGAAACAAACATTAAGCTGAACAACTATTTAGAAGTACATCTCAGGATATGTAGATTGGATAGGACATCAGGATATACAGTCTACCAGAATAACAATGAAAAATATATCAGTTTCTTGTAGAATTCTCTAAAAGGAAGTCATTGATTTATCACTAGTTCAATCGCATGACAACCCCATAGCAATCATGTGTATATCATCTAATGCCTAAATGCCTTCGATTGTATCTACAATATTAAACATCGTGAGAAATCTCATTTCCAAAGCATTCATAGCTTGTAGAAACTTAGATTTGATTCAATAGCCGGTTTAGATTGGAAACACAAGCAATAATTGCAAAACAATAAACTTCGCAAAAAATAGTGCTGTTATCGTAACAGAAGATCATTCTATACCCAAGTAGGTTCCAAAATGAGTATCAATGTCCATCCCATGTTTGTTTGTCTCTGTTGAAGTACTTAAACAGATTTCACTTTTTTTGTAGTTGTTTAAGTATTATTCCTTTCATTACACTGATTTGTCTCTGTTAAAGTACTCACCTTGATAACATTCCAGACTGTCTTCATAATGTCTTCAAGACAAGCTGCATAGGCTTATGCAGGTCCAGCTTTGTTAACTATCAAAAGTCACTCACCACATACAAGGATCTATCATTACATTGTAGGAAATTAGCAATGTATAGCTAAAGAAGAAGTGGCATGGCTAGTACATTCAATCTAACACCCCGATTAGTCCCATATCAAAAGTGGGCTATGACTAAAATTGACTTATAAAAATCTGATGAGTATACTACTAGTAACTTCAGCTTAAGCATTTTGATACGGTAGTTTGAGCTCAACGAAGTTAACATACTAGTTATCCTATCAGGCTAGGTCATGACAATTGGTATCGGAGTCAAAACGACCCGACTTGATGGGATAATTGATCTGTTAGCTCAAAATGCTTATGCTGAAGTTATCAGTTTCGATGTAAGACTAATTATGGTGTTACATTCAATCTTAGAAAGGATTTCATAAGTATTCTAAAAAGTATAAACTCTAGTGAATCAACAAAAAAACATGTAACAAGAAGAAGTAATAATGATGAGATCAAAGTTCACCACTATGACAAATGCAGACTAGTAACTGAGAATACTGACTTGGGCAGATCAGAATGTAGAACAAGTTGAGCAACATGGTGAAAAGCAGCATCGACATTGTAATCATCTTTTACAAAGGTTTCAAAGTAAGGTATATTGCCACCGGAAGCACACCATTCTTCAGCTCTCTTCATGGAAACCTGCATGATATTAGGGAAAAAACAAACAAACAGAAGAATGGAAGATTTGGAAAACAAAATTAATCAAATCTCTATAAAGAACTGAATTGAGCATCCAATATACCACTCTTTCTACCATCTACATCAATCTTGTTTCCAATTAAAATGAAAGGTCTGTCTGATCTAGTAGGCTAGCCTGCAGAATCATAAGGTACAGAATATAATATGAATTAAAAAACTTTTTAAAGCCTTAAACAAACAAACCATACACTATAAAGAAGCATGAAAAATCTAACTAAGAGAGATTCAAGTCCATCCGTTCATGTGTAATCTCAGAGCATAACTATGACAAATATCCACTTAACCAGAATGTTACTTTTTTTGGTATATTTTTTTTCTATGATGACTAAGAACTATATAAGCACCTCAGGGGTCACTAATTCAAGCTTATTTGAAGGCAAGCCTGATTAAAAAGTGGAAGGGACATCTTTTTGTCTCCATGAGGCCTTTCAGCAGAAAAAATCAAGCTTATTGTACCCATAATTTTATTTTTTAAATATGAGAAGACCTGGAAATTTGAGTCACATTATACATATAAGAGGGAAGACCTTTTGACAAAAAGCAAGTCATGGATTCCATGACACAAATATTACCCCATGCACCTTTAACAACAAAAAGGAAGTCTTTTTTTATTTCATTGGTTTTTCAGTTGAATTTCTTGTCAGCAATAAACGAAGATGATAGAGCTATGAGTCAAAATGTCATGAAATATGAAAAGCCAAGAACTACAGAAGCATTTATCAACAAGTGAGAGAATCATACACCATTGTCAAAATAAAGATTCGATACATGGTACAATATCTGTATGAGTATCTTAAGCCACACTGAGATCCAAGAAATAGTAAAAAGAAACTATAATCATTATGTTATATATACAGGTAAATTAAAGACCTAGACTATCTGATAAGAGGTGGTGAGACATATCAGGCAGATAATACCAAGCCTCCTGGATGGGCAGCCACCTCAAATATTTGATCTGCAGTTGTTCTCTCAAAACATGTAAAACTAAACAAAAGAGCAGCAACCTTGATCATGGTTATAGTCAACAGTATCAAGTTGTCACACTATTTTATTTTTCCTCAATGTTGATATGCCTTATATGATTATTTAATTATGTACAACTTTCCATTAAGATACTAAACAGAAGAAAACAAATGCAAAAAAAAAAAAGCCAACGGAACTATATCCACATGTTCTGTAAAGAAGAATCAGAAGTCTAAAAAATTTGCGTCTTTTTACTTGTAACATTTTCATTCCTTTCATTTTAGAAGTAAATGAATCTTAGAAGCTAAAGCTTCAAAGAAACTGTAAAACAGGAAATTTTTCATAAAAAGAAAACAAAAGGCATACACAAAATCCAACAATATCATGTGCCACATGACATCTGAGCAGTGGGGATACCATCACCTCACCAGAGTTTGGTATCCAAATATTCTGATTTTCATTTTAATGATAGCTTGAGCAATTACATTGCACATAATCGTCCCAACATTTGAAGCTAAAAAAAACAGATTTAGTTTCAGGATTTTTGAAATTTAACAACATGATGAGGTAAAATTAAGAGGAAGTCTTAGGTAGTCAATCACTTTCATTTGCCTAAGAGTCATTCAATTTCTATGTATCTTCATGGTGACAAAGATGGGAACCAAATGGAAATCCAAATCTTAAATCCAGGCTATTCTAGCTCTACAAGTTTGATTAACTATGGACAGCACCTGGGGAAAGTGAGAAAGTGAACAACACCTTTTTCATGAAAAACTAAACCAATATGATACATAGAAGGTCCAGAATCAGGCACCTTCGAAGCAAAGAGACTCGGCTCATAACTCAAAAAAGTATTGTCACGACTAATGAGCATGCATGAAAAATAACCATGACAAACATAAACCTAAATGTTCACTAAACAAGTTAAATGATCCATAGACAAATGCATGACCATTCAAGCCACTGTGCAAAATATCAAGTGTCAATAAAGAGTCACCATAATGTACCTCTTAGATGAATATGCAGATACATGCATAGAAAATTAGTTCTATCATTCAAAAAGATTGTTATGCTTAGTAAGTAACTTCTATTTCTACCAGATTCGATTCGAACTTTTGAACCTCACAGAGTAAGTAAAACAGAGCCATTTCGGAGTTCGTTCTACAAACAAATCAAATAAGGTCATTTAATGATCATGAGAGGATTTAAAAGAAGCATTCCAAGAGCATTGTCATGGGCAAGGTTTAGCAAAATTAAAAGTAAAGCAAAAAAGGCATAAAAACAAGGCCATGGCACTATATACCTTCCTGAGAACTTCATCATGCCAGTCATCAAGAGTGTTAAACGTTCTACCAACATTGACATCATAGACCAAGATGCAGCAGTTGGCCCCTCTATATAATGCACGACCATAGTTTTGAAACCTTTCCAGTCCTGCAGTATTCCAGATCCACAAAAGAAAACGGCTAAAATTTGCACAAATTTTAAAACGAAAATTCCTAAAATATCAAAGTAGAAGAGGTAAAGACTCTAGTGAGACCACCTGAAAGGTCACATGTCTGTCACTGACTTCAATTATCTTCTCGACATAATCAGGAATAGATGTAGCCTTATACTGCTCAGTGAACTCCTCGAGTACGAATCTAATGGTATCGTCAAAGGAATACTAAACAGAGAAAATGTTATTCCCTGGCCAAGTGCCAACAAGCCAGTGCAACTGATCGAACAGGACAGATGCATCAAAAAACAAAAAGATTGCAACATAACCAATATCCACACTGTAAAACAGAGATCAACAAATCAAGCCAAGAAAGGAATAGACAATCAAATGTTTTGAATATCTCATCCAGTTTCACAACAGGTCCAAATAATTAAAATCGAAACAAAAACACTCACGACGATACTAGCAACACGAAAAGAACGTATCTAAGTAGCTACTGGAACAGCTCATCAAATTAACAAAGTGGCAGAGAGGAATTGAAAGTAGAGTCACAAGAAACTTTCAAGGATGCCGATTCATCAATGACGTTTTCCCCACATTAAAAGATCAACGCAAAAGAAACAAAATAAGAGTTAGAGGGCGAACCCTAGGAAACCAAACGACCCCAAACAAGAATTGGAGCAAGCAAAGAGAGATAAAAATGGGAAGAAGAAGAAGAAGCAGCAGCAGTTGGGAGGAGATCTTAACCCTCTGCCGCCGACGAGGAAGGCTTTCCTCTGCCAGGCCATGGTGGGAGAAGGGATGAGTTCGTTACTGCATCGACCACAGGTCCGGAATGTCGCGTTAATTAATCAACATATTCTTCTTTTTTTCTTTTTTTATATTTATTTCTAAGTAATCTATGTCTATTTATTCTAACGATTTACCAATAAAAATATAAAAATAAATAATAAAAAATTTTAATATTTCAGTTGATAACGATAGATGACATCGATGGTACTAAACAATAATGTCACTGGATCGCCAATGGGTATTGTAGATAAAGAGAGCGATGCCGAAAGATAAAAATCGCTCTATATTTGCGTCAATACTGACGTAGTTACCAA
Source organism: Musa acuminata AAA Group (assembly GCF_036884655.1). Lineage (NCBI taxonomy): Eukaryota > Viridiplantae > Streptophyta > Magnoliopsida > Zingiberales > Musaceae > Musa > Musa acuminata. The sequence continues at coordinate 31,468,811 of NC_088351.1, read as the reverse complement.
GCAGTCTTTTCGTTTTTCTCCATTTGCATTGGTGATCCTTTCATTGTTGGATCATTACATTGATGCTAATGCAAATGCAAAGAAGACGAAAAGGACCGTCGACAACTATGTTGGCGTCGATGCAGATGAAAATACAAAACGACTCTCATCTCTCGTCATTGCTCTCTACATCCATAAGAGTCATCCTCGACCCCCAATGGCACCGTCATTTATCACCACTGACACTGTTCGTCACCATCAATTAGAACATTAAAATTATTTTTTACTTTTTATTTTTATATTTTCGATGAGAAAACTAATGATATTAAGATAAATAGATCTAGATATTTTACTTTCATAATTATAGAAATATCAATATAATTTTTTTAAAGTATAGTGATAGCTAAATACATAAGATAATCTATAATTAACAGCAACATTATTCGAGCAGGACGATCGCTAAGGTGATCAGGACCGTGCACGATGCAATTCAGTAACATTATGCAATTCAGCTTCAAATTATTTGGGTGTATTTTATTTTTTTGGGATAAATCTGATTCGGATTTTTACCCCTATCTCACATTTCAAACCACACTTAGGGCAAGAGATATTTAGTGAATAGTTTTACCGTTCATGTTCAGAATTATTTACATAATGAAACTGTCACAACTTATAAAACTCGTTAAGCAATTGTAATACCTTAATTTAATAGTGTATAAAGACTCATATTATATCTTATGAATATATTATTATTTAATTAAAACTTAATTAATGATGAAGACACATTGGGGTGAGAGGAGTTCTTGTGTTCTTGATATTTAATTTATAATATTTCGACTAGTCAAAGTTTCATATTAAACAATATAATTAGTAATATTTGTAAGCTACGCACGCAGTGGTGTGAGCTCGGAGCAGTTTAAGATCGAAGGCAGTGGAATTATATGGTATTGCCTATCGTGTGGTGTTCTCCCTCTCTCCCATGCATGGCGTTCAAAGGGAGAAAACTACGAACTTGATTCATCTATTTATATGACACTACGGGACATGATTACCTCGCAGTAGGAACCTTCGTACCTCAGCGCGCACGGGGAACTTTCTTGGATGCAGCCATGCAAGCATACTTCATCGTGATGTTTTGTTTAGCTCGGGAGCACGAAGGGTGACAAACGTTGACTTATCACAATGATGTTCTATCCAGCATCCTACTGGGTAGCAAAAGACAATATGTTCCCCGTTCCCCTCTCTTTCTCTCGAGGAACAAGAGGAGACTTTTTTGCTCAGGACTGCATCTTCCCAGTGGTTTCCTGAGAGAAGAAGGAGAGGGACGTTTTTCACTTCCTTCTGCATGACCTCTCTCTGTTGGCCTCTACATTCAGTCATAGAGAGGATCGGTACAGTCAAGAAGCACGCAATCAGACAACCATAGTCAACGCTTTTCCCCTTTCGAAGTAATTCCATGGTGACCTTCCGAGAAGACAGGTTCTTGACTGTGACCATTTCCCAGGATCAGAGGCGGCGTGTCATATCTGGAGGGGACTCCTCCATGCGTGGAAGCTTCTTGGCGGCTGAGGGAGCTCCGATCCATGCTTCTGGATGCACAACGGGAGAAGAAGATCCTAAGGATGCTGTTCGACTAACTCAGTTGAAGTGTACTCTCGATGTCACCTCCAACAAAGATAAGGATGTGATCACATACCCTTCTTCACCTCAGTAGTTTTCAAGCCACATAATTAAGCATCCTGTCAATTGATCTCTCTGATGTCAAGGTTCCTAGTTGAATACACTAGTAACTTGGAATTAGGTGCATCACCAGCTAATGCGCCATGCTTTTGGATAAGGAAGCCTTGATGGAACAGATTGTATACATAACTTCTGATGGAGCTGCTTTTGCATTCCTGGTGCCAAAAGAGGCACTCGTGGACCATAACTGTTGAAGATGATATCTAAGCTGAATGGTCGAAGGCTGGAGATGAAAGGAAGACATGCTTGGATGTCCTTGCAGCCTCTGATCGGTTTCTGTGGAGCAGGTTGCCTTCTGTGCCAATCCTTGCAACTTCATGATGCAAGCAGAATGATGCTCTCTTACCTCAGCTGAATGGACGGCCACAGGCGGCTGGCTTTCTTCGGGATACATGTGATCGTCGCTACCAAATCATTATCTGATGGCTACAAAACTCATGTGAGCGCCACTTTCATTGCAGCAAAGATCAAATTTGCGGGGCCACGTCCAAAGATCCGGTACCCGCGCCGCCGTAGCATACAACGAAAAATGAGAGATTAAACAGTGGCAGCCTACTCTTAAACTGTTTGAAGTCATGACATCAAGAAAGAGATTTATTATAACTGATAAGGCTTTCCTTTCCTAAATGATTCCCAGAAACACCCTTCACTTCTTCGAGATGCCTTTTTTTCGGCGGTTTGACTAACGGACCCCGGCGGTGACACATGGTCAGCTCATGACAGATGTCAGGTTCTGAGATAATGGCCAGAAAACATTTCATGCATTGTCCTTGCAGCTGATCCTTGAGTCGTGCGAAGACGAACGACCCAAGTCTGCGCGCAAGTGCAGCACGCTGCGGAGGTGAATGGAGATTGGAGGGCAGTGAAGCAGCCACTTGGAAGCTTCCAGCTTGAGCAAGGCAGCTCAGTGGAAAGGAACTTAGGCGAAGGAAGCTCAGTGGGAAGGTACTAATGGATACTGCAAACTCACTCCCAATTGTATGTCATTAAGCGCCTATGTTTTGCTGTTTTATACGTTGCTATAAATATATAAGAAGGTGAATTCTCGTAGATCATGGCGGCAGTCGGAGTTCCATTTCATGCCAAAGCCGGTAACATGGCCCACTTCCCCTCCCGAAGCCAGGGTAGCAGCTCCTCCAACAGCACACCGCTCCACGCCGACGCAGCGGCGCCAGCGTTTGATCTCTCCGACTTCATCATGTTTGATCAGGCCGAGTTCGCGCCGTCCTCCTTCGGTCCTGAGCCGCCAGTAGTTCCTCCGATGGTAGATGGCGGCCGCAGCAATGACCAGAATAGCAACCTGAGCAACATCACCATCAACAGCGGCGACATGACTGTGAATGCCAGGTGAATATGGTGTTCAATTCCTTCTTCTTTCCATTGCACCACTAGAATTCATGCGCAGTATATTCTCTCAAGTTGGCCGTTGCTTAATCTGGGGAATGCCTTGGAAACACAGGAACACTGGTGTGGAAGGAGAAAGAAGGGAAGAGACATCTAGGATTGCATTCAGAATGAAGTCAGAGGTGGAGGTCCTCAACGACGGATTCAAGTGGAGGAAGTACGGGAAGAAATCAGTGAAGAACAGCCCCAACCCCAGGTATGCCAAGTGATTGTTTCCGAAATTGTTATGTGGAGGATCCGAGTTTTGCTTCATTAAGAATGTTTTAATGCTATGCTTATGCCAACCCCCATTGTCCTGGATGCGAGAGCATGATCTCCCTCTCCCTGGTGAGAGGTTGTGATCACAATGATTTTGCTGCCAATAGTTCTGAGATTAAGAATCATGCAAATGGATCCATGTGATGGTCATATAGATCTTGTTCATGGATCATCAGAAAGCTGCAAGAACAGCTAGCTGCATGTTTGTTAGGAGATCGAGATCAAACGCAATTACACTGCTAGAACTTACTGGTTACGAAGTATATCATCGGTTGACTAACTTCAGCACTGGGCAAAGCAGGAACTACTATCGGTGCTCCACAGAGGGTTGCTCGGTGAAGAAGAGGGTGGAAAGAGACAGAGAAGATCCCAGCTACGTGATAACAACATACGAAGGGATCCACAACCACATGAGCCCTGGCGTCGTCTACTACACAACCCAAGACAGCGTCTCCGGTCGATATTATGTTGCTGGCTGCCAAGTGCCTCCAGATTCCTGACCTCTGCATGCTGCTGCTCCACCCCACCAATGGAGTTGGCCGTCACTAGCGAGCAAAGAAGTACTTCTGCAGTGCTTTCTACTATCTTCTTTTCCCCTTCTTGGAACAGTGAGCAGTACATTGGTTCGTCGTCTCAGTCACTGGACCAACTTTAGTTCCAAGATTTGTGCCTCAAATCGCGCTTTCTTGCTATTGTCGACGCACACCTGTTACATTATGAATATGCGCAGTATAAGTTTCTCTGGATTCCTCGTGTGTCCTTTCTGATCATTTCATCTCTTATGAAATGAATCGAGGCAATGCCTCGTTTTCCACAAAGAAGGGGAAGTGAGCATTCACTTCCTCGCAAGATCACTTCTGCCGATACTTGGAAGTTTGACGTATCAAGGGTTTAGTGTGAATCAAACATTTAGCTAAGCCAACTTTTCAAGTACACCACTTATATACAATAAATCTAAAGATTGAAATCTGAAACCAAAAAAAAGAAAAAGGAAGATAGATATGTTCTTTCGGAATTGATAAAAACTTTACAAGGAATTAAACCATCTATCAAATTCTCCAACGCAGTCTATGAGAGACGGCTTCCTCACAGGTTCCTGCAAAGAGAATTGATGTCCACTGCAGAACATCCATAGGGTTAAGTTCGAGAAGCACTTTAAGGGCTAAACGGAACATCACACCTCTGACCAATGCATTTCTGAACCCCAAAAAATCTGTGAAACTTTTCCCATGTGATGGTGAGTTGGAAGCGAAGAGGAAGGCGCTGAGAGAATTTTGCTTGCCATGCAATAGGTTGTGTTCACAATCCCCACTATGGTGGGTGGCCCATTTTTACTTTGAATTTGACTTTTGACCTATGACATTTTGACTTTCTGAGGTGGTTTGCACCAGCTTATGACGATTTTATTGCAACCTTGGCCACACTGGTCGTCAATTAAGTTACACCACAAAGGCAAGTCTCCAAAGTGACTTCTTTAGTGATTAGAGTATCCTATAGGAATGCCACGTAATATTTGAATAAAAAATAAATTAAGAAAATGGATATGAAACCAGTCAATTAGTATACATGTAATTCCAAGAAAATATATATGTATTTTTTTCCTTCGAAACAGCTAAATATGCAAAAAAAACATAAAGAGTGGGATGAATCGATCAGCATATCAAAGTTCATAAAAAAAAATAAAAGAAGACAAAATTAAACAATTAATTAAAAAAAAAGATAAAGGAAGAGGAAGAAGCTCTTGCACTATTGCAGTTTATATATATTTTTATATATCCATCGTCGCGTGGGAAGGGCAAGGAGAAAAGGGAGAGGCAAGCCATCGTCGATTCCGGCGGCTTCTTCGCCGTGGCGCCGAGGAACATAGGAAAAAGGTACCTTTTCCTTGCCAAACTCCTGCTAACGCTTATCTGTTGCTCCGAAATCTACTCTTGTAGTATGACACACAAATTTCTTGGGATTCAGGTGAATCCATAGGATAAGGGCAGCGAGAAGCGGCGATTTTGGCTTGGGGTACTCTTCCGAGGGACAGACATCCGTCAGGGTCGTCAAGGAGCTCGAGATGGAGAAGGGCGCTGATCCTTTCCAAGGCAACACCGCCTTGGCCGCCGTCGTTGTCATCACGCCTGTCTGGCTTGTACGAACAGGTTACGTTATTTTTTCTTGAACATGTTTGTTAGGGTTGTGCAGAATTTTTCTATTCCAAATTCTGATAACATTTAGGTTATTGCTTGGATGGAATTTCCGCTTGCCTTTTCATATCAATTTTAGTTCTCAACTAGGGAACTTTGGAAATCAATATGAGGTGAGGCATATGTCGCACATTTACAAAAGAATTAGATCGCATAGGTGAATGACTCTCTGCTGAGACAAAATTATGCAGCACTTCGTTCCAATCCAGTTCTATTTGCCGTGACCTAGTGCACCTTGAGAAGTGGGGTTCCTTGCCGAGTCATTTCTGCTTCCGTTTAGATTGTGACAAGCATATATGCTGTGGGGCTTCAGAATAATATCCACAAATGCAGTCGCGGCTTTCACCTGTACAGAGGGATGACACAGGAAAGGGAGGTTTAAGATATGTGGAATTGTGACAGAAATTGTGATATAAGATACCAGAGAGGCCAAAACCCTCTATGTAAGTTTGGCTTAAAATGGTTGCTCAAGAAAGAGAAAGTTATGATGAAAATGCTGCTTTAGAAAAGGAAAATATAAATAAAAATATCATCATTTAGAAATTGTAAGATATAAGATACCAGAGAGGCCAAAACCTTCTATGTAAGTTAGGCCTAAAATGGTTGCTCAACAAAGAGAAAGCTATGATTAAAATGTTTCTTTAGAAAAGGATAATATAAATAAAAGTATCATCATTTAGGTTTTGGAATAGAAAAATTATGAATTGATATTAAAAATTTACAGCTTACTATGTTGAAATTTTATTATTTAGCAATTTAGTTTTTCTAAGACCTTAGTTCAGATGATTCTTTGAGAGTTCATAGAATGATAGAAGACTAGTGCTTGATAGATCTGAAATAACATTTGAGCAGATACTGAGATAGTGACTGAATATTGACATTCATATTCGGTAACACGATCTGAAGCCTGCTTTTGAATTGGTCTCTTCAAAGTTCCTGACTCTGAACCTTTTTTATGGTGCTGCAGATACCTTTTGTTATGATTGCTTTAATTGGACAGAGAATTCCTATGTCCATGTCTATGTGAAGAGAATTCCATATCTTATTTCTACGAGTCAAGGATTAACCACTATAAACATTGAAAATCACACAAAAGAATTTCAGGTCATGGGTTATAGCCTGCTTTGGTTGAAGATTGGATGGTAATATATAACCAGAAGATATTAGTGACACATATGAGTGCACCACAGTAGAAATTAAGACATGCATGGAGGAACATTATTTCTATGTGAGAAGATATTAGTGACGCATAGACTGCAACATAACTAGAAATTAAGACATGCATGGATGAACATTGTTGCTCTGTGAGAGCAGGACAAACAGGAGGAATCTTTTTTTTCTTGGTCTACTTAGCTAATTAATTAGATGGTTAAGACTGGAAATTAATTTACTGTTTGTTTGTTCTTGTTCTCAAAGTTATGCAGTGAAGATAATTAATTCTTACTCATGATTGCCTGCCACAGTTCTTGGCCTATAAACCATGTACCATGAAAGATTTTAAAGGCCATATAATTTGCTCACAGTTGAAAGATAGGTCCTAATTTTTGTTTTAAAAGAATGGCTATACTGCATCTTATGATAATTGAGAATGCTAGCTGTCAACGGTGGGAGTTTGTCAATTAGATGTAAAATCAGCTTGTATTCAAGATTCGTTGGTGTTTCCTGGCATGCCATTAATATGTTTAGAGGCTGTGGCAGACCTAACATACAATATATGCACTTGAATTTGGGTGGTAACAATGAATGTATTGAACCCTCACTCGAAAAAGATATTTTTCATATTTAATGATCACAAGTGTATATTTATCAGTGCAGTCCTTTTTCCAGAATGAAGCAGGTTTATTAAGTTTGCTGGTGGCAGACAGATCTTACATATATGACTTCTAAAGGCTCCCGGTAGTGACTGAACTTTTCTATATGCAAATTATTATGCTATAGGGAAATCCATCAGCATGGCAAAGTTCTACATTTCAAGAAAATTTCAAAAACTTCATTTCCATCAGACTAGCCGCTAGAGCATAGTTTATCGGTCTGGTTTCAAGTGGCTCACGGTCTTTTTCTCATCATGTTCCAGAATTGGCTGTGGGCAAGATGTATCCTCATGAGGATGGGATGTATCCTCCCAAATATTTGCATCATCCATCAAAGATTGGAGTGTTAAATGTTACTGCTGGTTTGGATTTTCATGCAGAGTTAAACGATCCAGCTTACGTTTTGATATAGGATAAGTTTTGCTGCTTTAAGTGTAAAGAATTCATCCAGTTGTCCCAAGAAATATTGAGCATATTATGGAATACTTCAGGAACTGGTTTGCCAAAGATTGGAGTGTTAAATGTTACTGCTGGTTTGGATTTTCATGCAGAGTTAAACGATCCAGCTTACGTTTTGATATAGGATAAGCTTTGCTGCTTTAAGTGTAAAGAATTCATCCAGTTGTCCCAAGAAATATTGAGCATATTATGGAATACTTCAGGAAATGGTTTGCCAAAAGATAAATTTCTTCTGAGGATGGTGAGGTTGGGTAGGGATTCAGATAGTGTTTCTATTGATCAAGATAGCCCTGATGATGTTGTGGGATGATAGTAGCATTTATGTATCTAAGACTTGGTGAAGCAGAATATGATATGAAAGTTCCTTGTGGTTTCTATGATAAGGCCAGCAATGTGCACTTTTCATGTCCTCAACATTCAAATGAATGTCATCTGAAGAACTGATTTCTGTGATTTACCATTGTCAATATTCCTTGTGGTTATTTTTAGATGGTCAAGTGTGTGCATTTATCACGTCTTCTAGATCCAAATGAACATCAACTAGAGAACTGTTTTCTGTGATTTACTGTTGGTTAGTTTACATGTTTTCTACTGAATAATATGTGGGAAATCAGTTTATATATTTATTGGGAAGTACAAACTTAAACCTGTGGATCAGATTTTGTGGATTCAAACTGGATGCACATGGCCGAACAAATTAGTTTTCAGGATTTTTCTACATGTATCATCAATGAAATTGTATCCAGAGAATTACTGCCATCGAGCACCATGTTCAAGTGAATCTTGTCATTGGATGCTTGCTGAAGCATCACCAGCAGCAGCTACTAAATCTATAAGTTGAGTATCAATTAACTGGCCAAAAGCAGTGTTTTGAACTGAGGTGCCTTTTTCTGTTCATCTTACACCACATGCCATCATAATCTATTTGGCAGGAGAGCATCATACAGTTTGGTGTGGAAAGTTAAGGACTAACAAACTATTCAAATGGATATCCAGTGGTCACTTGATCTTTTCTTATCAATTGCTGCAGGACCATTGTTAGTAATTGCTGATGGGTGGTTCCAGTGATTTGGATTCACAACCATCACTGTGAAACAAATAGCAGTTGTAATGTGCAAGCACATTTGTTTGGCAGCCTCTATGCCATGGCTAGTAGTTGTGCTCATAGGACCATGATTTGTCTTAATTATGACATCGTAGGTAAGCTTCAAAGTAGAGGTGGATCTTGTCTGTTGAATCTCAGATGTGCAGTTTGGAGCTTTTTAATTTGGTGGAACCATTTGCTGTGCAGATAGCTGCTAACAGATTAAAAAATGTTAAAGGATTATGTTGGTGATAGATGATCTGACAGAGTAATTGGTATGTGCAAAAGCTTCTTAAAAGGAAATCCTGTACCATGAGACATTCAAATTATAGTGGTTCCTACAAGACAAATGGTGCTCTCTTCATCCAACCGGGAGGAACTGGAAATCAGATTATCCTGCAACACTGGGCATTTTTATGTTTTGTACAAGTTCTTGGGAACATCAGTCTGTGTGGATAATTATCAAGAGCCTTTCCTGATACATTGGACTTCCCCACAGATATCACCACCAACACATGCTATATACACCAGAAACAAAGTATGCCAGATGCACACATTTTTCATGCATACAATTTTACAGTATATCTCACATAATTTTGCAGGTACCATCCAATAACTTCAACTGAACTTTCATACGTATTAGCTTGTGGTGGATGCTATTCATAAAACTGAATCATTATGTGCATGCCTGATTTATGGTTCACTTGTGTTATTTATCATCATCTTGAACATCAACATGTTCTACTCCCTTTGCCCATTCTACTTTCTTGACATGGTCTCTCATTGTTGACGGATTTTTTTTTTCCCTGAAGTCAATTTTATGGGCATACTGTGGGCATATTATTGTGGGCATAGTAGTCTACAGGAGATACAATCAGGGTCCATAGGAAGGCTTTTTAGCCATTACTGTGGGCATATTCGTCAACAGGAGACACAAGGATTTCATTTTGTTGCTTGTTGATCCTTTGTTTCACAACAATTGATTTTTTAGCTTGTTTGACTCTGCTGTCAAGTCACATGCTACAAGCAGTATTGATCTGTGCCTTTTAATATCTAAATAGTTAACCGGATTGATATTAGGCTTGTTAGGAGCGTCTGAGACCCTTGGTTTTGTTCGCTGGTGGGCCACCTGTTTTTTCTTTTCTAACATAATCTCTGGTTTCTTTTGTATTTAATTTTCAATAGCTGGAAAAACACGACCAAGCTGACCTAACTGAACTGGAATGTCCATCTCAGTCGAGGTTGCACATTTACTGGTCAGGTTTCGAGCTGTTACCATATTGGTAGTGTATATGGTGTATAGCTGGGTTTATTCAGATAACTCATGATGAAGCCAAAACATTTTCGTGTTTTTTGGGTCAAAATAGTATTCTTTACTCTCTCATAAGCTTCATAAAAAAACTGCACAATCGTTCCTTGGCATTAAATATATTAGTAAAAGTGCTAATATTTTGGGCGGAAATGGGGAGAATAGGAAGTGCTGAACATAGGAAAAAGGAAGAAATAGGAAGTTATGAACATGAGAGAGAGAGGGTAGAATTTGGTGAAGAAGAGAAGAGGGGGAAAAGGCCCGATCCCGTCTACTCATCTTATTTCTCTGGTCCCGGCATCATTTGATCTATATAACCTCCGAGTATAGCACATCATTTGGTCTATTCAGCTCTGTTCTGAGAGTCCAAGTTAGGTCTAGAGAGAGAGAGAGAGAGAGAGAGAGAGTAGAATTTGGTGAAGAGAAGAGGAGGAAAACGCCCGATCCCGTCTACTCATATTTCTCTGGTCCAGACATCATTTGGTCTATATAACGTCCGCGTGTAGCACATCATTTGTTCTATTCAGCTCTGTTCTGAGAGTGCAAGTTAGGTCTCACGTGCACGTCAATTCGGTGCACGTGTCTTCTGTAGTCTTTTGATTTGGGGGCTCATCTGCGACCATCTGAACTAGTTTTCTCATGTCATTCATTCGGTGCACCGATCGTTGGAGGGTAAATGGTCAGTTTCTGTAAATTTGAAAGCAATCAGCTTCTACTGAAACATATAGATCAGAAGAAAAAGCAAAAACACTTCATTACTCTGTATTAGTTTCGGTTATCCAAACGACATGTATACTGTACAGTGTAGAACACACAGAAATATAATATGCTCAAAGGGATTAAACAGCATTACCGAGACTTCACCTCAAGAGCCCGCATCATGCCGTCAAGTACTTCTTTTCACAGCCATCCGTGTCGCCGTAACCATCGCTGTCGAAGACGAACAGTGCGCAGAAGCCGCCGGAGACAGTGAACCCCGCCATGCACCAGACGATGACCGCCACGGCCGGTGGCATGACGGCGGCCACGCGGTAGCTGAACATGGCTACGAGCAAAGCTGAGAGGCACCACACCGCCTTCTTGAGGTTCTTCCTCATCTGGACTGCCGCCTCGGGGGTTCTCTCGAAGAGGCGGAGGCAGTAGAAGAGCGAGATCAAGTCCGCGTACGATGCGACGACGAAGGCGGCATTCCCGGGGTCGTCCGTGGATCGGTACAAGGCCAGCAGGAAGTTGTAGGTGAGGATAGCGAGCACCAACACCCGCATCCACGGGAAGCCGCCGTGCTCCCCAAGATTGTCTGCCTCGGCAGCAAGTAAGCCGGCGGCGCCTCCATCGCCCTCGGTGCGTATAGGATCGTTGCTGGCGCCTGTTGCTGTCGACATGAAACAGAGCAAAAAAGAGAGAGAAAACGTACCGTACCTTGAGTCGTGACGCGCTACATCCCTCTCATACTTATTTCCTTTCTTTTTATCGAGTCGGCCAGCGGTGTAGTACTCTCGCGTTGACACTTAAGCCAATACTGCTCTGCTAGTGAGCATGACGATCGAACCAAATATAATTATAAAAGAAAATTCACAAATTGACAACTTTGTGTCCCAAATCTTGTGACCATGATTTATCTTTTATTATATCCCATCATGTCATTAATAGGCGTGACATTATTATGACGCTAGAATATTCGATTCAATGAAATGCTAATAAGAATTGCTTTTTATTTGAAGTCTATCATTGCATGTTAGTTCTAACATTTAAATCTACGAAATGCTTACAGAAACGATAAAGTTGAAGTTATTTAGATAGGCCCCTCGCTCCAAATAAGGGGTTGAATGTTTCTTTATTTTAAATGTACTATTTTCTGAGTCATTTTCTTTGTAGAAACATCAGATGGCAGAAGGCTGCGGATCCAACGGTAGTTGGAAAATACTTCATATAAATTATTCATACACTTTTAAGCCTAAGCAGCACAAGAGCTGCTTAGGCTTAAAAGTCTCATGCGGAATGTGCTACCGCGCGAAGTTTCGCGGAACCTTCTCGACTGACTTTGTTTGTCGTGATGTGAGCGGTCACGTTCTCGAACATGGACGTGGGACCTCATCGACAATATTATATATAGTATATTATACATGGAAATTTTATAACTATGATGTCATGCATGTCTGAAGCAGTCTTATTCGGTTCGGATTTACATGCGGTTAAATTAATTTTTAATAAAAAAATAAAAAAATTGAATAAATAGTAATTAATATCGACAACAATGGATCGATGAGCTTTTAACTCACCCAAAAGAATATCTTATGATATTGATAGAATATTCTTTCAAGATTTTTCATTCGAGCATTGTGGATGTATTGCTGATTGGGTTCGCATGTTGAATCATGATTGAAAGTAAATATTAAAGTAGATACATGTTCTTACAATTGATCTTCATTAGCTGAAATCTAGATAGTATCGTACAATGATGATAAGGGTTTTTACGGAACGGCACCTTCAATTTCTATTTAAATCTGGAAAACCAATATCTTGGCTTTATTAGAGAAAAAGACTTAAGAGTATTCAAAGTATTTGAATTGTTATATTTTTCCAAGTCAAGGAAGATGTTTCTGGCACGCTGGTTTACATTGAGTGGATGGGTTTGTCCTATGGATGACTTCATTGCCACTGATGACTTCAATATCTAAAGGTTGACTCTCAATTTCATAATTGACTTACTTTGGAATACAATTTGAAACCATACATTTATTTATATATTTGTTAATTGATGAACAGGATAAAAAAAATCAATAAAAAAAAATCAAATGCTATCTCGCAAGACGAAATGTAAATCATGAACAACCAAGTCCTCTGGAGGCCTGCTTAAGAAAAAGAAAGACGAATCATGAAATAAGGGTTGATCCTATTCATATGAATTTCATAAATATCTCATTTCAAAAATAGAAAGTTTGAAATGATTTAGATATATATAATAAATTTTGAACATTTCCATTATGTTTCTCAAATTTTCCCATATTATTTTTATTATAAATAATACAAATATACTTAGGACAAGTTAAAGAAACAGTTAATCTTATACGTTCTATAACTATTAATATTAAAATTTGTATTAAAGTTTGCAATATTTTAAATAACTAGATAAATGGATCTAAAAATATAAAAAATTATTTGTTTTTTCAAAATCAAAATGAAAAATTGATAAATTAAACACACGTAACAATATTTTTTTAATTTTATAAGAAGTAATAGAATCGTTCAGTTCATGGAGGAATAAATATTGGTAAAATTTTATTTTGTTAAAATAATCAGATAAAATCATTTTGTTAAAAATTCCTAAATTAATTATATTTTGAAATATTGTTACGTACACAATTTACGAGAATCAACTCGTAAATGTGGCAACTACACACTGTAATAATTTCTAAAGATCAATGCACCGAATTGTAAGATTGAATTATTATTATTATTATTATTATTATTATTATTATTATTATTATTATTATTATTATTATTATTATTATTACTATTACTATTATTATTATTATTATTATTATTATTATTATACTTTAGGCATTAGAGAGGCTATATTTGAAGCCCCTCTCAATGTCATGACGTTTAGTGGTGGTGTTGTACTAATGCCTTCCCTACTTTTACGAGATGGTACTGCACTTGATCGGTGCCATTTCGATCTTTATGGGATAACGGTGTTGTACTTGGTCAGTGTCGTCCCGACTTTCGCAGAACGGCACGGTACTCAGTCGACACTATCCCGATCTTTACGATATGACGTTGTACTTGGTCGGTAACGTCTCGACTTTCGTAAAATTGCACGGTACTCGGTTGGCATCGCTCCGATCTTTGCAGAACTACATTTGACCGAGGGGTGTGATCCGGTATGTTGATCTTGACATTGATATGACCGTAAATAATTGTTGAATAGTAGGTTACCAAAATATGTCATATCAAAAATATATTTAATATCTCTAAGTCTCCGCTTTTGAATAACATACAAATATAGAAACAATATAGTCATGACAACCATTGGTTGTTGGAAACTTGCACATTCAGATATGTTACTGTATCTCTATCGAAATCCATTTCACATGAGGCGTTCTCTCCGCATTGAATAATTAAATATTAAGTATGTTGACTAATGTATTTGGTAAAAACATCGATAGATTATTATAAGATAATCGAGCGAATCTTATGTTCGTCGCTTATTTTTTTAAATTAATAAATAAAACAGAAGGAAAGCATATTTGATAAGTCTTTTACAAGCTTATTACTTTTCACCCTTCTTTGCTGTCATGAGAAGCAACCCCACATGAAGAAAGAGATCAAGAAAGACCACAGGGGTTAGTGGAAAGTTTGGTCCTTCCAAACTGTTATCTCACGATCGTAATTTTGTAGGAACGGAAAAAGAAAGTTGGGCATAGAGATTTTAATGTCAAAATTTTTCATATCATGTTTGATCGATTTCATCAATAATAATTATTGTCGTCCATTTCTCGAACTCAATCGTCCTTTAAAAAACAAAAGATTCTGGTAACGTTATACAAGTAATTTGATACATTGTCTTACATATACATGTTCTTCATAGAGGGTAAATTAAAAAAGAACATACAATCCATTTTCTTGTCTTAGTTGAAATTATAGTATAAACACTAATCTCTATGTAAATGTGAAAGAGATTTTTTAGTCGCGAGCTGAGGAACAGACACATACAGCACCTCCTGAGAAGAGTGATGGAGTTTTGCGGATGTATGCCATCAACATTACAAAAGCATTAGCAAAAGCATGGCATAAAACATTTTTCACTCAAAAAAATTCTTTAATTATTTTTCCATTATCTTCTCTCTCTTTCTTTATTTTTTTTAGACCAAAAGAAGAAAAAAATATAAATCAAAACTTAATACAACCTTTTGAATCAAAAAATCTAGATTAGGAGATAAATTCGTCTACCAATTACAAGTACAACTTAGATAGAATTCCTATCAAAGTTGACAAGTCAATTTATCGCAAGAGCTAGTATGTTTTTAATTAAAGCAAAAATACTTTAAAACAATACTGACTTATTATTTAAGATGCTAATAATAATTTTAAAATTTGATTCTATTATCAATAGAATTATTTCCATGTCCAAAGCCTATCCCCGCTTGAATGGCTTGTGTTTCACACAAAAGATATCTTTTTCTTTGAGCCTCTCGAAACCACACAAAACACATACATGAGTTATTAGAATTACTCCCATGTCCAAAGCCTATCCTTGAATGACTTACGTCTCATACAAAATATCATTTTTTTCTTTGAGCCTCTCGAAACCACACAAAACACATACATGAGTTATTAGAATTACTCCCATGTCCAAAGCCTATCCTTGAATGACTTACGTCTCACACAAAATATCATTTTTTTCTTTGAGCCTCTCGAAATCACATAAAATTATTAGAATTTCTAAAAATAAAATCACAAGTCATCATAATTGAATTTTTTAATTAAAGCAAGAGCTAGTATGTTTTTAATTATCGCAAGAGCTAATATGTTTTTAATTAAAGCAAAAATACTTGACTTATTATTTAAGATACCAATAATAGCTTTAAAATTTAATTTTATTATCAATAGAATTACTCGTATGTCCAAAGCCTATCCCCGCTTGAATGACTTACGCCTCATACAAAATATCATCTTTTTCTTTGAACCTCTCAAAACCACATAAAACACATAAGTTATTAAAGTTTCTAAAAATAAAATCACATCCTTGAGTCATCACAGTTGAATTTTTTTTAAAGAATCCATAGTTAAATACATTTAACAAGGATTTGATCTATCTTTTCATTTCCTTGAGAATGACTAATCAACTTTTGCTTGAGTAAATCAACTACACTCGTCTTGTTTTTATTCCATCCATAAAGTTGTAGAGACTCCCATAAAAATAACAAAACTCAAATATTTATATACCAAATTGAAATATTTGAGAGATTATTTTAATTAAAAAAAATATTTATTATTCCTTGATTCACTTACCACGCGTCCCCATTTTGTAGCAAACAATTTTTTTCTCTCTCTTTTCAAGAAACATAGACTATAATAAAAAAGAGTGATGAGCATGGTTTAATTATTAAAATTTCATATATATTTTTTTATTTGGTGCTATACTTTAGGCATTGGAGAGGTCATATTTGAAGCCCCTCTCAATGTCATTCTCAACTTGCTATTATATGGAGAGCTTTCAGCCTTAATTTTTCTTGACGCAAGTGGAGTCCAAACCAAAATGGATTGATTGTCCTATTTGCTATCACAAAAAAGAAGCTAATTTTAGGATAATAGCAGTCTCAAGAGTATTGCTTCATATTCTTATTAAACTCAAAATACAAGGTTTCAGGAACATGACATGTAAAGAGCCACAACCATATGATACTACAATATGATGAGAATAAGGATCCAGAATTTATTGTTGAACTGATTCCAACAGAAATGTGTACAAAACAAAGAAGGTAATATTGCTTCCTATTATTGTAATCATGATCATGATGGTGTCTCCAGCTACTACAACAACCAAAAAGATAAACTCTCTTTTTAGTCTCATCATTGTCATTGAAACAAAATAAATTTATAGAAATAATCTAGCAGAAATATTCAACTAAAATTATCTACCCAATCCAAACTCGACTTGTACGTGAAAAATATAAATTTAGAATGAGCATTGTAGGCTTAGTAGAGATTATTTCAACTAAAATCTTTCAAAGATGGTACAAGAAGATGTAAGTTAGTTTAATCGATAAAGACTTTAAATCTCATCTTTATTATTTATTCTTAAATATATATATATAATTTATCGAAAATCGATATAAAATATATTATAATATGCCCGTATCCATTAAGATACTAATCCCATCTTAACGTGTTAATTGATAATAGCTCGTTTTTTGTATTCGTTTTCTCTTTTTAATCAATTATCTTCTCTTTCTCTCTTATTTTTTTTTCCCTTCCTCTCTCTCTCTCTCTCTCTCTATATATATATATATATATATATATATATTATCTTCTCTTTCTCCCTTACTTTTTTTCCCTTCCTCTGTCTCTCTCTCTCTCTCTAACCCGCGGACTGCATCAGCCTATGGGCTGCTCGACTAATTGACTGCGGTCCGCTGAGCTACAAGTGAGCTTCTGGCCATCGCACTACCGGTGGTGGGCCTCTTCGGCTAGCTTGCATTGGGTTATTAGGCCTTCTTCTAAAAGAGTCCAAATAATATGAATCAACGTTTCCTCGACTGTTATAAGGGAGTGCATGGATCGGTCAACGGTTATACATCAAGGAAATAATCTACTTTAGGATATATCCACGAAATCAAAAAATATATATTCAAATATTAACAATCAAATACAAATCAAAAAGGTTGTGGGAAGATCTAAGTGGTGGTACCATAATTCTTACTCAAAAAATCAAATTATATTTTTTATTTTTATTAATTTAATCTCCACTCGAGCATAATCAATCTTGCACACCTTTTTACACGAAATCCAAAGGATTTTATATAATATTTTCGCTCATCCTATAAAAGATAAGCTTAGAAGTCATGTATTTATGTTTTTCATATCTTTCACCACCAAAATGTAGGTATCGTCAACACTGAAAGACCTGAAATCAAGGAGCGAAAGCTACGATAGATTTTCTTATTGGATATGCAAACAAATGGAGCTTCGTGTTATGACGGTAGTGTGTTCGTCCTGGCAATTGATGGACGGCGATCGGTGGTCATTTTCGTTATGATTGGACCATCTTCACGATAGTTTTCATTTTCTGAGATCACGATAAACGATGCTTAACACTTGGAGCCTCGAGTGGCATAATAATATTGGACGGGCCTCATTGATCGTCGCTCAACACTCGCTAGCGCAACAAAAAATGACCCACTCAAATTGAAATATTTGAAAGATTATTTTTATTAAAAAAAACTATATATTATTTCTCCATTCACTTACCATGAGTCATTTTGCAGCAAACAATGTTTTCTTTTTCTTTCTATTTCCCAAACCATGGGCTATAAAAGAACGGGTATGGTTAAATTTTCATATTTCATTTTTTTCTTGATCCAATTTGGGGTTACTAATATAGGCGGAACATATTCGGAGCCTCTCAATGTCATTCACTATACAGCATGCCAGTCTTTAGGGAGGTTTAGACACTCAAATACAATATTAGCTTTTTCGCAAATCAAATGTAGATGATTAATCGTCCTACTTGAAAATGATCATCACTGTCGGAAGATATCATCACTATTCTATATTTAAGTTAAATAGAAAGGAATCTAATTTTCGGACAATAGCAGTATGTTACTTCGTTCGGATTCTTATTAGACTCAAAATACAAGGTTTCAAGGAACATGACATGTAAAGAGCCACAACTTTATGATACTACAATACGATGAGAATACGGATGCTAAGCTTATTGTTGAACAACTAATTCCAACATAAACGTGTATAAAACAAAGAAGAAGGTAATCTCCAACTACAGCAACGATAAAAAAAAAGAAGATATATCCTCTTTTAAGTCACATCATTACCATTGAAACAAAATAAATTTACAGAAATTATCGGGCAGAAATATTCAACTAAACGATCTTCGTTTATACCCAATCCAAACTCAACCGTTGTATGAGAAAAATATAAACTTAGAATGAGCGTCGTAGACTTAGTAGGATTATTTCAACTAAAATCATTTAAAGATGGTATGAGAAGATGTGAGTTAGTTTGATGAGTAAAGACTTGAATGGTATTAGAAGATTTAAAACTTATCTTTATCATTTATCCTTTAAAAATATATATAATTCATTAAAAATCGATAGAAAATATATTAACGTGTTATGTTATAATAGCTCGTTTTCTGTATTCCTTTCCTCTTATCGGTCGATTATCTTCTCTCTGTCTCTCCTTTCTCTCTCTCTCTCTCTCTCTCTCTCTCTCTCTCTCTCTCTCTGTTGCTCTTCTCCTTTGTTTTATTATTTTTCTATTTCGCCCTTTTAATTTTCCGTGATTTCCACCCTCTCTCTCTCTATCTCTTTCTCTCTCTCTCTCTCTCTCTCTCTCTCTCTCTCTAACCTGCGGACTGCATCAGCCTATGGGCTGCTCGACTAATTGACCGCGGTCCGCTGAGCTACAAGTGAGCTTCTGGCCATCGCACGACCGGTAGTGGGCCTCTTCGGCTAGCTTGCATTTGGGTTATTAGGCCTTCTTCTAAAAGAGTCCAAATAATGTGAGTCAGTGTTTCCTCGACTATTATAAGGGAGCGCATGGATCGGTCAAAGGTTATACATCAAGGAAATAATCTACTTTATGATATATCCACGAAATCAAAAAATATATTTTCAAAAATCAACAATCAAATACAAATCAAAAAGGTTGAGAGAAGATCTAAGTCGTGGTACCATAAATCTTACTCAAAAAAATCAAATTATATTTTTATTTTTATTAATTTAATCTCCACTCGAGCATAATCAACCTTGCACACTTTTTTACACGAAATACAAAGGATTTTATATCATATTTTAGCTCATCCTTAATAAATCTAATAAAAGATAAGCTTAGAAGTCATGTTTTTCATATCTCCCACCACCCAAACGTAGGTAGACACACAAAGCATATTCGTAGCTTTTTTTTTTCTCTAATACTTGAGCTTTTTGTTGGGCAAGGACACAAGTTTTCGAAATCCAGAAGATACGTATGATCGCTTGGGTTTCTACCCGAGTTGTAGACTAAAATCCCACCCAAACGACTTGTAACAAAAAAATAATGGGAAGCTTCGAGAGATTTTCTTCTTTTTTTGGGGGGAAAAAAAGAGGAAAAATTATTGGATACGCAACGCATACAAACGGAGCTTCGCGCTATCGTGGTTGCGTGTTGGGCCTGTGCCCGTGGCGACTGATGGACCACCCAGTTTTGGACTGCGTTTTCCACTGTGCCGACTGATAGCCTGTGCCCGTCACGTCCTGTTTTGGTCAATTTTTTTGGGGTCGATTCCGTGCTGCCACGATCGCGATGCAAGCCGGGACGACCGCGAGAATCCCGAATGTTTCTCTCCTTAGCACTGCGTGCTTGACGTATTGATCGTCGTTTGTCACTCGCTTGCGCAGTTAAAAAGAGACCGAAACTATATATTATTCCTTCATTCGTTTACCATGAGTTTTCTTTTTCTCTCTATTTCCGGAAACCATGAGCTATAAAAGAGTGACGGATATGGTTTAATTGTTAAATTTTCAGATTTTTTTGTAATCCAATTTGAGTGACGGACATTCATTAATTTGTCGTATGTTACTCCTGACATCATGGTTCAAAAGGTTTTCTTGTTAGATTACTGATCTTTGAAAAGTTACTTGTTATCTTATTTTATGATATTTTTATTTATAATTTTGATTTTGATTTTGATTTTTTTTTTGTCATTGTAGGTTGATTATCTTCCAATTATTGTTTGACTATTTTATCAACTAGAGAGACTTTCTAATCCCATTATTATTTTTTTGATTTCCTCCTGATGGTTTTAACATAAATTTAATTTCCAAATAATATGACGGCGAAGACGAATGACGCGTACTTTACGCATGTCAAAAACAGCTTAAATATGCCGAGCCGGGGTTCCATTTGCTTCTCGTTAAGAGTCTTGGCCTCCGACATGCGAGACGCACGGGAAGCGTTGGTTCGCTGGCAAGAGGCGGCCGCCGGTCGGCCTGACATGGAATTTGGTTACCCCGACACCGGCACGAACAACGGCTTCCCGTCGATTTACGTGTCGGTACCGGCTTTCTTTACTCTCCTCATCTTCTTGTTGGCCGTGTACCTCTGCAGGAACCACCCTCGGCCTGCTGCATCCTTCATCGCCGTGCTCTTCTACTGCCTTCGCCTCATCGAGAGGAGGCCCACGGAGTCCGTCCAGAGGTGGAGGAACCCCATGATCGCAGTCTGGTTCCTCTCCGCAATCATGATCGCCATGTTATCCTACAGCCTCCCCGCCATCATGCCGCCGCATGTAGCGGTCCTCGCATGGTTCCTCTCCGTCACCGTTCCGCGCCGCGCACGTTGTCTCTTTCATGCTCTCTTCACCTACGGGAGCGACGATAGCTACGGAAGGCCCTCCGAGGTGCGACGCTCGACCAGGTTTTCTGTGAGGCTTGGGGTGCAAGCATGGCTATCCATCACCCAGAACACAATCCACCTTGAGCACCCACTTCGCCATGGCTACCTTGACATCGTTGAAGTGTTCACTGAGGAGATTGTGTAACTATGTAATGAGATTTCTCGCAGACATTGTTAACATTAGATATATATGGTGCTTTACCATTGTTAACATTAGATATATATGGTGCTTTCCTACGATCCAAATCTTTATGATATAGTGAGGATAACTAAAGGGTCTTATAATTGATTTAAAGTTTTTAATTTCATCTCGATGAGATTTATCGTTGTTCTGATATGCTTTCGATTGTTAATCTCTGGATTTTTTATTTATTTATTTTGGAATTCTTCTTTCACTTGTGTTTTACATTTGTTCAGTCAGTTTATACTTAATTGTCTGTTTGTTGCAGGCAGATGTGTTGTTTCAATAAAAAAATATTGTTCTATTAGTTTCTGGACGGTTTTCAAGAGGATCACTTGAACTATTAGTACAACCAATACTTTCTATCGTCAACCTCTTTGTCCGAATGGATAGATAGAGGAATTGGAAGATCGATTCTTCTATTTCTGGTTTTCTATGCTTACCTAATGATGCCGCATGAATCAATCGAAATCATGATATCAACACAAGTTCTCGGGTTTTAATTTTTATAGAAGAAATTATCATGTAATATGGACTACCAAACAGTTATACATGATGCTTAATGTAATTATAATTTCTAATAAATAAAAAAAACTCACACATGCACTCGAAGTCTTTTTCAACGGCTCGACTTGAAAGCATCCTTTTCAACACGACCTTGAAAGCATCCTTTTCAACTGGCCATCTTCAAATAGTCAATGTGAACAAGTCTATGTGAAGTGCCCTTTTTGTACAAAGCCTTGCAATCCCCTCCAACAACACTAAGCGATTGACTTCTTCTTTGTGTTAAATGATTTAATTGATGAACTCTTGTGTTAAATAAAAAGTACAAACAAATTAACTTGATTTCGTCTCGAAAAACAGTTTTTCCACTCATCTGACTACAAACAAACACTTTTTTAACCCGAGTTTAATATTTTAATTGAAGATCAATAAATGACACCTAAAATGCCACAACCATATGATGCCGCATTATTCCCATACAAGTCCGCTGAAGAAAATTCATGTCCACCCAACCATTCATGAAGAGTTGATTTCATAGAACGCAATCCACACAACATCCGACGATGGCACAGCATTGGATTGGATGGGGCTGGTTGACCGTCACTTGACATTTGCTCGCGCAGTCAAAATTGACCCAGTCGAAATGAAATATTTGAAAGATTATTTTTATTAAAAAACTATAGATTATTCCTCCGTTCACCTCCCATGAGTCATTTTTCAGCTACCAATGTTTTCGTTTTTCTCTCTATTTTCGGAGACCATGAGCTATATAAAAGATTGATGGAGATGATTTAATTGTTAACCTTTTAGACCTCATTTTTTTTAAATATAATTTGAAGTTACTAATATAGGCATCAGAGGGACCATATTATTTATTATTGTATCAAAAGGTTTCAATATTTAAAAAATAATATTAATTTTTTCTCACGCAAGTCCGGTCAGGTCTAGACCAAGTTAGATTGATCGTCCCACTTGAAAATGATCACCACTACTTTACATTAAGTTAAATAGGAAGGAAGTTAATTTTCGAACAACTAATTCTAACAGAAATGTGTATAAAACAAAGAAGAAGGTAATCTTACTTCCAAATATTAATCATGATGGTTTCTCCAACTACAGAAACAACTAAAAAAACATATACTCTCCTTTAAGTCTCATCATTACCGTCGAAATAAAATAAATTTATAGAAATTATCTAGCAGAAATATTCGTCCAAAAGATCTTCGTTTGTACCCAATCTAAACTCAGACCATATATCAAACGGTTCTATAAGAGGATAAGAAATTAGAAAGATCATATAATTGATTTAAATATGATCTTCATTAATTTGTCTTATGTTACTCTTGACACCATGGTTCATGTTTGAAAGGTTTCTTGTTAGATTAATGATCTTTGAAAAGTTACTTATTATTTTATTTTATAATATTTTTATTTATAATTTTGAATTTTTTTTTGTTTGTTTGTCATTGTAGGTTGATTATCTTCCAATTATTGTTGACTATTTTATCAAATAGAGAGACTTTCTAATCCCATTATTATTATTATTATTATTCCTCCTCCAAATGGTTTTAACGTAAATTTCATTCCCAAAAGCGCAGTATAAAATATGCTAATCCCGTTCCATTTGCTTCTTGGCCTCCGACATGCGAAACGCACGGGAAGCGTTGGTTCGCTGGCAAGAGGCGGCCGCCGGTTGGCCTGACATGGAGCTTGGTTACTCCGACACCGGCACGAACAACGGCTTCCCGTCGATTTACGGGTTGGTACCGGCTTTCTTTACTCTCCTCATCTTCCCGTTGGCCGTGAACCTCTGCAGGAACGACCCTTGGCTTGCTGCATCCTTCATCGCCGTGCTCTTCTACTGCCTTCGCCTCTTCGAGGGGAGGCCTACAGAGTTCGTCCAAAGGTGGAGGGAACCCAAGATCGCACTCTGGTTACTCTCCACAATCATGATCGCTATGTTATCCTACAGCTTCCCCGCCATCATGCCGCCGTATGTAGCGGTCCTCGCATGGTTCCTCTCCGTCACCGTTCCGCGCCGCGCACGTTGTCTCTTTCATGCTCCCTTCACTTACGGGAGCGACGATAGCTACGGAAGGCCCTCCGAGGTGCGACGCTCGACCAGGTTTTCTGTGAGGCTTGGGGTGCAAGCATGGCTATCCATCACCCAGAACACAATCCACCTTGAGCACCCACTTCGCCATGGCTACCTTGACATCGATGAAGTGTTCAGTGAGGAGACAGTGTAACCACGTAACGCAGGCATTGTTAACATTAGACATATATGGTGCTTTACCAGTAAGGATTGTGAGAGATTTAAGTGAGGTGTTCAAGGGGAGTCTTTCAAATGGAGACTCCATGTGAAGTGGCCTTTTGTTACAAAAGCCTTGCATCTCCTCCAACGGTAAGCGATTGACTTCTTTTTTATGCTAAATGATTTAATCGATGAACTCTTGTGTTAAATAAAAGTACAAACAAATTAACTTGATTTGGTCTCAAGAAACAGTCTCTCCGCTCATCTGACCACAAACAAACACTTTTTTAACCCAAGTTTAATATTTTAATTGAAGATCAATAAATGACACCTAAAATGCCACAACTATATGATACCGCATTATTCCCATACAAGTCCGCTGAAGAAAATTTATGTCCACCCAACTATTCATGAAGAGTTGATTTCATAGAACGCAACCCACAGAACATCCGACGAGCACAGGGCATTCTGTCAGCACTGCTTCAAATTTTCAGACATGTAATATGATGAGGTTGTCAATAACTACGATAGACCGGAGAACTTCTAGTGAAACAGCTGGTGGTAATCATGGCATGAGTCTCAAAAATGAAGAGAGATCGTGCATAAAAACAAGATGATCTTGCTTCTTATTGCTGCTTCTGCATTCAGTTTCAGATACAGCAGCATTGCACGCTGCACGCCCCCCTGACAGTCCGTCGTCCTCTAGAACTAGCACCACCACCACCGGCAGTAACTATTAACTTCCCAAACGAAAAAATGGTAATCATGGTGGTCTCTCCAACTTACCAGAAACTCGTTTCTAGGACATCTACAGAACAAACATGAAGGTGGATAAACATAGTTTTGGGCCGTCAAGACTACAAAAAGTAGTCGGGAGTTTTGCGAGTTGTATCAGGTTCAATTTGTCGTGGTGCTGGATCAAACTGAAGGAAGTTCTGATCCATGTTCTCCCCAATCTCTAATATAGCTGCCATATTACCACACCGGTAACAGTAGTTTGGCGCGCTAAATACTGTGACAACGTTTCTTTCCTGCAGCCATGACAAAATTATACAAAATCTATGAATCAAGTTGCGACTTCTAAATATTCAATCAATAGTACTATGCTCTATGGCAGAGAATCTTTGCAAATGTGCTGAACATCTTCCTATAATTTAAGAAATGCATGAGCTATGATGCACAAATCCAAGATTACACTAAAATCTTTTCCTTTAGGAAAATGCAACAAATTAATTGTATAGGCAAAGGCAAAGTTACAACAAACATGCTACAGTATTATCATACATCGACACATTCAGTCTGCCTAGCCTTAGTATTGTAGTTTGATAAGCATCAGGAAGACACTAAACGAAATGATCAAGGAGAAGATATCCAAAGTTACCACAAATGCCTCATAATTATCATACATGGAAAACATACAGCCCTGAAATCTGGCTATCCTAGCTTTAAAGCTTGAACAAGATGCTAAACAAGGAGTAGATATCACAAGATAGAAATTTGAAGTATCACATGAAAGTTGGAGAATAACTATGCTTTTGAGTTTAATCTTATTTTTCCAGCATTCCTTATATGACCATTTCTGTTTCGTGATTCTACGACTTATTTACCAAACTGCTCATTTGTCTATCACATGTTAATCCTGCAGTTGGTGTGATAACATCAATCTTTAAGAAATGCACTTTATGGCAACCATTAGGTATCAGAAATCTACAAATTGACCAGATATTTAACTGACATTTCAACCCACCTGGCACCAATTAAAACCCTCCATAACAAGTTGATGGGCTCTTGCAATAAGAGTCAGACCATTATTATGATTAAATTGCTGGGCAATGTCTTGTCCAAATGTGTATCCTGCTCCCCTCGGCGATATACCCCATCCACATCGATCATCAGGATCGGACCAGAGCAAATCACACATAGGACCTTCATGTGGAACCTATACAAGAATAAACATTTAAGTTATTGTATATGGAAAGGTAAGACTGCATACATTGATCCTCAGACCTTGCATTGGAGGAGCCTCATGCACTGGGTACGTTTTTATTTTTAATATGGAAACCATGTAAAGCATCTTATATGCCAGAAACACAAATAACATAACAAATACTTAGGAGAAGAATATAAGGAATAACTTTTAAAAAATTGCCAAATCACAATTGCATAATAAACGAAGAAAAAATTAAGTTGTTGAGATATTTCTGATGGACATAATTTATTATGATCACCCTGCAACTCACAGCTAAATGTACAAGCTATTGCTTCAGAACATCTTGTTGATGTCTGAGCTAATCTCACAATGATATCACCCATCACTTTTACTAACATAATTATTATGTGTTCTAGAATTAACCCACATGCACAAAATCGATATTATGATGAAGACAAACCACTACTGAATCAAGTACCAGCTGGATCATGAGAAATTGGATCTCATGTTGCTTAATTCCAAATCATTTCGATGGATTAGTCATGAGAGAACAAACTTGATAGAGCATGGTCAGGATTTTATCAGACGGTACTGGGTTTCGATGTATTCCCATCTCATTGATCCAGCTCAGCACTGGCAGAAAGTGTATGTAGAGTAATCCTGCATTCTGCCTCGCTTTTTGGATCAGTTTGAATATTTATTTCTATAATATCTAGAGTATCTAGATTCCAGCCAGTTGGGTTAGTTATCCATTTCCAGCATGTGAAAAGCAAACAACCTATTAAAAATATATCGATTACTTGAACAGAGTTCCAATTTGGATTTGTGTGAACCATGAAGCATATATAATAACTTTAAATATCATATGGACCAACCAGAAAATTTGTTCAAAAGGAAGTGACTACTGACTGGATTAAGAAATTGAGAGAAAAGTTTAAGAGCAAAAAATTAAACCAAGGACCAGTATATCAAAATTTTAATAAAAGCAGAAAATATTTGCTATTTATGGGCCTGGATAATGAACATAGTATAATGCCATCCGGTTGATTTAGTTCTAACTTACAAATGAAAGTCAGAAATGTTACAGTTCCATTCACCAAATAGAACTACAATTGGAACATCCGACATTAACGAAAAGATTGTCACAACAAGATACAACCTCTAACTCTTGAGACCTCTTATTGTTGTATCATAAAAGGAGAGCCGGCTAAGTTCTAGCAAAAAATTATTTTGATGATGAATACAAAGTTTGAGGGTCAGCACAAAGTAATCAAAGGCCTAAGATGATAAAGATGATAGATCTTCTAAAGCCTAGGAATGAGGCGCAATGTGTGACACACACCTCAATAAAAATGAGACATGCATAATAAGACAGACTATGAATTTAATGAAAAGATAGCACAGAAACTTAAAGAAACACAGCCAGCTGTGCCTGCAAAATAAACGGCAGACTATCATGGCTGTCTTCAGACTCTGGTAAGGCGCATGAGGTGCAAGCCTCAAGCATGCTTAATTGAAGACCACAGGGCTCTCTTGCCTCACCTCGCCTTGAACATAGGCACACCTCAAATGCACTTTTCATGAGACTGGATGAGTTTTTGTTCCATAAGTGTTCCTCCATTAGAACTTGTATTACATGTTCAACTCATGTAAACAACAATTCTATTTGGATGGGAGTAAGACTATATTATGTCTCCGAAAACTTGAAATGGCAGTACATATGGAATGCACTAATCATCTTCTTGCAGGGTAAGACTGAACATTGATCCTCTTTAGACGTTACATTGGAGGAACCTCATGTACGGGGCTGCCCTTGTGCAGTGTAGTAATCTATCCTTCTAGTGATGGTCTAAATAGTTGACATAATCTGAGGCATTGATTGCTACACAACATAGATGTATAGACAAAGCAATAATATAAATTAATACATACCTCCTGTATACGATTTAGATCACGGATATTATCTAGTGTATCCAGCGATGGAGACAGGCCACCGTGCAAACAGAATATCTATGACAGGAAAAAAGTCTGCTTATAAGAAATTGAAAATGGCTAAATTAGTAATTCAAAATTCGAGGAAACAAGAGTAGGAAACTAGACCTGGCTCTCGATAAGAGCTGTAAGAGGCAGATAATCAAACAGATCAGTAAAATGCTTCCACACATTTGCATTTCCATACTTTCTCAAGCATTCATCATAAAAGCCATACCTGAAACCAAATCCCATGACAGATGAACTCGTAATAGGTGTTAATAAATCTCAAATATCAAGAAATTTATCCAACTACTGACAATTGGATGTCAAACTAAAGTCATTTTTTGTATAGTAAAAGGATCCAAGAGCCTAAAAACACTTTGAATGGCACATCCAGCATGCACTGGATCGGCCAGGACAGAATTCACTGTATTCCAATATATTTTCTTTTAGTTAATTAAACTAGGTATTGATTGATAGACTCATGTACTTTGACCTAGGCCGATACTTATAGTTCTCTATTTAGTGTTTCACGATGCTTACTAGTGGCAAACACCAGTTGCTGTATAAGAAAGGACAAACCCTATTATCAAGCAGTAGCTGGTTGTGGTAAGTATGAACTATTGTCATTAGATGTCCAAATCGGTGCATATTGATTAGTCTTGGTATGGGGTCTCAGAGTGTGCCAAGGGGCAGTGTGCCAAGGGGATGCTGACACACACTTGAAAATGTGATTGAAATACTGATCATCAGGGAATCATGTCATACATTTGATAGGTACTCGTTAGTCTGCCTAGAAACATGTAAGATATTGGTATATTGAATGGCAACGATTGCTGGTAAGAAGGTCTATTGACTACAACACCAGGATTATCCAGTACTCAATTAACCATTGCCCATATAACAAAAATAAATCTTAAATAATAATTTTTAATTGGCAATGAATCATAAACAAGATCATGCTAGACAAAAAATATCACAATATCAACTACAAATTCAGTCTTCTATTATAAAAGAAAACCAAACGCCACCAATTTCGTCATATGAACTAAATGCTGTAAAGCATAATGACCATAATTGAACGTGAAAAGAAAAATAGCCACTTACACTTGAGTTATTTGCCGGCTCTCGTGATTTCCTCTAAGGATTGTAATTCTATCTCTGTAACGAACTTTCAAGGCTACTAAAAGTGTGACTGTCTCAACAGAGTAATAGCCACGATCTGCACGAAACATATTAGTTAAAAGAAAGAAAAGACCTTTGGAGTATCTAAAGACAGGCACAAAAAAGGAAAAAAAATACAGCAAGTCCAAACCCAATAATGTAATTTGGATTTTGGACAACAGCACACAAATGAAAATCAAAATCTCCTAAAAATTACTGAATTTATCAACAAAAACAAAGATTGAATATCTAGCTAAGTAGCAGTATATCACACTGTGTTGAGAACATATAAAGGAACAGGAAAGCAAAAGCTCGGGAAGAGAAACGTCATAATCCTTGCTGCAGCAAAACACAACCAAGGCAAGCTGTAGGTGGAGGGAAAGTAAATCGTGTAAATGGACATATAGAATACAAACGATCATACCTAAAATTCCACTCATTCGCGTATAAGATAGAACTTAATCTTATATGACTTGCACATACTGAAGTGAACCTTCTTTCAAAATTATTCATGGCAAAGAAGTTAATCTAGTACAATGGTGAGGATGCTAGTCTACTACGTTATGTTTTTCAAGCAGAACACAAGAATGTTTGGACTTCGGAAGGAGCTTTATAGAATAAACAAAAGAATTCAAATGCATTTATTCATTACAATTGTTGAGAGTTACTTACCTGTTACATCAAGTTTTTGACAAATTTGAATATTTGGACTTGAGCACTCTTTTCAAACTTTTGAATTTTGCCATACACTTCATGATCATGGTATTATTTTATCAGGATGCTTGTGGTTATTATGGTTATTTGTTATGCCTACAAAACATAGATGTCAATAGAGCACGAACCAGCTTAATTTGGGTAAAATAAGGTAGACCAAGAATCTTATAGGAGATTGAACATCAATATAACCCAAAGCTTATGAAGATTTAAGTTATATCATGGATGAACAACATAACAAATCTTGCTTGCAAAGCAGCATGATAGAAACTAATTTTTCATATATTGAACAGGCGGAAGTCATATCTTCCCCCTCAGTTTAAACAAGCTTGATTCATGTAAAATAAGGTGGACCAAGTGTCTCACAGGAGATTGAACATTAATAGAACCCAAAACCTATAACGATTTCAGTTTATCATGGGGTTGCATGTCCACAAAACAACCAGAATTGGGAGAACTATCTCACATAGCTGTTTGGGATTTTTTTTATTTTCAATTAATGCTTCTTTCATCAATTGTTAACATCTTCCATGCCAAACTTTCCAAATTCTACCATTCAGGGTGTTCTTAGACCTACTCATTCCACTTTCTTGACCTTCATGTTACTCAAGCTCCTTGTCGGATGATAAGCTCCTTATATCTTCTTTGCACATGGGACTGCAAATGAACTATAACCAGAACAAATCTTGCTCACAAAGCAGCATGCCAGAAGCTAATTGCTTCCAACTAAGCTTAAACAAATTCAAGAGCGAGAAAATTTGTTCTCAAACCCCACAAGCTAATTCAAGCAGTTAAGTTCAAACCAGCTTAAATTCATTTCAATTAATCCAACTGAAATCCAAAAACCTCAGAGCTTGTATCCAAAAGTTGTAAAACGCCACTAGTATCATGTAACACAAGCAAGTAGTAAGGTCAACCATTCTAGCTCGCCCTTTAGTTCCTAATTTACATATCCACCAAAGCACATTCATATTTTGAGCTTTGTCTTCCTTTCTGAAGTTCTTTCTGTAAATCACACAACACTGTGAGCCTATTCTTAAAACCATTGTGAAATATGATGATGATGCAATTCCAATAACATTCAAGGAGAAGCCACCTACCCATTATTTTTATGAAAAATATTTTATCTCTCTTAAATGCAAATCTAAAAAGACTCTGTTAGCACATACTTTAACTGTTGAATTTCACAAGATCTTTGAGTAGTTTTTGTCCCAAATATACTGACTATTTTTATACCAATGAAATCAAGCATCAGAAAGGAAACTTCATCCGAAGCTACAGTTTACTGTAATCCATACTATACTTTCACCCCCATATGACAAAAAAAAACCTGCTCAGTAGTAAAACAACATGTGCGCTATATACTTTCAGTTGTCAGCCACTGCCATCAAGTGATATGCCTTTCATCCAAGTAAAATTTTCAGAATTAAGACTGTATAACTTGCAAAAAGCCAACTAGGATGTGTTGTGACATGTGAAGAGTTGCTAAGTCCAAGTGCCTGGCATAGCAAGTAAAGGACTTTTCCGGTGTGACTGTCGGAAATACATATTGTCAACGAACGATGTCATTCATTATGATGCCAAGTATATACTCTTTTACGGAAAGCTTTCCGAATTATATTTGGGTGCTCGAATAATTATCCGTCAATAAATATAGAAAGGTTGTCACCCAGCCAGCTAAAACTTGTACCACATAATCTCAACTCTCATGGGCAGAACACGAATATAAATCTCTTCCGTACGCGAAAATGATCTACTTGTGAGCACCATAAAACTGCAAGGGGAGAACAGTTGTGAATTTAAGGCACAAAAGGAATCATCAACCAACCAGGAAGCGAAATCAAATCAGACAAACAACGGGATAACAAGCCACCAAAGTAACACAAACG
Organism: Musa acuminata AAA Group; assembly: GCF_036884655.1. Classification (NCBI taxonomy): domain Eukaryota; kingdom Viridiplantae; phylum Streptophyta; class Magnoliopsida; order Zingiberales; family Musaceae; genus Musa; species Musa acuminata. The sequence goes on along the minus strand of NC_088351.1, from coordinate 31,436,847 downwards.
AAGCGAAAGATCCCTTCTTTAGAATGCCATGCCCTAGAGACTGACCGACATAGTCCCCCATAAAGAGGTAATTGGTATCGGGCGCCTCGCCGCCGATCTTGAAGAGCTCGACGAGATCGTAGAACTGCCCATGGATGTCGCCACAGACCGTGACGGGACACCTCACCGGCTGCACGTTCCACTCCTCGACGAGGATCGCCCGCGCCTGGTCGCAGAGGGCCTTCACCTCCGCCTCCGACAAGAACTTGCATTCCCTGAGCTGCTCGATCTGGCGGTCCAGGTCCACGTACGACGGCATCTTCCACTCCGCCGACCTCCGGTCCGTCCGATCTGCGTGCGACGGGAGCCGATCTGGGCGACCGGAATTCGGGCGGAGAGTCGGCGACGGCGTACCTCCGGCACGCGAGGATCAGGCGGATCGAAGCTTCAAAACAAGGGTTAGGGTTAGGAAGAGGAGGAAACGAGGGAAAGGGGGAGAGGTAGGAGTCGATCCGGAGTCGCCTTTGCTTGCGTCATTCCTCGCAGACTCCGTTCCCTTCTTTTTATTCTATTATTTGTTTTTCTTTTTTTATTTACGCAGAGCAGAGCAAGTCTGTCTCGCCCGAGTCAGGGAAGACGATTCCAACCCCACGGTGATGCCAGGGAACTCAATGACATCAGCAAAACATTGTGGGGCCGACATCGTCTAATTGGCGTGAATTACGCGTTTCCTGCCGAGACGACACGGGTGATGAGAAATCATATGTTTTATATCACGCATTTATATCTCTCAGACTGCGTTGAAGATTGTGGACGTAAAATTGGAGTGGGGGAAGTAAATTGGTGGGCCTATTCTGACCCGCGGAGAAGTATATGTACCTCTCCGACGCGTGGCACGTGACCATCGTTTTTAAGATTCGTGCTCGGGAAATCTTCCAGTCAACTAACAGTGCTGATGGTAAGTCTGTGTTCCTCTGTCCAACCTGCTCAAATCAGAAAAGGATGGGTATTATTTGGATTTTGGAACAAATATATCTAGAAAATTAGGTAGTCTGTCCTTAAATCATTAGTCTGACATTGGAAACAAAATTCTGGCCATTTGGAAGCTATTTATGGTCAGTTAATCGCCTGAGAATTCATCCATGGATCATTGTTGGTGATGGCGGCAAAGGCACTGGAGTTGGAGCTACTCGCCATAGCATGGCTTTGGACGAGCTCGTAATGGGGATTCGAACAAGCGAGTAGCCGCGGGAGAGTGGCGAGGAAGTCGGCCATCGGCTGGTGGGTGTTACAGTCATTAACACCGGTGAAGCCAGACAGCAGCTTCGTCGTTGAAGCTGACCACCACCGACGGGTAGAAAACATCTAGGCTACATGAAGATGGATGTTAGTGGAATTCAGTGTGATGGGATTGAGAAATATGGATAAATACTTGTTGCATAGGATGGAATGGGGATTGAGAATGCTTTGCTTCTCCTCTGGAGAGATTTGGCCTCAAGTAGTTCTTCTATCTTAGCCGCGTCTATTAAGTTCTACAGGAGTCATTAGATCTATAGATAGGTAGATAGATTAATAGAGAGAGGAGAGAGATCTCCAGCTGCCATGGACATGGCTCTGAATGTATCTTCTGGTCTTCTTCAGGCGTCCGGTAACCCTTCCTACCGCCATCATCATCACTGCAAGGAGACCTCCCCATCTAAACCTAAGTGGCACGGATACTGTGACTGCTTCCTTAGACGAGCCTAACTTACTTTACACACTTCCTGGCTTTGTTTCCCATGCACGTAAACCTCGTCACGGAGTGAGATCAGAAGACTTCCCCATGCACGCATCGTTAAGATAAAGAAGACGACCTCATCGCCTTTCCTATTTTAATACAACACTTCCATTTTTACAAGCTTCAAAAAGGTCTTATGTTACTCTTTTTTTCATTTTCATTGTTTTCTGCTTTTTTTGCTTGGATTAATCAGAAATAGATCTTTGTTCCCCAAGTCCAATAGATGAGATTGAACTATTCAAAATTTTATCATATCATTGGAAATTTGCTTAGAAGACTTACAACAAAATGTAATCATCACATATCAGAGGAGAAATAGAAGAAGACTTTAAAAAAGATTTTTTATAAAAATATAAATAAAAAATAAACATTATATGATTCTTTATAAATCTTGCTTACAACTTTCCTACTTTGTTGTTGTTATAATATTATGCCATTCTATTACCAAAATCTCAAAAGATTTGGAGTTAGTAATTGAAGTAATATTATAAAAAACAGGAATTTAATTAATGCATAATTTTTTAGTCCTCTCTCATCTGTAGATTGTTGAGGCCCACCATCTTTCATCATGGTATGCTAATATAAGTAACTAAGGTGAGAGAAGTGAGCAATAATAAGAAACATAAATTAGGTTAAGCAAGGTGATACACAAACCTTTACTTGACAGAATGAAGATGGATCAATGGATTTAGAATGTAGATATAAAAAATATCATCAGAACAATGGGAAGGCAATTATATCACTTTAAAATGAGATGTCAAAAAATTATTATGTATGAGACAGATATTGAAATAAGAAAAAAATAATTAGATAAAGAACTGAGTTTTAAATTCAAATATTAGCTCGCAAATTAACAGTTTTAAGCTTTTGATCAATTATTTTGATATCAATATATCATATATATATATATATATATATATATATATATATAGTGACTTTGACTAGTTCGCTTTGTATAATCTCCATCCTTAAAGTCATTATAAATCTCCATCGAACAATCGATTTTTTGTACATTGAAATCGATTTTCAAGTCTTGTATTGTACTCCGAAAATGAAACAATTGTGATGACAGAGAAAACATGATTAATTCGTTTGGGTTCTCCAATCAAATTCTTCAAAGATTATTAATCTTAGAATATCTTATGATAATATTAAGAGACTATTTGTGTGAGAAAGAAGAATAATAATAGTTCACTTCATATATAAACTCTTTCTCTTGGATTTTTCTTTTAAGATTAATGTTTAATAATGATTAACATGGATATGTGAAGAAAAAACAAAGAAATAAATTAAGAGGAACATAAGTTTAGCCATCATATCGATATTTCATTTCCTTCCAAACTTGCATCAAATACAATGGGTCCACTTGCAAATCCTTATCGTGCCTAATGGAAGATTTTTCCCTCATGTAATGCATCAATTAGGATAAAAATAATGTAGGATTCGAATTCATCATATGATTGGAGGATCAATAAATTCCAAAAACATATATTATTAGACTAAGACGTAAAATATTTATAAACTTTAATTCAAAGAATTACAAAAGATCATATGGGCCCTATAAATGTTAGGGTGCTCTATCATGCTATGGAGCTACTAGTGATTACGATGCGCCTCATCATGAAGTGTGTTGGCCTTCAATCTACCAAATGAGATGGTTAATTTTGTGATCCAATTCATGAGATTATATTGACATTAATATCTGTGGTGAAAGATTAAGCATATATTAGATTTAGCCCACAATCGAAAGAATCAAATTTGATTTCTAACAATGATCAAACGAGAGGACTTCTGATTCCTTGTGTTGGAGGTTGGTGGGGAAGAGGTAGCTGCAGTTTGTGCTTCCCATAAGTGAGCCACAAACACTACTTATTTACAATAATTATGTAGGGAAAGGTCAATGTTGATGATGATAACCATGCGGAAAGTGATGCTCCGTAGGACATCACCATGTTTTAGTCCTTATATTCCACGGTTGATTAAGATTAGGATATTAGGTGAATCAATAGCACCGATGATGATGGAGACATGCTTCGTGTTGACACGAATTGCGATGCTCATCCCATGAGTGCTAGCTAAATTGTGAATTAAAATGACATCAACCAAAAAGAAAATTTAAGCTTTTGGATTGAAAGAGAATGATCACTTTATATATGTTCATAATTTGATTAGCTTAATTTTTAAGTTTAATTTAGACTTATTATTATTTGGTTTCTAATATAATATAATAACCATATGGACAAAAAAAAAATATATCTCATAATTTGATTAGCTTAATTTTTAAGTTTGATTTATACTTATTATTATTTAGTTTCTAACATAATATAATAATCATATGGACAAAAAATTCTAGCGAGTCAAAATTAAATAACCAAGTTTAAGTTATGATTTGACTGAACCGAAACCAGTGCTAGAAATAAGATTCAAAGAGTCATAATCGTGGCCTGTTTAATTATTATTATTATTATTATTATATCTAATAAAGAAAACTTAAAATCTTTTCTCGATAAAAAAAATAACTTCTTTTAAAAAACCACTTTTCTTCTTTTTATAAATATATTAGAGTAATTTTTAATGATACCAAAACAACAATCAAATTACAAAAAATGACTTTTTGAGTAGAGAAAAACCACTATACAGGACAAAAAAAAAAGAAAAAAAGGAATTTTCCTAAAGAATTATTCCAAAACAAAATCTTACTCCACATTATACTAAAACGGAGTTAAAAAAAAAACAAAATACAAATGTATCTCAAGTGATGCCAAATTGTCATATGAGCAAAGAAGGAGAGAGTCATCGAAGTCAAGTGACATGAGATCCATGTGCGGCCTTTTGGAAACAGAGGTAGACTTGCTGAGTAGACTCTGCTCCACTGTGGCGGCGAAGGCTGCCGCCGGAACCGCCGGCTTTATCGTCTCCGGTCTCCACCGGTCGACCTCATCACTCAATTCAGTCAACTTTACTTCGTGTCACGTTCTTCACATCTATTGCTCTTTCCTCCTGCAGAGCTTCCACTAAAACAATTACTGTTCACAGTCAGATAAAGGAAGCTTTAACCAAATTAATAGAAGCCACTCTGTGGAGCACAGATCAACAGACAAGAAAGCTGCCACTTCTTTTTGCCCACAAGTATCACAAGTAACTCGTGCAGTCGATTTGCTCTCACGGTTTTATATTTGAGGACTCGACATGTGACAGCATAATTAAGACTGAGAAAACAAATCTATAGACTATTTCGTTTAAGTTGAGAGCATAACAATTAATGTCAATTATTCTTCAGATTGATCTAAATATCACCAACTTCACCACAATCAACATGTCTATTCCAGTAGAAGACATGCAAAAATTATCTATAGGTTTGACGTCATTTGATTATCTCATGTTCATTCTCATTGAACATGATCTTAGAACACCTGAAAGAATTGACATGAGGAACTCTTCTTCTAACTCTCGTTGTAACATGGAGTAAGCAAACCAACGCACGGCATCGGTCAAAGTCCACCAGCCCCACCACCATTGATTTGGCCGCTTCCAGTCACCTCACCTGACCTCGCCACCCACAGCTGGCTTCATTGCTCCCCGACATTATATATCTCCCTCCCTTGCAGCTCCGTCCTCAACCCATTAGCCAGCACAGCACGATGGCCGCCTCCCCCACCTTGCTCCTCTTCTCGTTGCTCCTGGTCTTGTCCTACAGCGCTGCGGCAGCTGTACCAGGAAGGAAGCTTGTCCTGGTGCAGCAGCCGCCTCTCGTCCTCAAGTACCATAATGGCCCCCTCCTCCGAGGCAACTACACGTTGAGCTTGCTGTTCTATGGCCGCTTCTCAGCCGCCCAGCGGTCCATCGTTGCCGACTTCGTCCGGTCCCTCTCCCCCTCCGGGGCCTCGCCACAGCCACCCTCCGCCGCCAGCTGGTGGCGCACCACCGCCCGTTATGGCGGCTCCGCCGTGCACTTCTCCCTCGGCCCGCAGCTCCTCGACGAGTCCTACTCCAAGGGGAAGCTCCTCTCCTCGCCCGACGTGGTCGCCTTGGCTAGTAGAGCGGCGGCGGCGAGCGGTCCCAGGGCCATCGCCGTCGTCGTCACCGCGGCGGACGTGGCGGTCGAGGGCTTCTGCTCGAGCCGGTGCGGGACGCACGGGCGGCTCGACGGATCTGCCGGGTTCGTCTGGGTGGGGGACTCGGCCAGCCAATGCCCGGGCCAGTGCGCCTGGCCCTTCCACCAGCCGCTCTACGGTCCGCAGACGCCGCCGCTGGTGTCCCCCAACGGCGACGTGGGGATGGAGGGCGTCGTCATCAACCTTGCGACGCTGCTGGCCGGTGCCGCCACGAACCCCGACGGCCATGGCTACTTCCAGGGGCCGGCGGACGCCCCGCTGGAGGCGGTGACGGCCTGCACGGGGGTGTTCGGCAGCGGAGCCTACCCGGGGTACCCGGGCAAGGTCCTGGTGGACCCCGCGACCGGGGCCAGCTACAACGCTTGGGGCTTGGCCGCGAGGAAGTACCTGTTGCCCGCGATGTGGGACCCGGCGACGTCCCAGTGCTCCACGTTGGTCTAAAAGCCAGAGATTGCGAGTACAGAAGCGGGTACGGGCGTTTAAGTTTATAGAAAGAGTTGCTTTTAACATGTGGCCCACCTGCTGTGACATATTAATATGAAGAATTGTTGTAGTAGGGAATAAGGTTGCTGCTCTCCTTTAATAAAAGGAGAAAGAATGGTGTCATTTATTGTGGTCTTTAAAGGTTCTCTGGCTGGAGGGAATGTTTACTATAGAAAGCTGTGTGTTGTCAACTTGTCACTAATTAGAAAGCAAATGCAAATGATATGCATCTTGAAACTTTTTCTTATTCACATCTTGAAGCAAATGCAAACTTTTTCTTTGATGACATAAATAGTGATAAAAGTGAATCTTATGTGAAAATTATAATAGACACAATCTTCAATGAAAAATTTGATCACAAAATATAGAAAGCTTATCCTCTCTTTTCGTCGAAGGAGCTATGATAAATTTGATCTTAAATTTAAAAGATTAAAAAAAAATTTTAAGGAGGGGAGAAGATAATATTTCTCTTTTTTTTTATAAAAGTTTATTTATAAATATAAGGATTATTTAATATTTTTATATTAAAATAATTTATATTAAAAATTTATTGCTATGGACCTAAATATGAATATTAAAAAATTGATATGATTTATCTTATATGGAGGAGTCCACGAATTATTCATCTAGATAAAGTGATATGAAGGTATAATTCTACGGAGGAAATAATATGAGAGCTAAATAAAAAAAAAATGAAGAAAGCTTAACTTCGCCTTTTCGTCAAAAGAGGTATGTTATATATTTTTTCTCATATCCATATGAATATTAGGAACCAATAAGAATCTCAACCAAACACATGAAATACTTAAAAACTTGATATATGATAGTGGTATAGTCATATAACATTGGTCATAACCTAATACAATATTGTGGTGGTAATTAGTCATATATGAAATAACCTGATACAATATTGATCATAACCTGATACAACATTGTGGAGGTATCACAACCTGATACCTCATAAAACTTGACACATGAAATACATAACCTGATACAACATTGATCAAAATCATGGCCATTACTCATATATGATAGTGGTTTTCTAAACTACTAAAATCACTATTGTTGTTAATGTACCCATCAAAAGTCTAGTAAATATTATCTTACACGGAAAGGTTAGCAAACATTGTTCAAGATGTTAATTATTTTTATTCATTGAGCATATGTAGCCCACCACATGTGTTCCTTTATACGGTGAGAACGAAGAACGGATTTATATGAATCAAGTGAAAGAATTGTGGTGAAGGAAAAGAAGAACCATCACTACTACTAATCTTGAACACCTCCCTCCATAATGGTATAGGCAGTTAAATATGGTTTCTCATGTACACTTAAGAATTATGACAAGTGCATATACTTTTAAGAGTTTGGAGATGGCTTGTTCAATGACTTTCCTATATGCTCTTACGTAGTGATAGAATACCCTCATTACTAGTGAGAACATGTGTGAGATAAAATAGAAGTTGAGGAGTACACTCATGACATTTTTGTAGTCTAATCTTTTGTGATGATGAGAGTGTGTCATTTGTATGTTCAAGGATCACATGTATATATATAATAGCTAGTCTTGGTTGCCATAGTCATGAAAGCAACAATTGTTTGTTTGATGCATGAGTTATGTATGCCTTCTTGGATTCATGGAGAAGATGGAGGATTTTTACTACAAGATGGAGACTTGTTTGGTGTAATATAATTTTAATAGCATAAAAATGTTGTGAGCGCAATTATGATAGAAAATAAACCTTAGACTAAAAAGATGCATGTGATGGTAAGCACCAAATCCAAATACAATTATTATATTTAAATTCAAAGGTGTGATTATATAGATTAATTTTTTTTCATAATCTCGTATATCGAATTCAACCTTTTTTTTATCTTTGAAGACAATGATGCAATTTTTTTTTTTGCACAAGTTAAATCAGATAAAATTATGCTATAATCTTATTTTCATATGTTTTACAACTTTTTTTAAATTATAAAGTGATGTGAAAATCTTTAAATAAAACTTTATATAAAATTCAAACAAGTTATGTAAAATCTCAATTCAAACCCTATATCTAAAACAAATGCAATATGTAATAATATAATCGAGTTTGGAAAACACAAAGAGTTGTATATATTGATCTTTCATAGACCTCATATTGACATAATTATAGTAAATTAAATTCATCCTTTTATCTTTTTTTTTATAAATTAAATCGTATAAAATAAAGCTATTACTTTTATAACTCTATTTATTTTAAGAGTTATAAAGAGATTAAAAAAAAAGCTTCGAATAAAGACATTAAAATGAATATAAGTAATGTAAGTTCTCAATTCAAACCCTCTTTTCCTAATAATGTCTTTTCCCTCTCTTGCTTCCGTTCTGTATAGATATTATGACATCAGCTTATTGGTCCACGTGCGAGGCGTGTCGGCAGGCTTTTCCATGCTTTCGCACGCGTGCCGATCCATTGATTCCCTCACCTCCGACGTCATCCAAATACCAACAGTTGACCATGTCTGCGGCACGAGCTCCTTGTGCTGTCGTTATCCTCCCTCCATGTCGGCCATCTCCCGTGTCTTCCTTATCCCTCCCCTTAACCCTCATGCTGTACTCGGTCCCCAGACTCTCTTTTGCCTCTAAGCTGTTCCAAGTCTCTTTCACCAGCCTCCTAGCTGCCATCTTGTGCATGTATTTAGATCATCAAAGCGAAGAACGATGCATTAATTGAGATCGATTGTCTACTATTTGCAGATGCTACACTTGAAGCTAATCTGATATATGTCTCCCTCCAAGTTGTTGGAGAGCTACAGAAGTTTGATGGTGTGATGAGCAGCATTTCAAGAACTGCACTGTTTCTTTCCCTGTTTAACTTTACTTTCAGTATGAGAGAAGAGAGCTGAACTCTCATTGTTCAAGAGCCATCTCCAGGTCACTAAGTCCATTGAAGAAGACCTTATCATCAATTTGTGTTAATAATATGGTCTTGGCCGCATGCAAGTGGCCAATCAACTGTTGCAATCTTTCGGATGTCATTTATGGGGTTTGGCGGATTTCAAGTGACAGGACACACAGTTCATTGGATATTCATCATGTCAACTCCATCAACAGTGTTTAGAGTTTTACAGGCCATGAAAGCTTTGATGGTGCAGCACGCAAGACTAGGAAAAATAATTGAAATGTTTCATACAGACTCAATGGATATAATATTATTAATTTGAGCTTGAACATGACAATTTCATATGAAGCGTTCAACAGAAGTGTAGTTACTATTAGTGTTTTGGTGTATCTGAATCTTCTCATTAGAATAGGCTAAATGGTAAGTAGCATAAGTCAAAGATATTGATCAGCTCTAAGTATATTGTCTGCATCAGATAGGCCTCACCACATGTTCTCAACACAAAGTATGCATTTTAATTGCACTATATCTACTCAGATTGATGACAAGCAGCATTTATCAGCAAAACTGACACACAGATGGCCTCCAATATGTATAGATCCTCTATCACCTGAAAGAGGAAAACAATGACTGGGAATATATAATTATTGTGAAAACCATGTTTGATCCATTGTGGATATGAACAAAGACCAAGGAGTAGTTGGTGTGTCATCTTCAGAAAAGATTCAAAATATAATAGATTTTTCAAACTGATTTGACACACAAAGTTAGACCATTCTTGATTGCAGAAGTTGATGGAGCATTCAGCTTTGCATGACTAATATTAGATGAGTGACAAGTTGATGACAGGAGAGGTTGGAAGATTAAGCAGATAAGTCTAAGAGAACAGGAAGAAGGTGACTCCAAATTGATGATGGCTGCCTGATGTGAGATCGACTATGTCATGATATTTCAACATCCAATGTGTGAGAAACAAAAGAGAGTTTTTGCACAAAACTTAGGTCTTTAACATCTTCCTGACAATTTTACTGAAATAAAATGCATGTTAATTAGCTACTTGATGAGATGCATCCTTCAATAAGGTGGCAACAGCTCTCATGAGTTCTTTTAACTACAAATTTTCCATAGCAGACCACTAAGTGCAATGTTTGAACATGGATGATTAGGATTAAAGTTGAGATTAATGATGAGAATCAACAATCTAGATTAGATATTGATGAAGAGACAACCATTGGTATATTTTTTCTTATTTGGTGACACAAAATCTTAAGTTAATATATATGTGAGGATTTTATCATTTACATTATGTCAAGTTATATATCAAAAAATTAGTCATGATCTATAATTGTAAAAATGTTATCGAACTATAAATACGGTTATATTATGCTTTCCTTTGACAAAAATTAGTATGATAAACTCAGATTAGTAAGACCTTTCCTTCCAATATTCTAAGCTTATATTTAGAGAACTATTGAAATATATTTTATCATGCTAATTAACATAGAATCCACTCATGAAAAGAAATTGGGGGTGAAGATTGAACCTAAATCGGTCCAATGCTATTAAAAACCCAATGCCATACATTTTAACTTGCATCCTACTATTTTGGGCCTATTTGATTATGATTTTTTGAATTAACCTTTTTTTGTTTAAAGTTTAGGCTCAATCATAAACAACTAATAATGCAAGTCAATATATCATCAATAACAATTTGTTTGTAAAAGTGTTTTTCATGTTCTCAAGTTTTTTTCTTGTTTTGGATAGTTGCTCTTATATTCATAAAAGGAAGAAAGAGAGGAAATGTAATGCATAATCCATAAGCTACAATATATAGTATGCAATTTATATTATGTAACTGAATTATACTATACGATGTATACTTTGTAATTAATACATAATCCAAGAAGAAAGCACTTCCAACAATTTGGCTATGATTCCAATTGGGTTCTTCTAGAACCTTCCCCGTTCTCTAGAAGCTACTATGACACAGCCCCAACTGCTCTATTTAAACCCTACCTCGCCTTTTCGTTCCCTTGATTCCGTTTGCTGCACACGGCAACAATGCTCGCCCTCTTTGCCGCCAGGAGAACTGCTGCGTCCAAGCTCTTGGAGAAGCTTCTCATCTCCCCTAGCCGCCCACCCGTGGCAGCTGTCGCCATCGTCACCCGCTCCCCCAACACCAACGCCACCCGCCGCGAGTTCCACGAGAAGGACGACCGCGGCCTCGACTCCTTCCTAGGTAATCTTCACCTCTTTCCGCGTTAGGATCGTCGTCTCTTCTTCCTTTTCGCTGTAGATAGGATCGAGATGCTAAACCGAGAATGACGATTTTGTTTGGCCGCTGAGGTGTTCGAGCTATTGTCTGAGCCACAAACGGGCTGTTGGACGCTTGGCTAGTGTGAATTCCCCAAGTTGGTTGGACCATGGGATGACCCACTAACCAATGGTCGGATCAATTGGGTCACATCACCAATTAAGTCGAGCTCGCTAGAGTCACCTGCGTAGGGCTAATCCAATGTTGGGAAAGCGATCGCTTAAACTCACCCGATCAGTGCGGCCCTTAAGAAGCCGAATTAATACGGCCCATGTATTGGGTCGGACACCTATGCCCGCCCACATTGGTTCGAGTGCCTGACAACGCTTGCTTTAGGTCAGACTTGGCATGCCCATGCTGGGTTTGACTTACATTGTGCCTACTTGCTCAAGACAGACTATAGCTGACCCAAGCTTGCTCTAGTCGATGTCAAACCGCACCGACATTGACTAGATTAAATCGGATCATCTCAACATTTATAGTCGACAATTGACTTTGGGGCGAACAATAGACTTTTAATGTTAACATCATAGGCATAATTCATAATAAACATGAATTAAATTTTATTCAAATCCAGGTATTCAACTGGTTTAAAACATAACATCATAGGCATAATTCATTTTTTTAAATTTTATTATTTTCTCACAAACACAAACGAAAACAACAAAAATAATTAATTAATATTTTAATTTATCAAATAAATAATTATTAGTTTAGGAATGCATATAGTAATTTGATGGCATCCTAACCCTTAGCTTTCTTAGCCACTATTTGAATGACAATTATTTAAGATGTTTTATGTGTTCATGTCTACTCAATTGCTTCAATTTTTTTTAGAAAAAATAAAACGTACTAAAAGCTAAGTCCCTTTCTTTAGGTTGAATAAAGGTATTCATAACCATTAATGTTGAGATGACAATGGATATTCGCATCAATCTACCCCCTCTTAAGCCAAATAAATGCATATGTTAATTATATTCAAGATAACCACAACAAGAAAATATTAATGTTGAATTTGAGAAAACATTTGGAGCACTTAAATACTTCACCAAGTTTAAGAAAGGGTAAAGTAAAATTCACAAATATCCTACCCTTTGCTTGTTGAAAGCTTTACATTTTGTAGTGACATTCAATAAAAATATGATAAAGGAGTAAATGCAATGTTCATCCATATATAGTTGACAAGTCTTTCCATAAATGATCATACAACTGGGGTCTAGTTTTGTCCTCATCTCCTAGTTAGGTGTTGGATGCTTGATATTTTTGAGGGACACGTGATAGTAATCTAACAAACACTCGGATGTGCTGATTGTTTGACTATATTTACCAAGACATGGTACATTAAGTCTTCTCATTAATGGTCGTACATTTGAGTTATGTTCTTTTGTCCACATCAATAAAGTGGAGGACCATTAAAAAGATGAGAACAATCTTAGCGATCATATGACAAACAATCCATGCTCTACAAACAAATTATTCAACATTTTTATCTTTTTTTTTTGTTAGATAGACAATGTTTATTACATAATAAAGTTTGCATTAGGTTTTCGTCGACGTTATAAACCTACATGATGGGTAAAATGTTATTAAGTTCATCAAATCATCATGAAAAATTTGGGTTAGTATGATCTTTCATAGGCATGATGTGATAAGACAACAGATGAGGAAATCTCGCTGCTAAGGGTATTGATGAGTACTTGAAGATACACTGTGATAAGACAATATGCGGAGGATATTAATGAGTACTTGAAGAACTTCGTGTGACTAAGGGTCCTCCATCTTATGCACACAAAAATCGAGAGCCTACCACACTACATCAGAAATTTGATACACTTGAGATATTTGAATGTGTCTCATAGCCGTATAACGGAGCTTCTAGAAAGCATATGTAATCTGACGAATTTATAGTTTTTGATCCTCAAAGGATGTTTCAATTTGAGACATATCCCCCAGGGTATAGTTAGGCTAGTCAATCTAAGGACACTCGATTGTAGAGGTACACGGCTGGAGAGCTTTCCATATGGAATAAAAAGGTTGAAGCACCTCAATGAACTCCAAGGATTCATCGTGAACACGGGTAATGGTATGTGCCCATTGGAAGCATTATGTGGCCTCCAGGAGCTCGGAGACCTCTCCGTTGACAGGTTGGAGAGGGCGTGGCTGGAAGCTGAACCGGGAAGAGATACGAGCGTCTTAAACGGTAAACAAAAATCGAAGAATCTACATTTACATTGAAAGATTCGTGAAGGTGTTGGATGTGGCACTTCATCCACCATCATCTGTTGTTACGCTCACGTTACTGAATTTTTTCCTTCTCCGGTACCCCAGCTGGATGGTGTCTGCAAGCATCAGTTCGCTTCTTCGAAAGATAAGTCGCTTGGAACTAATTAACTGCGATCATTGGCCACTGCTTCCACCGCTAGGGAAGCTCCCCAGTTTGGAGTTTCTTCACATAGTAGGTGCACGTGCAGTGACCACCATCGGACCGGAATTTTTTGGGTGTGAAGCTGCTGCTACTGGTCATGAACGGGAACAGAATTCAAAGCGCCCTTCTTCTTCTTCTTCTTCTCCTTCTCCTCCTTCGTTATTTCCGAAACTAAGGCAGCTGGAACTCTAGAATATGACTAACATGCAAGTGTGGGATTAGGTAGCGGAAGGTTTTGCTATGCGTCGCCTCGACAAATTGGTCCTCGAAAATTGCCCCAAATTGAAGTCTCTACCGGAAGGCCTGATCTGACAGGCAACCTGCTTAACCACATTGGATCTGACCGATGTGTGTGCTCTCAAGTGCATCAGAGGTTTCCCTTCTCTAAAAGAACTGAGTATAAGTGGTAAATCAGATCTGGAGATTGATACTGATCTCCCTGCACTAGAGCTCTTGAAGTTGGGCACATTTGGATCTTGCATCAATCATTTACCATAGTGGTTGGCGGATTGCCCTGTATGTTTCACTACACTACAGAGACTGGACGTACACGGAACCACCCAACTCCTTCGCAGATGCCTCCAAAATGGCGCAGACTGGCCCATGATCAAACACTTTCCAACGTTTTCCATCAAAGATGGCCGAGGCAATTATATAAACTACATCAAGCGTTCCTGCACCTTCGAGACAAACCTAGTCGATGATGATGATGCTTTTGCTGCTGCTGCTGAAGAAGACGAAGATGAAAAAAGACATCAATGAGCTTTGAGGTAACTTACCTTTCTTGCTCATGTCTCGACCATTTAACGTCTTCTGGTTTTGGAGTGGCAACTCACAATCATTCCCAACAGAGCTGACCATGGAAAGTCCGAGACTTTTGAGCGGAAATGCAGATCGAGAGGTTGGTTGCGACTCATACTACATTCCTGATGTAGTATATAAATTGAAATGAAACTATATAAATTGAGGAACATACAGATCATGTGTTGTGGAATTACTGTAGAACTAAGATGCAGACCTGTGAGCCTGTCAAATATCTGATGTAGCTGTACTAGACAAAGAAGTAGTTTTCTGATTTGTTCTTCTGAATATACCTAAGATGACGAAACTGAAATGATTTCTCCCTTCATGATCCATGTTAATGTCAAGGAAACACAGATACCCATTAATCACCTACCATACCCAAGTTTATTTTCAGCAATGCAAAAGGAAACGTGCATAATGCAAAACACTCATAAGCACAAAAATTCTGCTTCTCTTTTGCCTAAGAAGAAATCAATCATCTGAAACAAAGTGGAAGTCTTGATAGATGAGATATAGAATCAGTCTCGAGTTACATGCATCAGTGTGGTGCATTCTTATTACTTAACAACTACAATGCTGTTGACTGGAGTAAGAGAAAAGTTCCATACACAGGTTGGTAGGTAATTCAGTCTATTGCTATGAATTATGTTCTAGTTTACAGTTATGTTGTGTGTGGTATTGTGACCAACATCTGAATTGATAATACTAAATTGCAAGCTTGTGATTCTCAATAATGGACGGAAAGGATGAAGCAGATTAGGCTTCAAATAGATGCAACTTTCTTCAAATGATTGTGATGAGTCCTGTGTTTCATCACCGTTGACAAACCCCCTTTTTTTTTATTGGAGCTGAAAGAACACAAAGGAAAAATGCACCAAATCAAAGTGGAGGCAGTTGAGGCCCTCTAACACATTGGATCCAATCTTTAGATAGAGAGTGAACAGAGATAAGTAGGATATGACATACCTTTCTTCCTCATTGCTCCCATAACGACAATGCCACATTAGTCTTCTTCTTCTAAGTCAAGAGATCTCTTCAATTGTTACTCTGATCATTCTATTCATTTACAAGAGCCACCAAAATGATCCCCTACTGGCCACATTTGCAACCCTGATGGTATCACCGACTCTTCAAGCTTTGTTAGGTACCTCCATTGCTGAGTAGAGCCAAGCAGGTGAAGCACTCATCCTTTGCAATGAACTCTCAACATAAGGAGCCTGTCTTTTGTAACGCTCAGGTTACAGAATTTTTTCCTTCTCCGGTACCCCAGCTGGATGGCGTCTGCAAGCATCAGTTCGCTTCTTCGAAAGATAAGCCGCTTGGAACTAATTAACTGCGATCATTGGCCACTGCTTCCACCGCTAGGGAAGCTCCCCAGTTTGGAGTTTCTTCACATAGTAGGTGCACGTGCAGTGACCACCATCGGACCGGAATTTTTTGGGTGTGAAGCTGCTGCTACTGGTCATGAACGGGAACGGAATTCAAAGCGACCTTCTTCTTCTTCTTCTTCTCCGTTGTTTCCGAATCTAAGGCAGCTGCAACTCTGGATTATGACTAACTTGGAAGTGTGGGATTGGGTAGCGGAAGGTTTTGCTGCGCATCGCCTAAAAAAATTGGTCCTCGCAAATTGCCCCAGGTTGAATCTGCTTAACCACATTGGATCTGGCCAATGTGTGTGCTCTAAAGTCCATCAGAGGTTTCCCTTCTGTGAAACAACTGAGTATAAGTGGTAAATCAGATCTCGAGATTGTTGCTGATCTCCCTGCACTGGAGCTCTTGAAGTTGGAAGGTTTGGGCGTCGCAACAATCATTTACCAGAGTATTTGGCGGCTTGCGTGCATGCTTCACCACGCTCCATGACGTGTACGGAATCACCCAACTCGTCCCCAGATGCCTCCCAAAAAAAATAAAAAAAAGTTAATTTGATAATAAAAAAAGATAATAAAGCATAAAAAAAATAAGAACATCATATTTATATGATTCGATCAATTGACCTACATTTACGGACGAAGGAGAAACAAATCATTACTATAAAAGAGAAAAAATTACAAATGCCTTAAGAAGATGTTCCTAGACAATAAAACACGAAACTACTCAATAAGAAAAGTCTAAAGCAAACAATTAGGTTTTGTTATGGTGCATCTGACTTCAAAACCCAAACCCTTATTTATAGTTTAAACATGAGATATCAAACTTGATTTTCCTGATGTGGGACTATGTGGAACTTGCCAAACTAACAAATCTTCACCTTAGCATGTCCTAACATTAACAATTAACAAAACTTGCTCCACTTTCTTCACAAAAGCCCCAACGGGCAATCACCAACAATAAACATCAACCAAGTCCAAGCACTACTTGAACTTATAAACCGGAAAAGGCTTCGTAAGTATATCAGCTAGATTGTCCTTCGTATGAATTTTCTTACCCAAAGGCGGCTTCATAAGATCCCAAGTTCTATTCTGATTGAGAGATTCAATTTCTTCATTCTTCGCAATCAACCACTTAGCGAAATTATCATAAGAAACTGAATCTAAGTATATAGTAGGTTCACCAACTTCCCTTGTTTCTTCTATAATAGACAAAGCATATGCAACCAAATTTACATATCTTTGTGGTGGTCGAATATCTCTCCGTGGTCTATCCTTGGCTATGGAATATTGCTCTTCCTCTAGATTATCTTCGATAGTAGACTCGGGACCATCTACCGGGATTCTTTGAGTAGAAGAGTTCGACTTAAAAGAATTTAAACTACCAAACTCAAGCTCCACCTGCTTCTGCGCATTATCATTTGTACAACTAATAAATTCATCTTTGGAAGATAACATAGATAATTCATCAAAAGTAACATATCTATTGATTATAAATTTTGAGGATTTGGGATCAGAACACCATAATATGTATCTTTTCACCCCAAAAGCATACTTAAGGAAAATACACTTTTTCGCTCGAGGCTCTAATTTTCCTTCATTTACATACATGTATGCTGGACATCCAAAACTTTTTAAATCAGAGTTATCAGCAGGAGTACCTAACCAAACTTCCTTTGGAGTTTTAAAGTTAAGTGCTGCAAAAGGAGCGCAGTTGACAACGTAACAGGCTATATTAATCACCTCTACCCAAAATTCCTTTGTCAACCCTACATTTGAGATCATACACCTTGCACTCTCCAAGAGTGTTCTGTTCATACGTTCGGCCACACCATTTTGCTAAAGTTTCATCCTAACAATACGATGCCGAACAATTCCTTCATTTTTATAAAATTCATCAAAGTCACCTTCACAAAATTCCATGCAATTATCCGTTCGAAGTCGCTTAATCTATTTACCTATTTGCTTCTCAATCAAAGCCTTCCATTATTTAAAAGTTAGAAAAATATCATTTTTATATTTCAGAAAATAAATCCAAACTTTAATGGAATAATCGTCAATGAAAGTCAACATATACTTGGCACCACCCTTAGACTAAACATGAGTTGGACTCCAAAGGTCTGAATGAATATAGTTTGTGAACTATTAGAGAATTGAAGCACTCTTTTCTACTTTCCAAAAATGTGTGTTCATAAAAATATAGTGGTCCAATACTCTGTTCGCAAAGAAACCCCTTTTGCTCAATATGCTTAAACATTTTTCACTCATATGACCCAAACGTATATGCCATAATTTGATGATGTCAAAATTAGACAATAATGATGACGAGACTGCAACTGAGCCTGTGACAATAGTTCCTTACAAAATATACAAGCTACCAGACCTACAAGCTTTCATAACAATAAGAGCACTTCTAGAAGCTTTCATAACTCTACATTCAGTTGCGTATTTATACCCAAGAGCCTCTAGGGTGCATAAAGAGATGAGATTCTTTTTTAAATCAGGAACATTTCTAACATTAGTGAGCGTCCTCACAATACTATCATGCATTTTAATTCAGATTGTGCCTCTACCAACAACATCACACGAGGCATTATTGCTTATTAAAATAATTCCACAATTACAAGATTCATATGTGGAAACCAAATCTCTATTAGGACACATGTGATAAGAACAACCCGAATCTAAGATTCATTTATTTTTAGACCTCATCATGTCATCAGTAGCAAAGAAAATATTTCCAACATTCTCATCAGCTACTATACTAGCTTCAGCGGACTTAGTAGTTTTCTCAACAATTTTTTCCTTTTGTTTTAATTTATTTTTCAATTTAAAGCAATCAACTTTAATGTGCCCCATTTTATAACAATATCTACACTCTAAATTTTTATATCTGGATTTAGATCTACTACTATCAAATTTCTTTTTATCCGTTCTACCCTTGACAATCAAACCTTTAGCCTGATTCCATCTACTTTCGCTAGTGATATTTCTGTCTATCTGCTCCTTAGATTTTAGTGCAGATTTAATTTCCTGATATGAAATTGTTTCTTTTTCATAAATCATAGTATCACGGAAATACTTAAAGGATTGGGGAAGAGAACACAAAAGTAATAGGGTCTTATTCTCATCATCAATTTTTGCATCTATATTCTCCAAATACATAACTAAGGAATCAAATTTATCAAGATGTGAGAGCATAGATGTACCTTCAGTCATCCGAAGCATATACAAACTCTACTTCAAGTAGAGACGATTCTCCACTGTCCTTTTCATATACAAGGCTTTAAGTTTGTCCCACATGCTCTTAGCCGTAGTCTCCGTAGCTACCTCCCGTAAAACCTCATCAGAGAGATTTAGAATAATGCTTGATCGGGTCTTCTTATCCATACCCGCAAGATCTTCCTTTAACGTACCATTTGAAATGTTCTCAGCTCCCTGTAGTACCAAATCAACTCCATCTTGAACTAGAATGGCCTCCATCTTAAGTTGTCACATGCCGAAGTCGATCTTTGTTATTATCATCATTGCCAAAAGATCTCGAAACTAGGCTCTGATACCAGTTTGTTAGAGCTAGCCCTAGAAAATTTACCAAAGGGTAATTTGATAACCCAAAAAACGATAATAAAGCAGAAAAATAAAAGAAGACACGAACACTATATTTACGTGGTTCGGTTAATTGACCTACATCCACGGACGAAGGAGGAGTAAATTACTACTATAAAAGAGGGACTATTATAAATGCCTTAGGAAGATGTTCTTAGGCCATAAAATAAGAAACTAATAAACAAGAAAAGCCTAAAACAAACAATTAGGTATTCTTATGGTGCTATCTGACTTCAAAGCCCAAGCTCTTATTTATAGTTTAAACAGGAGATACCAAACTTGAATTTCCTGATGTGGGACTATATGGGATTTGCTAAACTAACACCTTCGACACAAACCTAGTCGATGTTGATACCACTACTATTGAAGAAAAAGAAGAAGAAAAAGAAGAAAAAGAAGACATCAATGATCATTGTGGAAGAAGAAGAAGACATCAATGATCTTTGTGGTAACTTACCTTTCATGCTCGAGTCTCGACCATCTAACGCCTTCTGGTTTTGGAGTGGCAACTCACAATCTTCTTTTGTTGCTTATGGCAGGGAGATCGACATCATTCACGATGTAATTGACAGTCATATCTAATATGTTTATTGCAAATGGAGCTAACCATGGAAAGTCCGAGACTTTTCAGCGAAAATGCTGATCGAGATGAGAGGTTGGTTGCGACTAATGCTACATTCCCATTATATGGTGATGATATTAAGAATATTAACTAGCGGACTCATCAATACCCTATGATGAGTCTCATGATAAGGCCAATATATACTCTCATATACATACAATTGATTAACTAGCATACTCATTTATAAAGCCTTTAGCTTATAACTATTTTTGTTGTATCGATCCAAGATCGATATTTTTGACAAGAGCTCGATCTTATAAAGATATGATAACAAAAATATTTTTTCAAATGATAGCAAATGAGATTTTCTCAACTGCACAAGGAAATCTTGTAATCCTCTCTTTCACCATATATAAATAGATACCATATGATACTAATTAAATATTTTTTTTATCTTTTTAATTTCACTCTTTACCTGAACGATTGGCTCAACATTCAATTAATGATTTAGAAACAAAGTAGTAGATGCTTTGTTTTCTTTCTTTTTTTTTTATTGGAATCACAGTGTTCATTGCATAGTACTGTAGTGTGTTTTATGATTGTAAGAAGTGACGTTGTTACTGTCCAACATGTAGGATAAAGAAGCGTTGCCCATTTTCAAAAGCTGGCACAAAACTTCTCCTGTCATATCATCATTTCTGTTCCGCAATCACTGATGCGAAAACACAGCGTCTGAAAACAAAGTGAGAGACCAACGGCCATCACTAAATTTGAAATTCTAACAGTTATGAGCACCATAAGTCAACGGTGAGAAAAATAGAGACGCGATGGCCCTTCACCGCACGTGAGAAAAATAGAAACGTGGATCCGATGCTAAATCAACAATATCAATCATTTTTTATATCAGTGTGGTCATGTTAACTATAATTGTGATATTGGATAGTTCAACCGCATGTCTTCACGGTTAAGTAAAAATTGATGATTTTATATAATCATCTTCTAGATTAGTTCTCTCCACCTCAATTCGATACTTACTCAACCTCACTCATCAGATACATCCTTTAATTTATGTGAAAATACTATGCATTTATTCTCTTGAAACCTAGGAAACTTCATTGACTTTTGTTAGGGACACTTTCTATGTATTTTCTTAACATCGGACTTGTGATAAACTTAGATGTAGGATGTAACTTAGCTTTGAATCCCCTGTCAAATAATCAAAATCTAAAATAATAATATTAAAATAACATCTTTTTTATGTATTGTGCACCCAAAAAATTATTAAAAAATCATCGATAATGACTCTGTAGGACGTAAATTAACTTAATAGTATATTTTTCTTACGTATTCTGTACCAAAAAAATTATTAAAAAATCATCGATAATGGCTCACACACAAAACATACAACATAGATCAATGTTCGCAATACCGTACCGTACCGATGTTTCGACTTGGGCTCGGTACCGATACGGTACGGTATACCGAGCGATACACCCAGGTGTATCGAGCGGTACACTCAGGTGTGTCGCGTACTGTAGTTCTGCTACGGTGCTACAATGCACTGTTATAGTGTCGGACCGGTAACAGGTGGTCCGCGTATCAACCACATGTCGGACCGGTATGTACCGCCCATATCGAGTGGTACATTTCGGTACTGCAAGACACTGACATAGATAAATTGATATTTCGGCAAAGATCCACAAACGAGGTTACAAGAAAATAGGTATTATCTATTTAGGAAATTTAAATCAGTAATCCCTTAAAAAGAGAGTCATGTATCTTAACCGTCTCATCCAAGCTAATGGACATCTTTAGTACTAGTTTTCACGTTATAGAGTTGAAGAGCCAAATTAAAATAGGTTGGCACATGAAGCACTCGATGTAAACCATACTGAGATACCATACCGTGCTAAAACATCCATCAACGAGGGCGAAAGAAATAGATGTCACGTTAACCATCCAAGCTAGTGGATACATCGGTAGCTTTGTGCCAATGTTTTTGGTCTGGTGGAGAACTAATTTTGAGATCATACGGTGGAAAAGTCGTCTCCCAAAAGGCACACATTGCACGTTTGTTACTGTTCCAGATAGCTTAATTGAAAGCCCGAAATGGTTTCGTTGATTTATCTCACAGACACTATTCTGTACCGTTTGACTGAGAAGATCCCAGATTCAAGGGTGGAAGAAAGACGATACAGACGCATTCGATGGACTCCAAACAGTAGTATTGACGAGAGGGGAGAAAAGGAAACATCAAACAAATGAAAGATAAGAAATGTGACATCATGATAAAAATGACCATGAAGGAAAAAAAAATGCATGGATTATAAGGACTAAAAAGTCAACAGTAAATTTCATAGATTATACATGGTAATAAAAGTGTAATTAAGGATTGCAACTCCCATCTATAATTCTATGTGCTATAAATAGATGAGATTCTCGTGATACATGATAGACGGAGAGTTGGTGAAGTATGAGACTCCATCTATATTTGTTTGTTACATCAATTTTTTTAGTATTCTTCCTCTCCATCTCTCCTTTCCATTTGTTATGTCAACAGCGGGACTTCTCGCCTGCAGTCCCCTTCTGCCGCCCGATTATTTCTCGAGCCATTAATTATGGATACCAACAGCATAGCGACGTTTTCATCGATCATGTGTTTCATGCACCACAAGTCGAAGACGAAGTCTTCTTTCGTTGGCTACATAAGACCATGGAAGCTTGAACGTTAAACCATCTCTCTCTCATCTTTGCTTCTCTGCTCTTCGTCTCCCGTTCGTAAGCTCGATGGCGGTGGAGATGGCGCAGGAGATGGGAGTGGTGGGCGGGACGGCGGACCATGTGGTTCGGGTGGGGTCGGCTGATGTCGGGGTTCACTTGACGTGGCAGGATCTGTGGGTGACCGCATCCAACGGCAAGGATGCGTCGCACGTCATCCTTTCCGGCATAACCGGCTACGCCCAGCCCGGCGCCGTCTTGGCCATCATGGGCCCCTCCGGCTGCGGCAAGACGACCCTACTTAACGCTTTAGCAGGTGAACGCATGAGATGGTGTAAATTACAACTATTAATTTAGATCTTTATTGCATGAAAGTCGAGCAACTCATGCAAGGACTACGGCAGGGAGGCTCGGCGCAAGAACGAAGCAATCCGGCCACATTTTGGTGAATGGCCGACGACAGCGACTGTCTTTTGGGAACTCGGTAATAGTAGTTCTCATCACACAGCCCCTTCTTCTGCTCCATCTCACAGTAATCTCTTTCGATTTCGATTCAGGCCTACGTGACACAAGACGACATCCTGATGACCACGCTCACAGTAAGAGAAGCGGTGTACTACTCGGCGGAGCTGCAGCTCCCCAAGACCATGACCAGGTCGGAGAAGAGGGAGAGAGCAGAGACGACCATCAGGGACATGGGTCTGCAGGCAGCCATGGACGCCAGGATCGGAGGCAACTTCTCGTCCACAGGGATCAGCGGTGGGCAGAAGAGACGAGTGAGCATATGTATTCAGATCTTGACCCACCCCAAGCTCCTCTTCTTGGACGAACCCACGAGCGGCCTCGACAGCGCGGCGTCGTACCATGTCATGAGCCGCATCGTCAACCTCGCTAAGCATGACGGCCGGACCGTGCTCGCGTCAATTCATCAACCTGGCAGTGATGTCTTCGAGCTGTTCGACGATTTGTGCCTTTTGTCTGATGGCAAAACAGTATACTTTGGACCGACTTCGGGAACCAACGAGGTACAAGTGATACGGAGGGAGATCAAGAACACTAATAAATTTACTTCATCTATTGACTTAAGATATCTCTTTGCAGTTCTTTGCTCTGAATGGTTTTGCATGCCCGACCTTCATAAACCCATCCGACCACTTCCTTAGAACAATAAACAAGGACTTCGACGAGGTATTCGATGAGTTCTTCCTTTGCGTTGTGAAGCTTTCGGAACTTATATTCCAAGTTTCAGGCTCGTTCATTTCGAACTAAAAGCTTACGCTGAATAGGAACGGGAAGAAGGCTCCAGTGCCGGCTTGATGAATGCCACGAAGGCGATCGATGTGCTGACAACCGCATACAAGCAGTCCAAGACATGCCAATACGTGGAGCGACGAGTAGCTGAGATCTGTAACATGGTGAGCTTGTCACGCTTATCACCAACACTTGATCATGATCTTGTCGCTGATACTAATCAATCACCATTGCTTTCGCAGGATAGGGATCTTGTAGAGAACAGAGCGCAAGTCAGTTTCTTCACCCAGGTGCTTGTCCTCACAAAGAGATCCTTGGTAAACATGCACAGGGATTTGGGTTACTACTGGCTTCGGCTTGCAGTATACCTCATGTTGGGTATATGCATTGGTACTCTATTCCACGATATTGGACACAGTTATGGGTCAATTCAGGTGAGTTGATTCCCCACGTAGCTTTCTTTGACATGATCTTGATTTCTCCTTTTGCTAAGATGGCGGAAGAAAGTCTATTGTGCGTCACATACGTGCGTCCATTAATGAAACTCATTTTGATGAATTGCAAGTCACATACATGCATCTATTAATGAAATGGTTCCAGGCCAGAGGTTCCGTGCTCATGTTTGTTGGAGGCTTTCTCACTTTCATGGCGATCGGAGGATTTCCTTCCTTTGTGGAAGATATGAAGGTAAAACACTTCAAGATTTATCGTACATGCACGAAGCTAATTGCTAACTCTTTCTTCTCCAACAACAAGATCTTTGGAGCGGAAAGACTAAATGGACACTACGGCGTCGCTGCGTTCATGATCAGCAACACGCTATCCTCGGCGCCATTTCTGGCTCTCGTCTCGTTGATTCCGGCGGCCTCCGGTTACTTCCTGATCGGCCTCCAGAGAGGGTTTGATCACTTCCTCTTCTTCTGCCTGGTGCTCTTCGCGTCCATGATGGTGGTGGAAGGACTGATGATGATCGTTGCAAGCGTCGTGCCCAACTATCTCATGGGCATCATCTCCGGTGCCGGAATCCAAGGATTGATGATGCTATCAGGTGGCTTCTTCCGGTTGCCCGGCGACCTGCCGAAGCCAGTGTGGAAGTACCCAATGTACTATATTTCCTTCCACAAGTATGCCAACCAAGGGTACTACAAGAACGAGTTCGCAGGGCTGACCTTCCCCAGCAACCAAGCAGGTGGAGCAGCCACCATCACCGGGGAGGAGGTTGTGAAGGATTACTGGCAGATGGAGGTGGGATATTCCAAGTGGGTCGATCTTGCCATACTGTTTGCCATGGTGATTATTTACAGGCTCTTGTTCTTGGTGGTCGTGAAGATGACCGAGAAGGTGAAGCCACTGCTGGTGGAGTTGCTGAATGCGCCACCCAAGAGGACCATGCAGGTCGTGGGACAGCCTCTTGAAGATTAAGCAGAGCCAAAGCAACGATGATATCAGCTCTATCCATTATCACTGATGTTTATGGCACTGCAGGGTTTGTGTTTGTGTACTCTTTAGCACTGTATGGTTTTTGTACGTTTGATGGATAAGTATCGATGTTTATGGATTGTGTACGCTTATGTGTTTACGCTAAAATTTTATATTAGCTCATATAATTAATTTTTTTTATTTTTAAAAATTATATTAGGATCTTTATATTTATGAAAATAAAATATTAATATTTTTATACAAGATTAAAAAGATAATTTCATAGAGTTAAAAATCAAAATAAAAATTTTGTTGGAATAACAGAGTTAAATAGATATAAGAATCTCAATATAGTTCTTGAAAGTACACTAATCGAAATATTAAAGATAATTAATTATAGGAATAATATATAATTAGCATAATTTTAAGATAAAACTATGACATGGATGATAATTTCTCAACTTTTTTAAAAAGAAATTTTAGTGGTTATTACATTATTACATAAGTGATAAGTGATAAGCTTAAGACTGTTTAATATAATAAAAAAATTCTAATTAATTTTATAAACGAAGACCTCAACGTGACAATGCAACCATTTACATTGAACATGACCCACAATAGTCTTATTGAAGACCCTCTTTGGCAACACATTTTGATGATTAAAATGCCTTTTATGTTCGTTCACTTCTACTGTAGACGCGTAGACGTCTGATGGTTACTCTATAGTCTCATTGAGATTAATATATACATATACTATTTATAATTGAGATATCTCTTTCTGGCCAGCTGTGTACATTCATGCTTTATAGTGTCATGCTTGCTTTCCTAAAAGACCAAAGAGATCATATATATATATATATATATATATATATATATCGTATATGTGTATATAGGTATATTGGTGGGCTCATATGTACCTCTAATTACGAGGTAGGTAGGCGAGACAGGTCGGTTTCGGCCGTGCGGGGAAAGGTCATTTAATACCCAAACTTTTCTCCTTGCTAACGTGGGGCCACAATCGCGTGGGTCCCACTTGGGTTAATGAAATGCGAGACGGTCGGTCCCGACTGTCACGCGACCAAGGCGGGGCGGGGCCCATGACTCGTGAGATTAGGATTTTGATAAAAAGATCGGGGCCCTCCTCCAACTTGGGTGACCCAGTTCTGCACCCGGCAAGTTCGAAACCGGAGAGACCGCCTCGAGGAGAGACACGGGTCAGAGGAGGCTGGTCTCGACTGTGACGCGACTCAGGTGGGGCCAAGAATCGGGTGAGTCTAGGAATTTTGTTAAAAGATGGGTCGTTCACTCCCCAACGCCCCCCCCTCCCACCCCGCGCCAGCGTCACCTAATTGTCGCACCCGCCGCACGAAACCGGCAAGGCCAGGCCGTCACAGGATGCGTCCTTATGGGGTGACGAGCCCCGCTCGGTTGACTTCCCCGACGCGAAACCGACGACCTCTGTTGCTTCGCCTCCCTCTCCGCCTCTCGCCGACGGCAGGCGATTGGAGCGTCGTCGTCCTTCGCTTGCCCTCCGCCGCCCGATAACACCTAGATTCGCCTCCCGATGGCTCCCTACCGTCGGATCCTCTCCGGGGACGACCACCCGGCTCCTCCTCCGCTTTCTCGCGACGGACACTCGGGGCTCCCCTTCACCCACATTATACTGATCGCGGCTGCCGTCTTCGCCGGCGTCCTTCTCTTCTTCACCTACTACGCTGTCCTCCGCCGACGGCGCCGCCCCTTCGGGGCCGCTACAGCGGGTGTGGGGCCAGAATACGACGACGCTGCGTCTCTTGACGACGGGGAGCCGTTCCACCATGTGTGGTACATCCGGACCGTCGGGCTCGACGAGTCCACCATTGGTTCCATCGCGGTGGCTGAGTTCAAGGCTGGCGACGGCCTCCTCGACGGCGCCTCCGACTGCTCCGTCTGCCTCGGCGAGTTCCGCGACGGGGAGCTGGTCCGTTTGCTCCCCAAGTGCGGCCATGCGTTCCACATTTCCTGTATCGATACCTGGCTCCGGGATCACGCTAATTGCCCCCTTTGCCGGTCTCACATCGTCGATCCCGACGCCGAACCTGCGATCCCAGCTGCCGCCCCAGCCCTTCCTACCGCTGCCGCCGGTGAGTCAGTGGACTTGGACTCTGGCTCCTTTGCTCCGGTGGAGACTTCCCAGATGGGAATCCAAGCACTGGAGGAGGAGGAGGACGGAGGAGGACCGGGGAGCGTAATTGAAATTGGGATTCCGGTCAATTCCCTGCAAGTGTTTGATTCATGGTCTGAAAGTTCTGTGTCGCGTGCGCAGAGTGATCTGGTGGAATGTGGATTACAGCCGGTTTGGCGATCGGTTTCCATGGACACTCCATCGATGGATGCTGTCATCTTCCGAGTGAGGCCAGAAGAAGGTCCCATTGATGAGGAGGGGGGAGATCTGAATTTTGAGAAAGACAGCATGCCCAATAACAGAGGAAAGCAGGGGAATTCCTCCAATGGGGTTGAGGACCAAAAGGATGATTCCGGTATAGGAAGATCATTATCTAGCAGTGGGAGAGGGTTCTTCTTCTCAAGACATGGACGAGTTAATAGAATCCACAGTATGCCTCTATAAGCGGGTATTTTCTTTGTCTTGAGTTGGTAGCATCTGAGAATTTTGAATAACTTACTGATCCGAGGCATGTCAGGAGCTGCTTGATTCTATTTATGAAACTCATGAAAGGGTTTCAGAATGTTAACTTTCCTGGTGGACTCAAATTGACAGTAATGAAAATAAGTGCATCTTTGGTTTTATGTCGGTCGGATGCATGAATTAATTATCTTTTTGCTTTTTTAGCTAAAGTAATATCTGTATTGTTAGAGGTTGCAAATGAAACTTAGGTTTGCTTCTTTAGCCACCTTTGCTTGTTTATATGGTTCTTTTTTTTCTTTTTGCCATCGCTTTGCGCATGCAGGATGTCTTTGGTTTTGTTGTTTGCCAGATTTGTCAGGAAGAAGTTTTGCTTGTGATTTTTTTTGTTGCCTTTGAAGTCAATTCATTGTCATTGATAGATAAATTTGAATATGTTCCAAAACATCTTATCCATTTGCTTTTAATCAGTGCATCAATGCTGACTTACTATCTCGAGTCCTGAATTTTCTTTGGCGATAGCCTCAATTATCTGGCTGCCCTTGATAGAGAACTACTAGTTTGCTTCGGTTTTTCAATCGTCACTATTACATGGCGTCGTTCCTTGTGGAATCATTTACAGTTGGAAAATCTAAAATTTGTAATTGTTTACTTATTGTCCTTCTTCATAGTATGAATACGTATAATCAATAATGTAAGACATGCAAATTTAGTTTGTGTCCATGAACTAAGGGGGTGATCATCAATGGAATAAGATATGACTCAACTTAAATTGTGTAGAGAATATGACTAAAAGACTAGAATTTCTCATTGTTAGATTCATATTTAGGCCCTATCACATCTACATTGCATTCTTAGTACTTGTTTATATTTCTGTTTGAACATCTTTGGTGAAACTTTTTGATACTTCCATAACATGAATAGTAGTTAATGGGTCGTCATTTGTTTTATGATGAGTTTAAATAGCTGGATCAGGCGATAGAGTTATATATGCACCATTGGAGCATTCGGTACATGTGTCTTCTTCTTTTATCAATCCAACATGATCGTTCTTGCCATGAAGATGAGGCTTGCTAATACACATAATAACCATTTAAATAAATTGTTTATTAATTTGACACTTTTCTACTTTTGTTGTATCATAACTGTCTCTAGCTGTCATGGCAAATATTATAGTTGCATGGCACGTGATCTTCCTGATGAGATTAACTAGGTCATCAAAAAAAGAACGCTAAGTTGTCAAGGTAAGAGGTCTATAATACTAAGAAGTTAGAAGGGTGTTTCTGTTTTCTTTGCCAGGATGTCTTTTTTGCTTAACTTAGACAGATGTAGTTTATATATACACATCCAAATCATTGATTCAGAGAGAATGAACAATGAAGCTCTTAGAATGGCTCTATGTGGAGGGGCTGTCAGTTGTGGTGGCAAGCCTCCAACCAATTCTGCCCAAAGGGTGTTGAGGTCCCCAAATATGCCCGAGAACCGTTGACCATGATCCAGACTGAGTTTGGGAGGACTAGAATTGCTTGAAAGGAAAGCGACAGATCCTGATTACTCAAGGACATGATCTGAGCTTGTAGGGTCAATAGTTCTCGGGCATGTTTGGGAACCACAACACCCAAGATGGTTACCATGAAGGGCCCTCAGTTGAGAAATTCTCGAGCATGGCTGAGGCCATCTTAGATCCAGCACTGCCATGGTTTGTCAGGTATTGAGTATCACGACATACTTTTACTCATAGCATATATGTATATATTTGCATCACATAAGTCTTTATATTATGTGTAGCATGGATTTAAATACTGGTTGGTACGGTGCATACCGGCTGACTGATGTTTGCCAGTCGGCCAAGGACCAATATCAGACCATACACATGGATTTAGATACTGGTGACAATGCAAAAAACTATATCACAACAATTCATGAATTCAAATTTCAAAGAATAAAGTACAGTTAACTGTTTTTATGTATCTATCTGCTAATGGAATAGGCTAACCAGGACACTTTAGTAGTACACAAGTTATTATTTACTCTCAATTATCCAAAAAATTATGTTATCAAATATGATGCTATTCCTCCTTAAGAAACACTAAAGGTCTTTAGTCGAATACAAATTTAGTTCAGTAATCAGATATAATCATGATGAAACAATGACTTCCAAATCAATCAGATGGTAATCTATCTCAACTATGAAGCAGAGACACTTTAAAATGTATGTTTTGTTCGTGGCATGCATTCTTGTTTAAACACTGACATTTATCTTGTGCTTCCGTTGACATGTACGTTACTTGAAGATACGAGACAAGCATGTTTTCTACATAAGGCTTATAGACATGTCGATTAATGGAAATTTAATGTAAGCTGGTTTTAATTTAGAATAACTATAAGTAGTTCTAAAATATTCTAATTTTCATTTGAAGTAAATTTGTGAAAGATTGTTGTTCTTATGATCTCAAATTGTCTAATTAGTATGAACAATATTTTTGTACATATCAGTTTCCATCTTCACTCCATGTTGTTTCATGAAGTTTTAAGATTGTTGTGCTAGTCAGACTTATCATGTGTTCATATCTCCTATTTTTGTCCATGCTTCATAGTGATTCAATACAGATCATGTTAATGAGATAATTTGGTTTCATTACTGAAGATCATAGTATTTTATTATGATTTGACATTAAATTCTGGAAAGCTGTGCACTTTCTGCATAGAAAAGTTCGTGTCTGGATAACCCCGTGTCTGATACCAAGATAATTGGTTCTAAGGCTTCTGCAGCTATGAAAATATGGCTTTCCTCTTGCATTATGCTGTATCTTCAGCTTAGTAGCATGATCCTAAAACGCATAACTGCACCATTGTCTTTTCTCAAGCCGTTTTAGATCCTTCTGTGTTACTTGGATGTTGACCATGCTGCCACTTGTAAGATAAGTTCATCCACTGGTGCTGCTTTCCTCAAAAGGTTTAATTGCTTCTTGGATTGGTGGATAGTTATAATGCTTCACGGTATTATACAGATGCCTTCTGGGGGTTCTTTGAAGCTGATTAATGTTATTACCAGGAAAAGTATATCCTAACTATTAAAGTAGATTTTGCTGATGCAAGATGTGGCCCCATAATGCTGCAAGAGTCAATCCAGTGAAGGATCATAAGGCTCTTTTTTCTTACTTTGTGCTTTCCTTTTTCTCATGTTTTGTGTGGCCACCATTCGCAATGAATTTGACTGTGACCACAACTATCCCTTGTCGGCTTCCTGCATTGAACCTTCATTCTTTGTGGAGCTTTCAGCTGATTCCTGAGGTGCTATATACATGATGAATGCATTTTTCTCTGTGAAATTGTAGTGCTTGTGGTAGGGCTTTATCAATAGGATCTTGTTTGATTGGTGGAATATTTATTTTATGTTAGTGTCAAATTTGATCGTCAATCCCGATTCGACTATTTTTCGAGAGATGTCATCTTCAAGAATTAGGATTTTATCAATATGATCTTGTTTGATCGGTGACATATTTAGTATATGTTAGCGTCAAATTAGATCGAGAACCGATTCGACTATTTTCCGAGAGGTGTAATCTTTGAGAATTAAGATTTTATCAATAGAATCTTATTTGATTAGTGGGATATTTAGCATATGTTAGTGTCAAATTTGATCATCGATCCACATCATCATGTTGTAAATTAGATGTTTGTCCTCCAAATGTTTTAGATATTAGATAGAATATGATTGATTGGGTTTCATGTGTTAAATCTCAATTAGATATTAAGCATATGAACACAATAACAATTTCCAGACCATGGGAAAACATATAATACATTTTATCCACCCAAACTAGTGCGAATGATTTAAAGGACCAAAGTAGACACAGACTTCTCTTGGACTGTAGACTTGTTTCCATGTAAACTAAAACGCTATGACGTAACACCTTCTATCTTGCTTTTGTCTCTCTCGTTAATGCGCCACGCGAGTAAGCCGGTACAAAACCACTGCTCTCTCTTGTGCTCAATGCCGACTCACCGGTGCGGTCGTCTTTGACCGCCCGCCCTATAAGAAACGTTGACGATACGTCCAAAATTAGTGAGACGGACTCTGAGACATTTATCAACACCCGGTGATTCACCGTTGTCAAATGGCATCACAAAGTGAAACCGTGTGTAAATTAATACAATTAATTCAAAATATCAAAATCAAATTCTTATAAATCAATTTAAATTTTTATCTGCTTCCAGTTAATAATATCGTGTAGGGCATTAAATAAAAATAAAAAAATAATAGTGAATGATATATGCATTTATAATTAGTTATAAAAAAAATATATATGCTTAATTAAAATAACAAAAGTAACAGTCGGTACGTTCAGTGAGTGTGAAGGATGATTCTTATAAGCGTCGGAGAAGGTGACAAGCACGACGGCTGGCAATGAGTGTGCGAAACCAAAGCCAAACGGGAATGGGAAGAAGGATTGGATGCCCATCTTATCTCTTCTTTAAAAAGGAGATGGAAGAGCTGATGCTGTTCTGTCACTGCAATTGGTCGAAGCTTCCACTTTATTATTTGATTAAAGAAGCCTTTACGTAAAGCCATATTGACCAAAAACCGCCCACTCCAATGTTCCATGATGAGTTGATTCCTTTCCCACCATCTCCCTATACCATTAAGACAACATCCTGGGAACCGGTCAGCTCCAATCTTCTCATCCATCTCAATCATTACTCTCACTTTTGCCACTTTACACTTGTAAGTGGCTGGAAACTCGTCAAATATGCATAATTCTCTCAAAATAAAAGTTATTATTGTTTTTTATTTTTTATTTTTGTATCACACCTCTGGAGCATCTCTTATTTTTCTAAAAGGTAAAATTATCTTTGATTTTTGCCCCCATCAATTGTCACCTCCCCCTTGCCCCCTCACCCTTTCATGCTAGAGGTGCCCATCATCCATTTGTGGCCTTCACCTCGACCCCTTTGTCTTATCATGTCGGAAGAGCATGGACTTCTATCATTCAGTTTCATATGTTTGATACCCTATCACTTTTGATATAGCATAACAACTCAAGAATAAGTGATGGGCACCTCTAGTATGGAAGGGCAAGGGGGCGAGACCGAGACGGGGACCTATAGGGCAGAGGCAATAGTCAACAAAACGAATGTGATAACTAGTAGGGTAAAGGCTAAATGTACCATCATCTCTTACGTGCAAATAAAATAAAAAGAAAACTCTATATGAGAAAATAAAAAAATCATAAAGTTTCTTAAGAATATATATATATATATATATATATATATATATATATATATATATATATATATATATATATATATATATATATATATATTAGTCTCCAGTGATGTTAAAAAGACCATTTTAATCTTGTCTCATTCGAACCCATTATTATTGTTATTTTTGAGTCGATCCTCCGTCGAACCTCACTAGACCTAGTGATGAAGGCATAACCTTTACGACTATCACTATCGCTTGTTGCCCCTCCTCGCCATCAACTATGGGCGAGGAAGCGAGGGGGAGCAGCTCACCTTGCCCGTAATCTTTCTTGATGATTGCACAGTCTCTTCGTTCCCCATTCTCATCATCTATCACTTGCAGCCCCATCGTCGTTGGTCACAGGTGAGGAAGGAGGGGGGTGGCTCTACCTTGCCTTTAGCATTTATCGTTGGATGTAGAGGTTGTGCCTTTATTGTTGTTCCAATAGAGTCCAACAAGAACTACTACGTCTCTATTACTTGATGAGTTTGGTAGAGGAGGGCAACCGACGTTATAGAGACATGGGTAGAGGATAGGTAAAGGACGATGATCGACGAAGATAAAATAATCATAAAAAATTTTTAAACCTATGACACTATATGAAAAATTCAAATTTATTTTTTGAAAAGTCATCCCGTAAATAATTGATCTTATATATGAAAAATTTTTATACTAGCAAAATTTTCAAGAATTCTCTCAATAAATAATTGATCTCATAATTAGATGGTGAGCTGGACCTCATTTGCAAGCCCGACGTCATCATTGTTAGCCCAATAAGAGGCAAATGATCTTTACCGGCCATGTAAAATGATCGCAATCTTATATTTAATATAATTAAACAATATATATAAGATTGAGATAGGTAGCTAATTACATATATGTAATTAGCCCAAAGCGCTGCCATCCATTCGCTTATCATCGCCCTTGGCATCATCGAACTCATTATTTCGCCCCCCGCCATCACTCCTCCTCGTAGATGGCAACGACGCTCCGTCGCCGTTCGATCGCTGCCCTCAGCAACGGTCGAGGCGTCATGGCCGTCCTCTTCATGCTCGCGCTGCTTCCTCTCACCCCCCGGTGCGCCGCCCAGTCCTCGGCCCCGAGCTCCCACGATAGCGGCCCGACCAACCCCACCACCCTAAGCCCCTCGACGGCCACCATCATCGCAGTCCTCATCAGTGCCTTCTTCTTCCTCGCCTTCTTCTTTGTCTACATCCGCCAGTGCGCCAACGACGACGACCCGTCGAACCAGCATGTGGGGTACGAAGCGGTGGCCCGGTCGGGGCGGCGGCGCGGGGCGGTGGGGATGAGCCCGGAGGTGCTGGAGATGTTCCCGATGATGTCGTACTCGGACGCGAAGGCCCTCAAGGTGGGGCGCGGCACGCTGGAATGCGCGGTGTGCCTCAGCGAGTTCGAGGACGACGAGACACTCCGCCTGCTCCCGGGCTGCTGCCACGTCTTCCACCCTGAGTGCATCGGCGCCTGGCTCGCCTCCCACGTTACTTGCCCCGTCTGCCGCTCCGACCTCTCCACCGTCTCTCTCGAGCAGCCCCCCGCATCCTCCGCTGCGGCGCCGGCGCCGGATCACGTCGTCGTCGTCGATCAGTCCCCGACAGAGGAGGAGACGATCGAATTGACCCGGATAGGGAGCGAGAGGCGGGAGGCGCGGTCCAGAAGGGGGCGGCGGTCGACGAAGCTTCCACGATCTCACTCGACCGGGCACTCAGTGGCGCAGCCCCAGGAAGGGGAGGACGTCGACCGATACACGCTGCGGCTACCGGAGCACATACGGCGGGAGATCTTCGCTGCCCGTAAATTCCACCGGTCCACGAGCTGCGTCGCGTTCCCGGTCGCCGGGGAAGGGAGCTCGCGTCCGGGGTACCGCGGCGGTGCTGCCGCGGGAGGTGAGGGGAGCAGCCGCGGGGGGCGGACCGTGCGGGCAGGGGTTTCAGACCGGTGGCCGTCGTTCCTCATCCGGACGCTCTCCTTCACCATCCCGGCCTGGAAGAGAGGGGACAACGAGGGGTCGGTGAAGAAGGGGGAGGCGGAGGGTTCCTCGAGGGGGAGGTTCGGTGGCGTGAGGACCCCTTTCGACTGCCTGGGCGGCGGCGGAAGGGGCGACGCTCCAGGTGACGAGCGGGGGCCCACGCAGTGACCCGGTGATTTTGACCGAGTCAAGAGAATTTTGGTATGTGTTCTCTTCTCATGCTCGATTTTTCGGATATAAATTGAAAGTTAAAAGGTGACGTGGTCGGGTTTCGGATATCGGTTGAAGCCTCATAAAAAGCGCATGACTTTGGGTTTTTCGTGTAGGGTATTTTTCTTTTCAGAAATAATTATTTTACTCCCGTCGGTCATCGCATTTCGTCGTGCCTCCACTCGCGCCTGGCCGCACCTTCGCCCCGCCGGTCGCCCCCCTCCGCCCGGCTCCTGGTAACCTCGCTCGTCGGCCACCGTCGTGGTCGACTACGGCCCTCACGCAAGGAACTCCGGGTGGAGCACGACCGTCGTGCGAGGAAGGAGGGATCGCCCGTAAGCCTTCACACGATCGGCGTGTTGGCAATCATTGGCGAGGGGAGGAGGCAGAGAAGTACGGAGAGGGAGAAGGCGACGGTGGGTCGGGTCCGACAACGAGGGACGAGGCCAGTGGGGTCTGCGGACGTGCCCGTGGCCGTCGTGTCCCCTCTTATCTTGTGTGAGGGCCGCGGTACACGACAAGGATTGGTGGGCCAGGCGGTCATTGTCGGCTAGGGCTTGGTTTTCAATGTTAGGGGGTAAAATAGTCTTTTCACTGCGAGAAAAAACTCTTAAGTTAGTAACTTGTTTCAAAAAATTGCCCCATATATTATGATACAAGCTTAATTATATTTTTTTTCGTTGGAGTATGATTTGATGTGATATAACTCGATCGAGGAAGGATGTTGGTATGTTTTTTTTAAAATTATATTATCCTTTCAAAGTTGGTAACATTTATATTTTTAGACTAATTTTTATTCTTTATATTATACGATTTTTTTTGGGTGGATTAGGGCATAAGACATACTAAGTATTCAATGGTGCATTCATCGCTAGATATCTCCAATATTTTTTGTATTTATCATTCTAAATTTAAATTTAACATGTGCTTCGTGTTCTAGCTAAAAATATTGCCTATTAGTCAGGACCTCTAATTGATATTTATGCTATTTCAAAATATATTTTATGATAAGAATATTAAAGTGGTTTTTGGTATCATGGTTATGTGTGATTGATGGAGTTTTTTAATGTATGTTAACCAAGGATGTATGTGAAAAATCTTAATATTGGAGGGTCAAATTTATCACACTAAGATTTTGTAAGGACAAATATATTATTTCTCATTTTTTTTTAAATTAGAAAGATTTTGTCACATTAGGATGATGGCTATTTAAAGATAGACTGAGTTCTTATAAAAAACCCATAAATTTGAGAATTTCTTATAAAACATCTAAATTTTGAGAAATTCTCGTATAACACTCATAGTTACGTGAAAAGATCACACCCGTGTTGGATCGATCATCACCTCCTCCTCCCAACACCATCGTTTTGCGTCGCTTACATCGGACCAAACGTTACCTTCTCTCCTTGCACTACCATCTTGTGTCGCCTTTGCCATCGCCCTTGTGTGGCCTTGTTAGACCCCACCAGTCACTTCCCCTCTCTTCTACCTCGTTGGATATATTGCTCGCAACCCTCGTGCAAGGAGGGGGCACAAGGGTTATATTGTTTCTACAAATTTTATCAGCCCCACTCATAACCTTCATGTGAGGAAGGAGGCGGTGGTGGACTTTGTGCCCCTACTTTTCTCATGCGAGAGTGCGAGTCCAATGGAGCAGAGGGGAAGGGAGGCGGATGCTAGGGTCCGATAAGGGTGAGGCCTTCATCGTTGGTCATCTCCACGCGTGGTTGCACATACCCCACAAGCAATGAGCAATCATTTGGGACAGAGGGACGGTCACGGATTGAATGGAGGATAATGGTCGATAAAGGTAGAATGACTATTTTGAGAAAAAAAAGAGAAACTCTGTAAGAAATTCTAGTGCTTGCAATCCGGAAAATTCTAAAAGATGAGATGTTTTTTAAAGATTAGAGAATTTCATTTTTCTATTATGAAAAAGAGCATCAAATATTTACCTAAAATATTCAGATATTTAGAAGATCAGTTACCATCAAGGAAATAGCCAAACCACCAAATCACACATCTCCAGACACCAAATAGAGCTTCAAGGAGACACTCCTTGCAAAATTAGTTTCTCTGTTTTGGTTTTTTTGGTTTTCTTATGAGCTACAGAAAGTTTAGCTTTTCTTGAGAAGATCACATTAACAAAGTTGATGACCCTCATATGTTCTTCACCTTCATTACATTGCCAACAGTCAACCTGATGCCAAAAATCCCCAACCCTGACAAGGTGGCTTATCTTGGATTCTTAATCTGCTTTGGATGGCCAACCACATCATGAAGGAATGTGTAGTGTATGTACCATGAGCTTCTGCCACACCACAATGTTGAGCCACAAAACAACAGCAATTCTACATCTGATTTCTTCCTCCAGACTTCAATCTGAAACTTTGTCCC
Organism: Musa acuminata AAA Group; assembly: GCF_036884655.1. Taxonomy (NCBI): domain Eukaryota; kingdom Viridiplantae; phylum Streptophyta; class Magnoliopsida; order Zingiberales; family Musaceae; genus Musa; species Musa acuminata. The sequence goes on along the minus strand of NC_088351.1, from coordinate 31,398,677 downwards.
ATAGAGTAGCAGAAACAGCATGCAGACATCATCCACTAACTACATTGCAGCAGCTCCTGTAATATTAATTTTCAGTTTATGCATTACTAGGATGAGGAAGAGAAGTAACGAGAGATGTAGAATGCATTAAAGTAAGAGGGAACTTTTGACACTGAAACCTAATCTTCAAACAAGTTTTGTAAAAAGTTAGCTTGGGGGGCACTTGGAATGAAGTTGATTGTTAGCTTCATCATTTAAACTCCACCTTGATTGACTTGGATGAAGTGTAACACTTCGATCCACTTGGCAATCAGAATTATCAGGAACACTGTCAAGAGGAATAGCTGGTTTGGTTGCTCCCTGTGAAAAGTCATGTCTTGAAGCTGATTTCTGTGAAGTTAGAAGAATAAATATACGATTTCCGAACACGTAAAAAACATAATCTAATTTAGAACTCTACTTTTGAGCAGAGCAAAGCAAGCAACAGTGTGCGATGGTATTTGACTTCTTTATTGAAACTGAGGCTTCTGCATGCTTGATTTTTATTCTTCAGGACAATTTGGCGGCTGCAGGTTGCTCAACAAGGAAACTCAGCTCGGTCCTTCTTGCAGAAAGTGTAGCTATTTTGGAAACCCTCCTCTCTGCTGTGAGACAAGGCTCAAGGAAGACTTACCATGATTTTTGAGGGACACTCTTTGTGATTGTCTTCTGCTTTTTGATTAAGTCTCAGTTGTCATATGTGATTTTTTGTCTCGAGAATATAGCAGGAAAGCTCTGTTTTTGCTAGGCGTGAGGGTGCAGGACTTGGTTGACCATTTTGTACTCTTATGAGTAGTTCATAATATAATGGTTACTCAAAAGTAAAAACAGTATGTGATGGTATGCAGGAAGCGCACAACCTCTCATGTCAGTCCCATACAGTCATGCGAGCAAGCTTTTGAATTACACGCATAGATCCATACCTTAACAGAGGATATATAAATATATATATATATATGTATATATATATAGTGTTTTTAGTAATACTAGAATAACAGTAATTAATATAAAAAATATATTATATTTTTTATAAAATTTATATAGAAATATTATATTTCTATAGTATTATATTTTTAATATTATTATTAAAAAATACTATGATATAATATAAAGATATTATAACTGAACTAATTTATCGAATATATCGATCCATAAGAAAAGGAAGAAAACTAAAGGAAAAAAGAGTGAGTGGGTGACTAATTTATTTATAGGACAAGCAGAGAGCATTTCTTGAGAAAAATAAAAAAAAAGAGTATTTTTCTAAAATTCACTGTTATATATTCATACAAACGAATATATCATCTTATATTTAATCTTCTTAGCTTACATGAGCTAATTATTAGCTGAAAAACATTAATTAAAAATAATATTTTGATTTGAAAATATTAAACAATTGGATGGAAGTAAATTTTTTGATTTTGTAATGATAAATATACCATTGTCAGAAATTTGCTAGAATGTATATATCAGGCTCCGAGGAGAAGACCGCCTCCGGGACTGCACCATGCTCTATCGTCTTCATCCACTCAGGCGCATCAAAGTACGTGTCGACTGTTAAGGTTCGTGCGAGCCGGTTCAGTAGAGTCAGTCCTGTACGCGATCCTACGCATCCCTGTCGATGTTAAGCGGGTTACCGCCCGCCATGGCCACGCTCTCTGCGCTCGCATGTGAAGCAGTCAAAAAGTAAAAGACGAAGGCATCAGTAACTTTAGGAATTTAGAGCGACGCTCTCTCTCTCTCTCTTCTTTGGAACCTCTCCTCCCCCCCCCCCGTATTGTCTTAATCAAGTGAGATGGTGTTTGTGGTGGCGTCAGAAACGTCCCCTCCGTTCGCAGCACAACAACATCTCGTTGTTCTCGCCCGCAATCGAGTGCTGCGCCAGCATGAACAGCAGACGTGTGTTAGTGCATACAAATAAACGGATTGTTTTCTTCACTTGCAGAGAAGATGGACACCGATCTGCTATCGACTCTGTAGGTGTAATGGGCGAAAGGGTGGGCTAACATGTCAATCCAAACCTGGAAATGACCGATCATGATACCAAGAAAGCATTCCCACTCCCTTCTTGACGTTCCTCCTCCTTCCAACATATATAGCTCGAAAGGACACAGATTTCTAGCCCACCAACTCTTCTTCTCCCTTTTGTTTCTTACGAAGGTGTTGGGATCGATGGCCATTCATGTCTGAGAAGCTGTGTAGTGGTTGTGTGTGAAGAACATGAAACATGAGGGTGGAAGAGGGACTCTTAGATCAGGAACAAGGCAACGTTCAAGTTGATTGGTGGGAGATGCCATCGAGAGAGAGAGAGAGAGAGAGAGAGAGAGAGAGAGAGAGAGGGGTAAAGTGAATAATAGAAATGGAATATTACGGTCAGACTCCCTTTAATCGTCTTGTCCACATCCACCATCCTTTTCCCCCACAATACCCTAATGCTGCACTCACTCTCTCTCTTTCTATCTCCTGGAACGATGAGGGATTCGATGAAAAGAGAAGGCGATAACATCACCTCCTATTCTCTAAGAAGCCACATGGGGACGAATCGGTGCACAAGGCTGCGGGAGCAACATCACCTCTTGTTGCCGCTGCTGCTCCCCCAGTCTGTCACCGTTCTTACCTTCGCTGCATCTGCAAGCAAGCATAATCCATCCTCTCTCTTTGGAATAATATATTGCTCGTCAAATCCTCTCCTTCGCTTTCTCCCTCATCACTTCACGCCCTGCGTTTGTTTCCTGGCAGCTGACACGCCTGACGTACCTCCTCAGACCATGGCGTCCAGCTGAGTACATGATCCCACCTGCATGGCACCGGAAAGATCAACCAATAAGCGTGCATGGCAGATGGGGCTGATGAGAAACAGCTGGTGGCAACCAGTTAATCCTCCATGTCCTCCCCTTCCCTTATCACGGCCTGGCATGCATACCTTGCCATCGACCGATATATTTAGGGTCTTACTCTCTGTTTCTATGCCATCCATTCTCTGTATTTGGCCTCGACGATGTCCACCGAGTTCCAAGACGCAATGCCTCCCCGTCCGCGTTATCACTTCAATCCTTCGGCTTTTCCACGACGATAATGCACGCTCTGAGCTAGAAAACAAAGTGAGATACGGCGGTACACTCGGGAGCATGAGGGCATGATAACAAGAGCTTCACTTTCATCATCCTGGCTGACTTGGTCACATATACGTCCAACCAACCTAAATAGCGGCACTTCTGACCTCAACTGTGCTCCGTTGTTACAAGATTTCTATATGAGGCGGTCAAAAAAGAGTCGTTACGTCGGTGTGGTTGCCTCAAGTAACACATTTTTTTACCCTCATATAATTTTTTTACCCTATAAAAGGTAGAATTACTGATCACCACACCTTAGCTTCCAATCATTTATGGGTAGCCCAATCAATTCAGAATATATAATAGACGGTAGCATTATCTGTACATATATGTAATAGTAGATTTATTGTGGTCTCCTGTTTTAGTTCTTGTCAGGGGGGTCATTTCTTGTGGGCACGACGGTGCGGCTTGTGGGTTCAACCAGGGGTGTGAGTGAAATGGTAAAAGCTATTGGAAGGAATCACTAAGTGGGGAGGGCGGCCTAAGTGAGGGATTGGTGGTGGTGTTTAGGGCTGGGCTTTGGCTGCCGGGATGGATGTGGCCGGCAGCCACCGGAAGCAAGGGAGGGGGCACTTCAATCGGCGGTGACAAGGGAGCTCGTGGAACGAGAGAGAGGGGGGAACAGGGAGAGTCGTCACGAAGCTCTCTCGTGGTCTTAAGCCCGAGTTGAAGAGGAAGAGAGAAGAAGGGGGAGACGAGTAGGCGGAGGAGCCGTTGTGGAGATCTGGCGGCGGAAAAGCCGGTGGACATGGATTTCGACGACCATGATGAGGGGGATGAGGAGATAGGCTTGCCGGTGGGGTCGAGTTACGACACAGTGATGGAGAATTTGGGTGGAGGAGGAGGAGAAGGAGGAGGAGCTAAGATGAGCGAAGGAGGGGAGTCGGTGGCGGCGACGGCCGGTGTGGCGGTGGGAGGTTCAGGACACCGGAAGGCGCACGGTGGCGGAAGCGGAGGAGGAGTGAGGTACAGGGAATGCTTGAAGAACCACGCTGTGGGGATCGGGGGGCATGCGGTGGACGGATGCAGGGAGTTCATGGCGGCGGGGGAGGAGGGGACTCTCGATGCCCTCAGCTGCGCGGCCTGTGGGTGCCACCGCAACTTTCACCGGAAGGACTCGGGGGGAAGCGGCGCCTGGGGAGGAGCCGCCGTTGGTGGTGGTGCAATGGAGGTCACCGGGTACCATCCTCAGTTCTCGCCCTATTACAGGACGCTGACGGGGTATCTGCACCACCCTCCCTACCCGCCGGCCACATTTGCGCAGCAGCATAGGCCGTCGCCGCTGGCGCTGCCCTCGACGTCGGGGGTTGGAGGGCACAGCAGGGAAGACCACGACGACGTGTCGAACCCGACGATGGGAGGCGGCGGAGGAGGCACGCGGGCCTCGGGATCGGGGGTGAGGAAGAGGTTTCGGACCAAGTTCACGCAAGAGCAGAAGGAGAAGATGCTGGCCTTCGCGGAGCGGCTGGGTTGGCGGATCCAGAAGCACGACGAGGCGGCGGTGCAGCAGTTCTGCGAGGAGACCTGCATCAAGCGGCACGTCCTCAAGGTGTGGATGCACAACAACAAGCACACCCTCGGTAAGAAACCCTAGAGCTTCCTTCTTTTCTCCAACCACTCCACACCATGACTTGTCGATCTTATTAGAGAATCGAGTTAGGGACTTCTTCTTTCTTTGGTTTATTCCTTTATGTCCCGCTAGCTAGCAGTTCTTATTTTTATCTTCTTCGTCGATTTATCTGCGTAGTGCTGTTGACTGCTGTTCCAGCTCCTTTGCGATGATTGTTGAATGGGGTGGTGGAGAAGTAAGATTGTTTGGTTTTGATCAATGTAGCTTTACTATGGAGAAGAATGTGAGTTCAGCAATAACACATGCTGGAACAGCAAGGAATAGAGGTGATCAGCTAGGAGAATGAGAGGGAGTGGGAAGAGATGCCCATAGTGTTACTGTTGGATTCATTCTCCAAGCTTATCTTCTTCTCCCTTGTGCTGATCTATTAACAACGACAAAGGGCGGACAGTACCAGTAGTTTTATGATCCCCCTTTAAACTGACTTAACCATGTTTTCCTTTTCCTGCATCCATAATACTGTAATGTAAGAATGAGAAGTTTCTGCAGTGGGGTGTATTCATGGAGAACGAATTGAATGAAGAGCCGCAGGAAATGTATTCCTTTACTCCCCCCTCGTCTTTAGTGGTTTAGCGTTCAGAGGCCGCCTCGGCCTTTCTGGTTTTACTCGCTGCCATTACTGTACAGTTCTACTCTCTCTCTCTCTCTCTCTCTCTCTCAGAGATGAGGTTCTTTACACCGTCAGGCGTTGGCAGCCACGAGCTGCAGCATGCTTGCATTTATTATGAGTACAGTATCGCCTTCTGATGCAATGCATGGTCTGATTCCTCGCCATTAACGCACACAGGTGTTTGTTGTTGGGAGGAGGCTCAGCATTTGTCGCCCTCCCACCGATTCCAAACCAAGTCCCACAGTACCACAGCACTGATGCATGTAGAGCTCATGCCGCATCTGCTTCTTCGTCTCTACCAAACAAAGCGAAAAGAAAAGATCCAATATTTCTTGTGACCTTCGACGAGGATACTGCTTCGTCTTTTCGATCACTCTTACCATCTTTTTACCATTTCTTTCTTTTGTTCAAGTTGGTCGAAGACCAAAAGAATTGAGAGAGAGAGAGGGGTGTGATCTCTGGGAGATTCGAAGAGTACAGCTTAGTGGGAAGCATGGGGCCGTTGAAGGTGATGCGGCTTCTACCATGGGGATATGATGAGTTATTAATGGCACTGGTGCATGTCGTCGGCGTTGGCACATTCCTGGGCCCATGCCGAACCCATCGGCCAGAGTAGAGCAGGAGAGGATGATGAGCTTATGGATCCGAGGCACTGGACCAGTAACGATGGACCACACACGCAGAGACGTAGGACACGGGAAGAAAAGAAGACCTCTGATCTGGCCTTTCATGGATTCGCCTGTGCCCCGCCTCCCAAGATCTGGACGCAGCTCTCCGATGACCTACACCATTAGCTCCGGGCGGAGCTAATGGTGATGCGGTTTCATACAAACACGAAGGCCATGTCGAGGATGCAAAACGCGTTGCGCAACTGCGGGATGTACTTGTGACAGACATGTTGATCCTTATCATATGACCAAGAAGTGATATCAAGTCGAGAATGCAGAATGCATTCTGCAGCTTCTGCAGGCAGTACTTACGACAGACACACTGATGCTTTTCATATGACAAAGGAGATGAAGAATGCAGGATGAGTTCTGCAATACAAGGGTGCAGCAATAGATGGCAGGGTCAATTTGCGGTCCCATGTACATACCTTTCAGATTGAGCATGATGTTCCAACTGACATGAAGCATGCATACTTTTCATTGTTCTTCTCCTCACAACTAAGTCCAACCAGAAGTTAAAAGCTTGATTAGAGGAGCAACACATTATTTCTTCATTCGGCATGATCATTAATGATTGCTTTATACTGCAAACATAATTATATTCAAAAACTTGGACATGAAAATTGAGATCCTCCACCCATGTCACTATCATTAACACCCATTTGCAACACTCAAGTCAATCACTCCTAACATTATTACTTTGTTTGAGTAAAAAATAATTTAAAATATAAATATCTAAATATCCAATTAACTTCTACATTAACAATATTTTCATATATATATATATATATATATATATATATATATATATATATATATATATATATATGTTTGCATGCGCGTGCGTGCACACACACATATATATATATATATATAATGAAAAATTAGCAAGTAAAGCTTTATCTCTCATAATTGTTTTCACCTGGGATGTTTGTTTTTCTATAAATACCAATTTTATCCTTATAAAATTTATGAACTGGTTCGGATCAAATCCCTGAAACCTCCTCCACCTCCGCCTCCGCCTCTCCCTTCCCCTCCATCTCCTCCATTCCTCCTTTTTGATCTGAATTAGATTAGATCATTTTCATCAGGAAAAAAAAATCAATCATGCCTTGGTTCTAATGTCATTTAACACAAAGAGTGAGAGACTTTTTATCCAAATAGAAAAAAGAGGTAGCCCAAATTAAAAATGATTATGAAGGACATCATCTGATAAAAAATAATAATAAATTTTTTTTCTAGTAAATTATATATAGAAATATAATTTTGCTTTATAGTTTTACCCAACTATCAAATATAAATTGAAAAGAAATAATCCTTATAGTTAATTTTTGGCTAATAATTAACTTATATTAAGGTATGATATTTTTGACCTATATCAAAAGAAGGGAAATGGGTTGAGACTGTCAAACATGATCGCCTACAACCTATTCCAAATACATTTCTTATGTTAATATCAAATCGTGTACCTCCTTAGGTCCATTGGTTTATATACAATAATTTAATGCAAAAGGTGTGGTTGCCTTTATGCGACGTCAAAAACATAATTTTACCAATCAAATCAAGATAGAATAATATATAACTTGTCACACATCCTTTTTTGTTTCATGTGAAGTCTACAAACTTTGAGACATGTGATAAATGTAATATATCTTAATCGTCCTATTATCGGGGATGTCTCAAACACAGTGCATAGCTAAATCACAAGCAGCCTAATTGATGCACACCTCAGGTGACTCCGTTAAATAAAATTAAGGGTATATGACCGATACAGTAAGGGTCAACAAGGGGAAAAAAATATAAGAACACAAGAGACAAAAGAATGGACATATCAAGGTTTTCCGATTTGATTAAAGTAGAGCTCAGATATACTCGGATGCTGCTGATGTAGCAAACAATGTCCTCGTGATTGATGCACTTTGGAGATAAAGAAGAATCATTTAATAAAGGGGATTTACATGTCTAGATTTACATGTCTATCCATTTAAGCTCAGAAATATCCTCTATATATATATATATATATATATATATATATATATATATATATATATATATATATATATATATATATATATATATATATATATATGTATGCATGTATGTATGTATATTTGTCCGGTTAATATTCATAAAAAACTCAGATTAATCATGCTCCATTATAGTTAATATTAATTAGTTTGAATTAAAAAAATATTTTAAATATCTTAAATTATTATATAATATTATTTAGAGTTATATATTAAAATAATTATAAATTATTAAATAGTATAAAAATATAACATAAGGATACTTATATGCCATGTCACTATCTTGTCATTATAACATGAGGACACTTATATGTAATGTCATCATCTTACTATCTCAATACATTAACCAAAATATTGTGTGATCAGTGTAGCATCATAATTATAATAATTCGGACGATTTATGTACCGTTCAATATTTATATAAAATTATTTCTCATTAGAGAATCAGTTATAAAGACTTTCAAGTATATTGATTTATGGAAAACTCTTTAAGACTTTTGAATGGCTAATTATATTTCTTACTAATGTAAGAATCATTATAATTTTTGAGGGATAGGATACTGATTCAACTATATGTCCATTAAATAAATGATTAACTTCACAACCTAATCAAACTTTTGCTTTAAGACTATGTACATCAAGTTTTTAGGTTTGATCATAAAATATATGCCAAACTTAGATTTAGAGATATAAATATCAAAGCTACTTATTTTGAAAGGATATATGTATGCGTGTAATCTTGGCCTCATAATGGCGGTGGCCATTGTCTTATTGTCAGCATAATGCATGTAGGTCAGAGCAGGGGGGCTCAACCCAAAGCAAAGCATATGTGGAGGAGTTTGAGGCAACGTGGCATCACCATCATCCACCAGTCTTCTTCATATCCCCCATTCCCTTAACCAAAGGTGGGTTGAGGTTTTTTTTATATTATATATTAATTATTTTTTCTTTTTATTCATTGGAATTAATAATACTTAATCTTCCAAAAAAAATCACTGATTAAAAGTAGATTAAATCCCATAAAAAGGATGCCTGTAGTTATTTCATCTATACACTGTTCAATTAAACTTTGCTGTAGAACATATTGTCCAATCAATGTCGAAGGAAAAGTAAATAGCATATTTAACATGCATGTATTTATATAATTTCTCAATAATATATAGGTGCATTTTAAATATGAAATTTGTCTGGCATTCGAACTGTTTCATGCTCTGCCCACCAACAGTACATCGATCGAAAGCTCATTTCATTTCTTGGTGTCATAACTTTTTGCTGCTATATTGTTCACATCACCAGACCTTCATGGATCAGTATAATTGTCCTGCACGGCATGAGCTTTTACTGCCAAAGGTCAATTTTGTTGGAGGGATGCACAACGCAGCAGCTCTGCAAAAGACAGTCAAATTATGATCCTTTGTAGTCAACTTCATCGTGCCATTATGTTGTGGGCCCCACGCTGGTCCCATCTCCATGGGAAGGGCTTGTTCCCGAGCATGGTCAACCTGCAAGGAGATCTGGCAAAGCCTCACCCAAGAGAGGGGGGGGGGAGATAGAGAAGCGTTACGTGGACACTCATCCGTGGTGTGTCAAATCACAAGGGGATCCACAACACATGCCTCTCAAAAAATGGGCGATGTGAGAGGTTCCTGATTCCTACCACCATAGTTGTTTCCATTAGAACATAGATGTTTCATCTGCAGCAACTGTCTCGAACTTACAGAGAGAATGTGCAGGCTGTTTCCACGCATTGAGCCGTGTGTGTCGTAAGAGAGTGATAGAACAAATCTACATTCTGCAGACAGAAAAGTTTCCCTGTTACATGGATGAACAGAAAATGAGGGGTATTGGAGGGGTAGATCCACCACTTCAGATGCAAGAAAAGTGACCCGCCATTGGTAGAAACAAACAGGGAAAAAAGCTACAGAAAGACATAGCTGAAAGATTGAGATTGGTGAAGTAAACACAGCCATAGCCATGTATCCTTTGATCAGAAACAAAAATAGTTTACAATCCATGGAAGCAAGCAAAAATACATGAGAGAGTGCCCATGATCCTACAGCCTCGACAAGTCCAGATAACACCAAACATCCCATGTGATATCATTCTCCACTCCTTCATCAGCACCAAGGTATATCTGGCCTCCCTCCCCTTCGCTCTCTCTCTCTCTCTGGTGAACTCAGCTGTAACTTCTGCTCTGTGGGTAGCCTCTCTTGCGCTTAATCTTCATCTCTGTAAGTCTTCATGAGCTCAGCTGAAGAGTGTTCTCATCCTTTATGAGGTTGAAGCTGGTCTCTCCGCTTCGTGCTTAGCCCCTCACTTCTGAAGGTCTAAACTTTGTTGTGGCTCGGATCTTTGATATCTTGTTCTTCAGTAAGTTTCATCTCCAATCTTTTTCCCGGCAATTGTTCCAAGGTTATTGGCTAACTCTGGGCCGCCTCCTGCTGGTCTCTCGTTCTCAGCCCGACCATGTGGGAATCCGAGAGCGACGGCCGCGGCGGAGGGAGAGACCTTGAGCCTGACAAGCACGACGGCCTCAAGACCGATGGCTTCGAGCGCAGAGACCAGTCCTGGTACCTCTTGTACTTCGTTTCAGTAGCCTCTCGCGGTTGCTCCTTCAGTAGAGCTCGTGAGCTCCATGATTCGACCAACGTAATGACAAAAAGCCCATATGAAAATTCTGTACAGGTTTGTTTCCAGTGATATCCCCAGTGATTTGCTGGTTAAAGTGGGAGGTGTCAGCTTCCACCTGCACAAGGTTGTTCCCTTTCCTTTGTTATTTACTTGTAGTCTTGCATGTGTTCTGTATCCTCAACAAGATTCTTGCGGTGTTCGTAAGTATGCAATGACTTGACTAAGAATCTGCTTTGTTCTACTTCGATTCTCAAGTATCCTCTGCTCTCAAGGAGTGGAAGAATGAACAGAATCATATACGAGTCATCCCGGGAATCAGAACCAAGCCTGGTGGAATTGGATGATCTCCCGGGAGGCCCGGAAGCATTCGAACTGGCGGCCAAGTTTTGTTACGGCATAGCGGTGGATCTGACGGCCTCCAACATCTCCGGGCTGCGCTGCGCCGCGGAGTACCTGGAGATGACAGAGGACTTGGAGGAGGGCAACTTGATCTTCAAAACAGAAGCCTTCCTCAGCTACGTCGTCTTGTCCTCTTGGCGAGACTCGATCGTGGTGCTGAAGAGCTGCGAGAGCCTCTCGCCGTGGGCAGAGAACCTCCAGATCGTGCGACGGTGCAGCGAGTCCATCGCCTGGAAGGCCTGCGCCAATCCGAGAGGCATTCGGTGGGCGTACACCGGGAGGCCTGCGCGAGCTTCCAGCCCCAGGTGGAATGGTGACTCCAAGGAATCCAGCCCGAGCCGGAGCCAGCCGGTCCCCCCGGACTGGTGGTTCGAGGACGTGTCGATTCTCCGGATCGATCACTTCGTGCGAGTGGTCACTGCCATCAAGGTGAAGGGGATGAGGTTCGAGCTGATCGGCGCCGCGATCATGCACTACGCATCGAAGTGGTTGCCGGGGCTGACGAAAGAAGGGGCGCAGGGGGGCGAGGAGCCGTGGAGTCACCAAGGAGGACTGCATCTGATCGTCGCAGGAAGTGGCAGCAAGGATGACTTGTCGAGCGGTCAGATCCGAGAGCAGCGCATGGTGATCGAAAGCCTCATAAGCATAATTCCACCGCAGAAGGACTGCGTCACCTGCAGCTTCCTCCTCCGGTTGCTCAGACTAGCGAACATGCTGAAGGTGGCACCTGCGCTGGTGACGGAACTGGAGAAGCGAGTCGGCATGCAGCTGGAGCAGGCGACTCTGCCGGACCTTCTCATCCCTTCCTTCCATAAGAGCGAGACGCTGTACGATGTGGATTTGGTTCAGAGGCTGCTTGAGCACTTCCTGGTTCAAGAGCAAACAGAGTCTTCCAGCCCAGGCAGGGAGCCATACCCAGATAAGCACAGTTATGAGGCCAATCAAAGAGCCAGCGGACCCAATGCCAAGACCAGAGTTGCAAGACTGCTCGATAGCTATCTCACAGAGGTCTCCAGGGACAGGAACCTCTCCCTGACCAAGTTTCAGGTTCTGGCAGAAGCATTGCCGGAGTCCACCAGGACATGCGACGACGGGCTCTATCGAGCAGTCGACTCTTATCTCAAGGTATGAATCCTGAAACTGATATCTAACTCACTGCAATCAACATTTGTAATCTCCTCCATCGATGAGTTCATCTCTTGATTTGTCTGACCTTGATATCAATTAGGCACACCCGACGCTGACCGAGCACGAGAGGAAGAGGCTGTGCCGCGTGATGGACTGCCAGAAGCTGTCCATCGACGCCTGCATGCACGCGGCGCAAAACGAGCGCCTGCCGCTGCGAGTGGTGGTGCAGGTGCTCTTCTCCGAGCAAGTCAAGATAAGCAACGCCATCGCGAGCTCGTCGCTGAAGGAGGCGGTGGAGTCGCACTACCAGCCCGTGATCTCGGCACGGAGACAGCTACTGGAAGGGACGCCCCAGTCGTTCCAGGAAGGATGGGCGGCCGCCAAGAAGGACATCAACACGCTCAAGTTCGAGCTGGAAAGCATGAAGGCCAAGTACCTGGAGCTCCAGAACGACATGGACAACCTGCAGAGGCAGTTCGAGAAGATGTCGTCGACGAAGCCCAGCAAGCAGTCATCGTCGCCGTGGAGCACCGGGTGGAAGAAACTGAGCAAGCTGACCAAGATGACCAGCGAGGCGAACGAGCTCGGGGCTCCCATGCCGGGCACCGCAGCAACGGAGGCGACAAAGAAGGGACCAAGGAGATGGAGGAATTCAATCTCGTGAGTGGCTCCGGCATGACGATGAGCACGCGCAGCAGAGTGCCTTCCTTTCCTCTCTTCTTCCTGTTTGTGCCAGAACAGAGTCCAGAGTAGATGTTGAGGTGGTAGACAAAGCTTGGCTTTGCAGATGTTGTAATGCTGCATGCATGTAATAATGATGTTCATTATTCTGAATTTGTCTTGCAAATCAAAAGGAGAAGCAATGGATGAGTGCATTGAGAAGACGAGAGGTTCTAAGTCAGATTAGTCTGTGCATGAAACATCAGAGAAGGGATACAAGAAATTGACAGATAAATAGGCACTTAATGGTCCAAAATTGTAGTGGGAAGAATTAACTTTTCTGAACAGACTACAAATGCGATGGTGCTCAAAATCATCATGAAGAGGAAGAGAAGAAGAAATTGTTTATACTTTGCTGGAGACTCTGATACAATAACTCAAAAATATAAATATAGAGAATTAATTAGTAAAACTGGTTCTTAGTAACATGGTATTTCGATATATTGATCTCGATATCATGCTCTCTGAATTAATCGGCATAGATCTTTAAGATTTTTTCTTCTGCTCAGTTTTTCTCTCTGATTTCTTAAAAGACTCTTTGATATCTCGAAACCCATTGGTTTTCATATGATATTATTAATATCCTCTAATTAATCTAGAAAAAAAAATGATATTTGTAATCTTATTATTTTATAGTAAAAGATTGATCTTTATGATTTGCTTAATATTCAATTACTAATTTGATTAGCCTGTATTATTAGATTATTTATAATATATTCAGTATTAAATTATATATTATTTAATTATATAAAATTCTAATATTTATCGTTTCTATAGATTCAAAACTTTATATCTAATCTTTCACTAATATTTTATAGAGAGGAAAATTAAGCGCTTACGAGAGATAGAGAAGAGGTTATTAGATTGTGTATGACAGGGTCATAAAGGCAAAACTTCCGACAGACTTTTGAGATTATTGGGATAATTAGAGATTATCTCATATAGTTAATTATGATTAGTATGTTCTATATATTTTAAAAAGTAGTATTAGAGTTCCTATACTTACGAAGATGAAATATTTAACTCCAATTATCCATATATCGTTAACTTCGTAGATGAAAAAAATCGAATATGCAATAAAAATCACAAATGAAAATGATAAAAATATAATTTTATTATTTTTAAAATATAAATTTTACTAATTTCTTCTTTCTCTCTTTTCAAACTGCTCGTATATAGCTTATCTCATCTTTCTACTCGCTTGTCACACCCTATCTCACTTTGCTCGTTACACTTGCTTGCTCATAACACTAGCTTTCTCATAGTTGCGAGCGAACGAGGGGGGTGCAACGGGCGAGAAGTGGGTGAGATGGTGTGGCGGGCGAGTAGAAAGGCACGACAGACTACAGGCGAGCAATTTGGAATTGTGACAAAGCAATTTGGAAAGATAATGAAATTATATTTTTATCCCTTTTTATATGTGTGATTTTTTTCATGGACAAAGTTAACGCGTAAAAGGAATTGGGGTTAAATGTTTCACCTTCATAATTATAGGAACCTCGATACTATTTTTTAAAATATACAAATTAGGATGCTAATCATAACTATAGTGGGTACATATTATCCGAACAATTGTAATGATGTGACCTTTTGTCTAACAAGATGGTCATCATTATAAATTAAAAATTAAATAATTAAAATTGAGCATCATAACACTATCAGTTTGACATATACTAATTATTTATTAAAAAATAATTTTATTGACTTTAAATAATTATTAAAGCTTATTATAAATTATTTTTGGCACACTACTTTTTAACTTTCCATTTATGGAATCCTCCCAACTCCTTGTCTTCTTAGTACCAACTTAAGATCAGTGGGGCCCGGCCCATATGTAGTTTTTATTTGAATAGACCAAATTAGCTCCAAATCATTGACATCTCCTATAATTAAAAATAATGATGTCTGACTTAAAACGAGTTTTCCAAAATATGATTTATAATTGAATAAAAGTGATACCAAGAATTGAGTTGATGAGAGTTTCTGTCTCTCTTATCCTCTAACTAAAAATCTAAAAATAGAGTGTGAAATAGTAAAATGAGGTTGAAGAAAATAAATGCGTTATGAATGAAAGTCAATCACAAGCATATTAATTAATGATTTAAACTTCCAAAATTGAATCATAAGGAGCAAATTGGGCTCAATGAGACTTAATCGATGATGTTAGAATGGTTGGTTCACATATTCCTCCAGGAACTTTCAACCTCTCAAGACCTAAGCACAAAGGCAATTCAATTCCATAGAGCTTTAATTTGATGAGAAGATACATGATTTAAATAGAAAAAGGGATAAAGTTGGTAAACATGAGACCATAAATACATGACAAAGTTTGAAATCATATGTATATAAGCACATCATTAAAACACCTTTAGCATAAAAGATGGTGTTTACTTAATGTGAAGTCATACTTTGCATAAAAGATGGTGTTTTATGGTCTACAATAACTTCACATGATTTCTCTTGGTTATCTTATTTAATGATGATGTATTAACGGCTAAATTTCTTTTACTTATTGGCATTTCAATCAAGAGCTTAAATTAGTGGTGAAGATATATAGAACTTGATACTTAACACTTTAATTCTTCACCTCATGTAGCGTTATGACCTATGTACCGGATGATGATGATGATGATGATGATGATGATGATGATGGATTGGTATATTTTTGACTTTTAATTGTTCATCGTAAACTTATTATCGTAGGTCTAATAAATCGTGCATCGTAAACTCATATGAGTACAAGAAATCATCCTTATCATCGGAGTAGATTAATGATAAAAGAAGGAAGTATCATTTTTTATCCAAAAAAAAGAAAAAGAAAAAAAAAGTCTTAATAATTCTAGTACGGTTGGCCGATCAATTGGCCACACAAAATATATCTTAAAGATTCTATCAATTAAATAGTGATCAAGCAACAACACATTTCTTGTATATCATAGAAATGATAATCGTTAAGTTAGATTCAATTCGGATCTTCCTTACATTAGCTAGGAGTGTTGCAACTGTTCTACGTAAAATCTTATTAGGAGAGGAGACAATCTGATTAAAAATTATATCATTCCTTAGCACGTTAGATCCATGAAAGGCTAATAGCAATCAAAGCCTGAAGGTTTTGACCACACAAACTACTCTCATCAAGCCATTTATCATCCACCCAATCTACAAAGAAGGAAAAATTCACCACAAGCTTGGATTCAAAGAGATACCATAAAGAACATTAAAATAAACAAATGATCAATGGATTCAACAATAAAATCACAAAAGGGACAAGTGAGTACTACAAATATAAATCAAGACAAAAGATATGAAAATAAGAAGTTGATAATGTAAAAGTTTTTTTCTAAAATATTTTAATTCGAGGTAATACCGAGAGTTACCACAAACAACGTCACCAATCACTCTTAGTATCATTCATGATAGAGCATATATTTTTATTATCAATTATTATGTGATTATAGAAAAATTTTGATATCATAAGATAGGGTCAATAAAAAATCCAATAAATCAATATTCCATTATCGATTTACAAGAAGATTAGAAACTACAAGAGAATCATCCAAAACTCGTACAACACAAAAACTTTATATAAGAATACTTCATTTTAGAAATAAACACCAACTCTAACTTTATTTAAGAATACTGAATCTCTCATGAGGAAACAAGCTCATGAGAGATTCATATGATGTAAATTCTTAACCTCAAGACCCCATCAAACTTATGGAGAGTAATAATGTCCCAAAAAATAAACAAAGACCCCTATAATTGCCACTATTAGCCTAAAGAAAATTTCTAGTTTAACAATGCTATTAAGAATGATATTGGACATACAGGTCACATTTAAAGAATGAAGAGGCACAACATTAAGAATTGAATTAATCAAAATAACCCTCCTAGCTAGAGACAATAGGAAATCATGCTAAAGATTGAGTTTGTTAAGCACAAGTTCAACTAGGGTATTAATGGACGAGATCAGAATCCATCTAAGAACAGTAAGGGTACATAAATACTTTAAAAAGGAAGTTGTCATCTTTGATATTAAACAAGTTGTAAATTTTTCTTTCTTAAATCCTTGCAAGCATTATGATGGAAGAATATCTTAGACTTAGACAATAATATATTGATTAGTTAACAACTCATAAGACTTCAAAACCTCCATAATAATAAGATAAGATTTTCTTTTAGTAAAACAAAACAAGATGTTGTCCGCATACATTAAATGATAAATTTTAAAGAAAATTTTAAAATAGAAATGAGTGATTTTTTTTATTATCATAAGAATCATGAAGATGAAGAAATAATCATTGGGCTACAAAGGATATATAGGCAGGGCAAGAGGGAATCCCCCTAATAAATACCTTTTTGACCATAGAATAGAAAGAAAAAAGATATACTATCATTAATCGAGCATGCAAAGGAAAAGAAATATAAGATTTAATCCAATGAATAAACTTAGGTGGAAAGTTAATCAAATATAATATTCAAAGAATCATCTTTCAAGATAATCCGAGTCTTCTTCAAATCAATTTTAATAAGAATATAGAGATTCTTGCCCTTAGAATTATAGAAAGAGTAAATGATCTCCTGACTAACCAAATTGTTATCATGAATAAACCTAGTAGAGGGAGCTGACTATTCCATAGAGATGAGGGAGCATAGAGGACCCTTAAGCATATTAGTTAAAACCTTGGTCAAAATTCTGTAATTGATATTATACAAAGAATTCGATAACAAATTCTTAATGGGCTGTAGGCCAAAAGAGCATCTCAAACCGAGGTTAGTCAATCAAAAGTGAGTGAGTTCAAAGGATTGAACTTTATAAATTATTTATTGTCATCCTTAATGTCCAAAATAAACATATTATTAAATTTAAAATAATGAATAAAATTTACTCTTCTAGTTGAAACAACGACATGATAATACTTAGCATTAAGATCACCCTTGGATTTAGCCTTAAACCACCATCTAAGATTAATTTATCTGATAAAAGTAGAAAATTTATTATACAGACAAAAAAGTTGGATAGACTCATAATCAAATAAGATACCCCGGGCTTTCTTGGATTCCAGAAGACTCGCTTTCATTTGGGTAGATTTTTAGATATATTATGTATGAAAGAATAATATGTTAGGAGCATAATAAGCTTTCAAAATAAAACTCACAATTGGGCAGTGGTTAGAGGCATTATGGGGCAAATCTTGATCCTTAGAACTACCAAATAGATCAAGCCAAGTACAATTAGGTAAAACCTATTCCAACCTATTCATAACACATGCATAACCTCGTCTATTATTACATCAAGTAAATTTTGGACAAATGAAACTAAAACCGTGACGCTATTAATAAAACTATTAAAGCAATGGACAGAAGAAGAGGAGACTAAAAAATCACGAGCTTATCTCGAGAACTCAAAATTCAATTAAAATTTTCAGATAAAAACCATAGAAATTTATGAAGGTCAATCAAACTCAGCATTCCAAAGTCCATTTCGAATTGGAAGAGACACTTGCGTAAACACCAATAAACACATAGGAGGGGGAGGGGAGCACCGATGGAAATCACCACAACAGAGTTGTAGAAAGCAAAACAATTCCTCCCGAAGCTCCAACAATCGATAGAGTACTAGATTACCAATCTTGGTTTGATAGTTATGGAAGCCTAAGACCTCTTCCCCAGTGTAAGCCAAAGCAGGTGAGACAACTTGTCCGAGGATGGAGGAACACCACAATTTAAACCATATCAAGAGAAGAGATGTATCATGATTTCAATTTTCTATTCCAATTCGGACGGTTCCCATTGGGGTTCCGATTTAAATCATTAATTTTTTATTTTTATTAATTTAAATTAAATATAATTTAGAAAAGTAAAAATTATCGATTCAATTTGAAATTGATAAACCGATTGGATTTGATTTGAAAATCGATAAACCGTTCGATCGGCTCAGCTTCAATTTTAATCGAATTTAATTTGAACCCAAACTATGATAAGAGCTACGAGAAAGGCTCAACATTAATATCATGAGATTTTTCGAAGGCAGATTGTGCAGGTCTCAAAACATTTAAACGATGCTGACTAACTTGCACATATCTTTAGTACTAAGCACGATTTTCGAAACCCGCGAGGGAAACGTTGCAGGCTCAGCATTAAATATTAGGATCCTTACACCAATAAAAATAAAATATTTATTCTTAAATTTTCATATTGTCGCATGCACAAATGAAAAAAAATAAAAAAAATTATATTTTATTATCTTTTAAATTATTAATTTTATATAAATTTTTCGTCTTGATCGATTTACTCCTCTCCTCCGTCCAACCAGCTTGCTCGAGCCAAGTAGGTGTGACGAGCAAGTAGAGGAGGTTGAGTAGGTATAATTCGTAGAGTTGATGGAGTACAAAGTGACAGACTTCAAGGTGGGGATTTACAACACCATGGCATTGACAAGCCCTTCGACGAGGTGTAAGGATCCTAGTGCATGCGTTCTCGCCGTAGAGTAGTCATTTGCACCTGGATGCAATGGAGCGGTGGATGGTGGACTTTGGGAAGGAGGAGTTACAGGTAGCGTGAACCTATCAATAGATGAGTGGGCACGGCATGCATCCATACACTTAGTTCTTATACTTTAAAAAAATATATTTTAAAAAATAGTATTCGGGTCCTTATACTTGTGAAAATAAAATATTTAATCTCAATTCTCCTTACGTCATTAGCTTCGTCGATGAAAAAAAAGCGCACATGTTGTCACGTGTAAAAAGACAATGAAAAATATAAAAATATAATTTTATTATCTTTTAAATTATTAATTTTATATAAACTTTTCGTCTTGATCGATTTCCTCCTCTCCTCCTCTTTCCAACCAGCTCGCCTGTAGCGAGCGGGTGCAACGGGCGAGGGGGCATGCAAACGCGACGAGCAACGAGCGAGTAGAGGAGCAGAGGTGTAATTCATGGAGTTGATGGAGTACAAAGTGGCGGACTTCAAGGTGGGGTTTTATAGTAGTGACCACGGTGATGGCAAGCCCTTCCACGGGGTGTTGAGGATCTTGGCCCACGCATTCTCATCGGAGAGTGGTAGTCTACACCTAGACACGACGGAGTTATGGGTGGTGGGTACTCAACTTCGGGAAGGAGGAGTTACATGTGGCGATGGACTTATCGATGGATGAGTAGGTGTGGCGAGCAAGTAAATGAGGGAAGGAGGTGCAGTTCATGGAGTCGGTAGAATATGAAGTGGCAGACGTCAAGATGGGGTTTTATAATAGTAATCACGGCAACGACGAGCCCTTCAATGGGGTTTTGGGGATCCTAGCCCACGCATTCTCATCGTAAAGCAATAGTCTGCACTTGGATGTAGTAGAGCAGTGGGTGGTAGACTTCGGAAAGGAGGAGTTACAAGTGGCAATGGACAGTGGGTGTGGTGAGCGACAGGTGAGTAGGTTGGAAAAAGGAGGGGACGAGAAAATCGATTAAAACAAGAAGTTTATATAAAATTAATAATTTAAAAGATAATAAAATTATATTTTTAATCTATTTTATTCGTGTCCTTTTTGTAAATGATAACATATTTAATTTTTTTCGTGGACAAAATTAACAACATAAGGAGAATCGAGGTTAAATGTATCAGTTTCATAAGTGTAAGGATCCCAATGCTACCTTTTAAAGTATAGGGATTGGGATATTAATCATAATTAACTTAAGATAATTTGTAATTACCCTGGGTAGGGGTTTCTGTAGTACTCAGGACCTCTGACCTACCATCATCAATGCTTCATCCCTCTACCTATTTTGCGAGGCATTCAGGCAGCTTGTGACCCACTTGACCATAGTGGAAACAGATAGAAGGCAGATCCTCATGTGACTGCCCTAGTTGCCTCCAAAACAAGTTGAGTGGAAACAAGGGACACAACGATCGACCTAGGAGAAAAGAATGATATTACAATTAAAAGAGGGAGCAAAGATCGCAGGAATGAGTGAAAGATTATCTAATTGTATTATAATTATGATAGAATTCTTCATATGATATGATTGAACTCTCATAATTATTAATGTGAATTTCTTAGGGATTATATACATAATATATTAAGATGTGAATTTATATATTTTTTTAATATCTTTTTATCTTTAAATTTATCATTCATAATAATCCTAAATTGATAAGAAGAGAGGAGAAACTAAGTCGAGTTCTCTTTGTAGATTAGCATCACTATAGATTTCACGATGGTGTACTTACATATTAGATAAATATTTTCTGGATAATATTTAAAAGGTATGTATTATAATATTTAAATATATTATTATTTGATTTTAGATTTTGATATTAATTTTTTTATAAAATAATAATATATCATGATTTTTATTTTTATAATTGGATCACCGCAGCTATAGGGTGGCATCCTCTCTTATTGGTCATCTTTATCTCTATTTTTATAAAATATTATATATATATATATATATATATATATATATATATATATATAATCTAATGATCATAGATACTACACTGCCTTCCAATTGAAACACATCCAACCAAAATTATGATCAAATTGATGACATTGATGGGTGCAATTATTAGAGGAGTGTTACATCCGATCAAAAGGTGGGTAGTTGAGATGGATACATCATGGGTCCACTTATGTCGATTAAATTTGACATGAGAGATAGTGTCATATTAGAATTGTCAATTACAGGTAATTTTATTTTGTACGCATGATTAAAAGTTAGTATTACGACATATATATATATATATATATATATATATATATATATATATATATATATATATATATATATATATATATATATATGCATTGCAATTATTGTTGATCATACAATATATCCCTATTTTTAACCTCCATTAGAAACACTCATATTAAAAGAATAAAATACATTTAATATTCATAATAATATGCAAGATGTAAAAGCTTTTAATGCCAATTTTATTCTCAGCTAAAATAGTCCATGGTATATGCACTGAAATTATGGTCGATCATGGAGCTAATTAAGTTATTTTGTTGGAGCAACCATTTCCGTATTCCTCTAAATTGTTTGGAGTCGAAGCAAAAGAAAATTAATGATGCGGAAATGATAAAGATATGGCCTCGTTTTAGGACGATGTTAACGAATTGACTTTAATTGCTACAGTATATCGATTTGTCATATGAATTCTACATGTGTTGATTGGTCAACACGTTGTGTGTCCCTCATGGCAGAAAGAAGAAGAAGAAGATGATGACGACAAGGAGCAGACGTCGGTAACGAAGACCTTATCATGATTTGTTTTCCTTCACATGGGAAACGAGGTGAGTTTAATTTCTATGATCACGTGAAAGATTGAGATCTCCTCGTTTTCTGTGTGCTGATAACTCTATTTTGCTGGTTTCAGATGAGGTCGAAGCCTCCCAAGATGGTGTGAAGCATGTGCTTGATCTAAATAATGTCTTCTGCCACACCTCCAAGCCTCCTTCTATATAAAGG
This sequence comes from Musa acuminata AAA Group, assembly GCF_036884655.1. NCBI lineage: Eukaryota > Viridiplantae > Streptophyta > Magnoliopsida > Zingiberales > Musaceae > Musa > Musa acuminata. Next base: position 31,376,266 of record NC_088351.1, on the reverse strand, counting down.
CACCAGCATGAGAGTGAACTCAGAGATCCAGCAAAGTCAATCACATCCTTACTTCACTTTGAGTACTTTGTCTGTAACTCCCTTCGCCACGCCTCTTCTTCTTCTTGCTTGAGGTTAATGGCTCAGACCCAACCAAATGGCAGCCAGCACTACCATCACCATCACCACCATCATCACCACCACCTGCAGCCCTGCGAGGGGAAGCTGATCACAGTCCTCAGCATAGATGGAGGAGGTGTTAGAGGCCTCATTCCAGGAACCGTCCTCGCCTTTCTTGAGTCAAAGCTGCAGGTAATCTCGAGTGCACGGTAACCAAAACCAAATCCGATTCTTTTCTTGGATGATGAGCTGATCTGTGGGAGTGCAGGAACTCGATGGACCAGACGCGAGGATCGCAGACTACTTCGACGTGATCACAGGGACGAGCACAGGAGGATTGCTCAGCGCCATGATCACTTCTCCAGATGAGAACAAACGCCCCCTCTTCTCAGCAAACCAAGTCATCGACTTCTATCTTGAGAACAGCCCAAAGATCTTTCCTCAAGGGTGAGTGCGCTCTCTCCATCGATCCATGTAGTCGAGTACTTGAATCTGGAATCCGCTTGCAGGAGTGGAATGTTCAGCTCGTTGACGAAGCTGGTAAGCGCGATCCGGGGGCCGAAGTATGATGGCAAGTTTCTCCACTCCAAAGTCAAGCAGTTGCTCACCGAAACAAAGCTAAGCGAGACCTTAACCAACGTAATAATCCCAACATTCGACATCAAGCTTCTTCAGCCCGTCATCTTCTCATCCTTTGAGGTGCTTCTCTCTCTCTCTCTCTCTCTCTCTCTCTCTCTGTGGAATCAAAGAAGGAACTCCAAGCATAACTTGGTTCTCTTCTCATACTAATCTTCATGCCCTGTTGTCTTTTAGGCAAGACACTCACCTCTGAAGAACGCTCATCTCGCCGACATCTGCATAAGTACGTCGGCGGCACCAACGTACCTGCCGGCGCACTACTTTGAGACGACGGACTCCGACGGAAAATCTCACAGCTACAACCTCATCGACGGCGGCATCGCCGCGAACAATCCGGTAAACAAGCAAGCCATCGTCATCGTCATCGTCATCATCTACTTGCGTCGTGGCTGTTGTCATGTCGAACGCTATATCGGCATATTTCTGTGTGGTTCAGACATTGGTGGCCATGAGCCAGATCAAGAAGGAGATCGCATTGATGAACAAGAACTTCGCTAATTTCAAGTCGATTGACTACCACAAGTTCATAATCATCTCGATCGGGACCGGCTCAGCTAAGGTGGAGCAGAAGTTTAGCGCACACTTGGCATCCAAATGGGGAGTTCTGCAATGGTTATATCACGGCGGTTCCAACCCTTTGATCGACAGCTTCTTCCAAGGAAGCGCCGATGTGGTGGACATCCACATGTCTTCTCTGTTCCAGTCACTGAACTGCGAGAAGAACTATCTCAGGATACAGGTAACTTTTTGGCTTCTCTAACCTCGCTCCCACGGGCATCACGAACTATACATGCTTCGTGCTTGCAGGATGACACACTGATGGGTGAGAGATCATCGGTGGATGTTTCGACGGAGGAGAACCTGCTTGAGCTGGTACAGATTGGGAAGAATCTGCTGAACAAGAAGGTATCCAGGGTAAACCTGGAGACGGGCATCTTCCAGGAGATCGATGGAGAGGGGACGAACGCAGACGCGCTCACCCAGCTTGCCAAAAGACTCTCTCGAGAACGCCAACTCAGGAAAGCCACCGTGGCTGCCAAATGAGATCCAAGTCTCCACGGTGTCTGTTCCTTCCCGTGTTTTAGAAGCCTTGAATTGTTTGTGCTAAGGAAGAATGTAGTTAGTCGTCCGAGCTTCTAATGGTTAGTTGGTAGAAAGTGAGTAGTCCTCTATGTGTGGGTTGATGTGTACTTCTAATAAGAGGATTTATTCGTCCTTAATTGTTCCTTTAATTAGACAAATATTTTTGTGATCGTTATTTTTTATGGTAATTTATTGAAAAAAAACCCTAGTAATGAGTTTTTTTTTTTAAAGTTTTAAGCCAAATATCTTTAATAAAATTATAAAAATTGATGATTTTTTTAATTAAATCAATTTTTTTTTTAGATGAACCGAATTAGATTGGTTCAACTAAGTCCTAACTATTTTATTTAATTTAATTGAACCTAAGATTATCTATTGATTTTTTTAAATTACCATATCCCCTTCACCTCCACTCCCTCTCATCCTTCCCCACCACCACCACCTCCTCCCACTCTACCTTCATAGCTCCTTCTTCCCCTCCTCCCCCTACTTGATCTTCGTTACCGCCTCCCCCCTCCCCAATCTCATCCTCTTCCCACTCTATCTCTAATATCAATCTCCTCCTCCTCCCACTTTGTCATCTCCTCTTCCTTTCTCGTTAGCTTATTCTTTCTCCTTCTCATCCTCCTCCCATTCCACCTCCGCCTCCTCATCCTCCCACTCTACCTCCATGGCCACCTCCTACTCCCACTCCTCTCTCTCTCCCTCGTCTGCTTCCCTCCTCCCTCCTCTTTTTCCTTCTACTCCTTCAATTGCTAGCTCCCTCTCCTTCTCCTTTGCCTCCTCATCACAGTTTAGATTTTTTTTACACAAAAGGGAAATGAAAAATATAAGATTTTATTCAAGATCCTACTTATTAAAAACTTTATAGAACGTGATTATTAACCCTTGACATATTATCACAAATGCATCTTATATGTTCTCAACCTAAGTGAGTCTAATAAAATATTTATCGGATAAGATTTTAAATCCATTGAAAGGTAAATTTAACTGAGTTCTATCAGACCAATGACTCAATAATTCAAGGCTTTAATTTGCATAACTACACTCCATTTACCAAACTATGTTCATTTTTCGTCGGTGTTGGGAATGGATTAAGACACAACATTCCGGAGCTCTTTTTCTTGTGAAGAGAATCTTAAAATAGTAACTCAAACCAATGTGAATGTGACTTGTCAGAGTTGAAATCTATCATTCACCCTTTTGTTTTGTAGCTTCCACATGGGCGGCTAAAGTTGGGTGGTCCTGACACTAATCCTTGGACAAAACATGATGCAGATTCCTTTAGAAAAGAACTACAATATAATAAAATGAACACCTAAGAGATTGAGGTCACACGTGGACAATGTGATCATTGGCCCCAATTTGGAACAAAAGGAATCTGCCTGATGTCACGAAGTTTGTAGTGATACAAATCCTGTTCACAAGGATGTTTGCTGCAAGCCTGTAAGTTCTACATAACAAAAATAACAATGCATGCTTACATTGCTAGGCTTACTATGTCAATTTCCATATTAATCTATTGATATTTGAAATCAGAAACAAACATAGCTTCAGACTTAAGAATTGAGTTATCAATTCAAGACGGCAGAAAAGATGAAACGCTAAAACAGATTAGCAAATTCAACAGCGGAGATTTCAACAAACAGATGATTACCTCAAAGCTGCTGCAAGACTGCAACTCTAGGACTGTGAATGAGTTTCTAATTCAGCCTAAAACATAAGACAAAAGTCTCCACAGTTCATTTTTTAACATACAAAAAGATATATGTTGGAAGATTATGATTTATAAACTCAAGCGAGACACCATAAGTTTATCATAGACAATCTTACCTAGTCAGCTCTACACTAAAAATGCAATGTCATCAATATGGTTTATACACAATTTTTCTCAACGTTCTTCCCTCAATAAGAATGAAGAGTATAAAAGACAATTTTGGTAGCAAAAGATCAGAATTATTTTGTTGAGTATTGTGTTGCGTGATTCACATGGTATTGACAAAAAGACGAAAAAGATGCCAAATTATGTACCATTAAATAAAACTTTATCTCATCCGGTGGGGTCAGGACTTCGTTTGCAACCAACAAACCAACATACATTCAATGAGCTATTTAATCTTAAACCACAACTTCACCATATTAAACTCAAGTTGGATACTGCAAGACTACATAGTGTCTCATCGAACTATCTTGAATGAATTAAGCAGAATCAGGTACAAATTAAGAAAAGGAAAATCGGATTGGAGAAAACAAGCCTGTGTGAAGAATTTGGCATCAAAGTTAAGTTAGAGCATAAACAACCACTGATGCTTGTAGATCCCGGTCCACTTTAAAATGGGCATGGAAGAATCTTTTAATCTGCAAGCATCACACAAGTTAGGAAAGGTGTGCCAAATGGAAAAACAAGCTAATCCTGCATTAGAATTATGTGTATATCTACAGTCACTGTGAGCAAGACACATAAGGTACAATTATGAAGTTCCTTTTTCTTTAGTTTCTACAAGTCCATAATATTTTGTATGCTACTATACAATATCCATCTCATAGCTTATATGTTCAATGAATTATTTGCAGAAAGCTAGTATGCCATGATACTACCAGTTCAGATGACACTTTTAACTCCTAATGTTGATGAATTGAATCTAATGGTGACTTTAGTGATCAGAATGATTGGTTGACATAAGCAGAACTTACTGTGAACATTTGTTTATACATGTGCCATATAATATATAAGCTGGTTAAGTAAAGAAAGACATAGGAAAAAAATCAAGTCAATCATGCACTTGGTACGAGTAAGAAAGCATTTACAAAAAAAAAATGGCATTTGTAACAAAAAAAACATGTTTCACGAAACAAAAAGATCTCTTTTTTCATATTTGAACCACAATAAAACAATTTCATCATGAAATGATCTAATGCATCAAATCAAGGTCAAAACATCAAAAGTAGCATGATATGATGATAATAAAATGCATCATTATGAAAAGAAGGGATTTAAATACGTCACATTTTAATGGATCATCAATGGTGTAATTCCAAACTGACAGAAGTAATATACACTTTCTGAGAGAAAAAAAGGATGATATTAAATTTTTTGAGAGAAGATAGCTTGAATATTTGAAATTCACCATAAAGTACAGTCAAAAAAATTCATTTGGCTATGCATGGAAGATGGTGTTTCCATCAAATAACTCAAATTTTGAAAAAAATTGCAGTGAAAATCTTAAACTAGTATTTTGCTCTCAATTAAAGTTTAAGCCGCACATTAGTGTACAAATGTCGAGGATACATGCAAGTTGACTTCATGAAGAAAACTCTGAGAACCATAGACGCAATGATGTGAGAACTTAAAGCACAGTAGGCCATGCATTTCTACTAACACCTTAAAATTTAATCTCAAAGAGTGTCATATTAACTGGATACAATTTGATCTAGGAAATAGGTGATTCATAAGAATTAGCAATAACATGTGATAATTGTTTGACATCAGTTCCTGAACACGCAGGTTCCGGTGCTAACAGGATCAAAGTCTGAGAACCCAAAAAAAAGAATATCCACTAATTTCAGCAAATATTAGGTATTTTAATTGTTTATTCTGTTCCAGCACATAATCTCTTCTGATTGATAGACAAACATTGGCAGCAATAGTTTATTTATTTATTATAATTGAACAGGATCCAAAAAGTAAGCAATTATTCAGTTATTATTTTTCTGAAATTTTGTAGCTTTACCTCATCAAAGGAATACGAGATAAGAAGTTCACGGAGTTGTTTTTCTTCAGAACTGAATAATACTATGTGACTGGGTAATGATGAATTCGTGAACATGGACATGACAAAGCCAAGTGGATCTATCATAAAACGATCTGACTCATCCAATATCCCTTTAGTGTCACTGGATAATCAAAATTCAAATATATTGTCAGAGTATGAAAAAGTGACATGGAAGGAAAATATGCCAAGGAAAAAAAATACTAGACAAAATCTTGAAAAGTCACCTTGGCGTGCAGTCCAAAAACCGCATTGGCAGGTCATGGTGTAGAGTGGAGTAATAAGGTGTGGAGTGGCAGGGCATTAGAAATAAAATACTCCTCACTTTTCCTTTATGGGCTTCTTTTGATAGATAAATCATCACATCTTCACTTCCTCTCTGGCTGGGCAAGACGAATTTATAAGAATAATGTAATATAGAGTTTAAAACCCAATCCTAACTGATTCAGAAACCACATATTCCTAAAAGCATCCTTAAGAAATCAAAATATTTCTTTTTCATTAGCCCTTATTGCAAGATAGAACATAGATAACAACAGGAGTTATTTTAAAAGAATTTAAAAAGCTTGAATACCTGATGAATTGAACTCATATATAATGCCATTGGAACATTAGTTGCAACAAGGAACAACACAGCCAGTTGCACTCTCGATGGACACTTATTGCCAGGTCGGGATTTTCTTCTTTTCATATCCAGAAGATCCGGTTTTGACATCACTGATAATGAATAGCCAGAGAATATCAAAGCTATTGGCAGCACTGGAAGCACAAACCTGTGACACCAAAAATTATCTAACAGACAGATCAGAAAAGCAACTTCTGGATAAAAATACATCTAATTGCTACATAACAAATTATAAGAATAATAAAAGTACCTGAACTCTTTGTGGCCGAGCACACTATAAATCCCTAAGACCCAAGCAATTAGACCTGAAATACTCCACTCTTTTGATTTAAGTATGCCTATTACAGCATATGGTAGAAAGGTTAAAAGCATGGCCGGAAATCCTTGGGTGAAATACCAATGCCATGGATGGGTGCCATAGTAGTCCCCTCCAGAAGAAAAAAAATTGAACCTAAGAAAATTAAGAGGTACAATGGTGAAGGATCCATACATCCACCAATCCAACAAGCATGACATGGCAAGCACTAGAATCCTGTAAAACATTGTGATATTAATATCGGAGGAAGGTGACATTAATTTATAAAGAGGTATCCATAATATTGGGATGTGCATATTTGACAAGCCACATTACAGAAAAGAAAGAACTACACAATGACCTTTAGGACATAGTGGACATATCCCTCAAAATCATGACTATATATATATATATATACATACATATACATACATACACATACATATATATACACACACACACATATATATATATATATACATATATATATGTATATGTTCATGTGTGTGTGTGTGTGTATCCCTCTGAGATGTGAAATTTAACAAATGTGTCCCTATTGTTTGCCTACAATCATGAAATAGAGCCATACTGACAAGCTCAGTTAAGCAAAATGAGGGAAAATCACAATAAAATAATAAAAATATCCTTGATTTAATTTATTTTGAAGATTATTTCTCAAAAGGTAACAAAATTCTCCATCAATTGGTAGAACCCCAATCATAGTAAACCAATGTTCCAGGGCATAAGTGTAGACTAAAAGATGTGATAACTGACTCATTAATTTGGTGAGTCACTGGCCCAAGATACTTAAAGCCAAAGTAACAATAATAGGTCCATTTATCCCTATGAACCAACTTGATTCTTTTATCATTTTATTGTGGAACTAAACCATAAGTGGATTGAGATTCTCATCAAAACTCAAACATAGTCCACCATTATATTGCACATGAGTTGCAGTATAATCGTGGTTCTATGCTATGATATGTTAACTAGTCTCATTCATGGGTAGTCCTTTCTTACTTGGTTTTCTCATCGTGCTCAGCATTGGATTTGCACTAATATCAATTGTTATGATATAGCTTCATAGAATAACTGACTTACTAACTTGATAAACTTGAAGCACTATCCCAAAATGCTTAAGCTCTAGTAGACCTATCTAGTCATATAAACCAACTCAATTGTCCTCTGATATGAGACTAAATTTAGGATGTCACTGATAAGTCTTTTAAGAGAATGTTACACCAACTATAGCTCTCTAGGGCATCTTTTAAACATTTCAGGTTTCAAGGGGAATTGAAAAGAAAAGCAAGATTTACATATGAAGGATCCTACTTTATAAGAGCTATGTATGTAAATTTCCCCAAGGAAAAAAAGTAAGAGTTATGATTAGCTCGTCATACCTCAGGTAAGGAAGATACAATACTATGATCATACATCATCTAATATCCACAAGTTACAACCTTTCCAACAATATGGTCTAACCACAAACAAGATTTTTCAACTTGACAGTTACACAAGAAAGTTTATTGGTTTGTTACATTCTTTTTTGGTAGAATTCATGCACATATTGAAGTATTTGCCCAAAACAGAGCTCTCTACCTCATCAAAAAGTATAACTTTACGCTTATTGTATTGGCCATAAAAGATTGAGTACAGTATCCTATTATGTTTTTTATTTTAAATTGAAAAATAGAAAAGCAGCTAAAGAGGTATAAGGAAAAAAATGCAAAAACCTTCAAGGTGAATAATAAGCAGAGTTAAAGCATGCTTATCAAAGAATTTTCCCTTTCAGCACTTGTCAGTCTGCCTTTCAGGTTCTCTTGGTAAAAACACCATATAAGCAATCATAATAAAAAGCAGGTTTTTAAGATTCTGATGACAATTCTAGTTAGTTGCTATAAAGGTTACATTGTTGATTCTTTACCTTTCAGACTTATCTTTGCACAACACTATAAAGAACTTGTCCATGATTCAGAAATTGCTTTTATTAACAGAAAATTATTACCTACCCTATGGGAACTACCTCAAAAAAGAGGAAGTGCAATCTGGACTGTGTCCTAATCAGATACAGCACACCGACGTACAACCATGTGATAGCACTAGTAGGCCGAACTGCACATGCCAGTGCTGCTATGAACAAACCCAGCTTTCTTGACGCTACAGAAAGTTGCTTTGAGGAACCACTTGAAGCGAGCCAATAGAATAATCCCACTACAGTTAACACTGTCTCCAAGCTATTTGACAATGTCCGTGTAATACAGAAGAACATAAACCAATTCATCAATTGACAAAAGAGCTATTCAGCGGAGTCAAGGAAATCATTATCACAAGTAGCAGCAGGTTATTTTGTAGTATCATTATGATTCCCATGAAGATGAGTTTCAAGTCATAAAAAATGAGAAGGATACTGCCCATTTTGCTACATGCTCATCAAAGATCAGTTTTGAGAGCTTGTACATGTACACATCTCCAATGGATGCAAACAAGGACTGCAGCAGCCGTGGAGCCTTCGCCTGTCAACAGATTATAAAAAATGAAACAGGGATTATAGATTGCTTATAGCTCTAAAAGAGAACAAAAATACTGCAATCCCAAGCAAAGTTAAGCAGACGTAAATGAATTATCATAGAAAATCTGCATTTGCCCTTTCATCATTCAAGTAGACATATGCATTATCATAGAAAATACTGCAACCCCAAACAATTCTTCCAACCACCAACACAATCAAACATGCTTTGAAGGGAGCAACCATAGATAGAATGATCTCGGGGAAGAGGGAGACGACCAGAAGAATTCAGTTAAAAGTGTACGAGTAGTTGATTACCATGAACCAGGGGGTGTCCAAGCGAAGGAAACCCAAGACTTTATAGAGGAGAGCGAAGACCAAAGGATGGAGGTAGCTGCGAATTCCTTTCTTCCACTCCCAGGTGAGATGACCATACCTAATCACCATCACCGAACCAATCTAGGCGAATTAAGGGCAGTGGAAAGAAGATTGAAATCCCTATCAAGAAAGAGATCCAGGGTTTCTGACCCAAAGACGACGCGGTGGGCAACCTCGAGCGACTGCCAGTGCTCGTCCGGGTTGAAGTAGGTCTGGATCAGCAGCGCATTGACGGCTCGGAAGGCAAGCGCAGCCGCCCAGATCCTCTTCTCCGACCACCACGGCGTACCCTTGGCAGCAACAGATTTACCCGAAGAAGAAGAGATCTTGTCCTCCTCCTCCTTTTCCTCCGGCCGTTGCCGGCGTCTTGGTGTTGGTCGCCCATGGTCGCTCATTTCTTGGAGGAAAGCACCGATCGTCGAGGAGGCGTAGGCAAAAAATGTCTAAGGGTTTATAGTGGTACAATATTATAGGATTTGTTGCGTCAAAAAATGATATGACAAAAATGTCCCCCACTCTTCTCCACTGCCGCCGTTCCTCTGCTTCCATCTCCACCCCCGGAACTCTCTTCACCCTCTTCTCCTCCGATCGGAATCCTCGTCACGGAGCTTCCGATCCCTCTGCGGCGTCTCCCTCACCATCTTCGATACCATCTTCAAGAACCTCCGTCGCCGACGCCGCCTCCGCACTCCCTCTTCTCCGCCGTCACTCGCCGCCTCCACCACCGGTACGTCACCCTCCCAGTCGCCCCCGACGGCCTCCTCTCCACCTTCCGGCCTCGGCGGGTGAGGAAAATTCTTGCGATTAGCTACCTGATTTATTTACCTCCATTCTAGCTAAAGATAAATGAAATTGATGACCAAATAAGATGAAATCGATGTTTTGATTTCTTTGTGTGCGAGCAGCAATGATTGATGCAGAGTTAAAAGAGATTCTTGAGTTCTTCTTGATCCAAGTAATGCAATTTAGCTAAGTTTTTAAGTTGAAACATGTCTCGATATCTTGGTTAAATAAGTCATTAGTGAGAAAGTAAGTGTGTAGCGAGATCTTTTGAACAGATGGATGTATTGTGTACTTCGAAGGCGTCCAAATCACAGCTACAGAGATTCTTGAGTTGTTCTTGATCCGAGAAATGAAAACTTTATCTGGAATGGTGTCTAGATGCTTGTATTAATATCTAAACTGTGGGGAAAAGTTTTATGATATCTGTTGGAATTCATCTTTGCTGAAAGTCTCAGAAACAAGTAGATGAAACCAGAATTCATGTCTTTCTCTCATGGAGGTGGGAGACAAATTGCTCTATGGAATCATTATGAGTTGATTCCACTTAGACCGATAATAAGAGAACTAAACGGAATGACAAAAGTGATAAGTAGATGAGATTTTGAGGAAAAATTCTCCCTTCTAACCTATATAAAAGGAATGGGATACATTAATAACAATCAACTACTTCTATAACTTGTTTATCTATTTATTTTCTAACATGGTATCAGAGCAGTTTCTCCTTGACGACAGCGGTATCGTCGTGTGTTAGCCAAGCGACTACAGTAACACGCTGCGAAAATCTCATCTACTTATCAAAAAGAACCATGTATTGTTCTCTGAATTCTTCGATGGAAATATCATCCATGAGTATGCAAGCATGATGACTTACTAAGACTTGTTGATCCAGTGAAGGTTCATGGATGCATCTGACATTGACCTTGGAAGCCTAGAGGTGGTGTGCAGGCTCAGCCACTCGGAGATGCTTCGTGTATCCAACTGGCCTCGTTGCAGTCCAATTGATCATCCTTTGCCACAGTATTGAAGGCACTCGCAGGACCACCCACTTTGAAGAGGGGACCTGACTACCCATCGTGTGTGATCATTATTTCACAGGTATCTCCAACGCTTGCGACTGATGCCTTTGAAATGTTATTCTCCACTATAATTTTGACTTTTTTACTTTCATCAATCTAATTCAGAATGTGCATCTCCTACATGCAAATGAAAGGGTATGAAACATGGAAAGCTGAGAAAAGCAGAAAGAGTAGTAGTGCAGAACATGAGGTCATCAGTGCAGAGCCTGAAAAATCTATGCAACTTCATATTCTTTCGTGTCTTTAGAATGACATTCATTCCATGAAAGAGATATGGTTGTCATGGTTTCCCTTCTACACTGGAAAATGTGAGATTTATCATCTCTATGATGCTGGAATACTCCCTTCCATGACAGAGAATTGTGTGCTGCATGTTTCCCATGTATTTGTCCTCCTTGAAATGAACTCCATCATTGCAATCATTTGCCATGGTCCCCGTGAGTGCATCATGGTACATGCTCTACAAGGCAATTCTGAGGATCTCAATCCCTGTTCTTGTCACCAGCCCAACATGTTGCTGACATTTCTTTTTAGGTAGAATAAGCAAACAATGGTCTTTAATGGCCTGAAAGCATCAACAACTGGCCAACCATGCCACCGAATAAGATGGCTCAACGCAATGTTTGCTCGGGGACAGCGTCCTTCTCCGAATTGCAACCTTGATAGATAGATCGATGCTGCGATCCAGATTGCCAAGTCTTGGAACTAGCAAACCATAATTCTCCTAATTTCATCTCAACACTCACTCTGTAATATTATGCTGAATACAATCATTACCACAAGACGAAGAAGATCAGAGTCACATTCAACAAATGAGCCACAACACAAAACATGTGCACTCGAAAAAGACACGACTCGTCACTGACAACCATATGCTCGACCCTCTTCTCCCCTTCACACACCTATTCAATGGCCACAGCCCAGCAATGATTGATGCAGAGATTCCTAGAATCCTTCCGGCAGTGGCTGCTACGTATACAAGTTAGTGAATCGAAGTCAAGCTCTCAGGTCCATCTCCTGCGTCCATGCGCCCTTCTCTTGGACGTGAATGTGCCAGTAGGTCTGTGCCACTGCATCTGGATCCAGGGATGTTGTCTCTTGCCCTCCTTTTGATGATCCATGGATTCTGCAAGGAGTTAGCACAGATGAGTCATGGCTTAAGTAGCTTCTCCTGTGCAGGAACCACTGACCTTGGTGCACCGACCACCCCATCGATGATTACATGCGCGATGTGGATGCCAGATGATTGGAACTCTCTTGCGAGGCACTGCGACAATCCCCTCAGAGCAAACTTCCCACAACCTGTAGCATCATTATCGGCATCACAGAGGAGTACATACAAAGGATAGAGATGTAGTGGACAAACAGTCTTTACTTAGTTCACAGTAGCCTGCAAAGCCACGAATGGACGCCGAAGAACCAGTGAAGATTATGGTGCCTCGACCCCTCTCCAGCATCCCGGGAATCACCTGCAACACAGATCAAACTTTGCCGTGCATGATGGAGGTAGAAGCATGGATGAGCTGTTGGTGCACGCTCACCTGCTGGGCGCAGTGGAAAGCCCCGACGGCGGACTCCGCGAGGGAGCGTACGAAGGACTCGACGGCGACGTCGGTGAATCTCGTGGGCTGGCACGTCGCGTGGAGCGCCTCGCATGCCGTGTAGGCGAGCACCTCGACGGAGCCGAGCGAGAGCACGCCCTCGAAGGCCTCGCGCACCGACTTGGGGTCCGCGCAGTCGATGCGGATGGCGAACACCTGGGCCTTGGCTTCCCGGGCGATCTCGTCGGCCAACCAAGATAGTTTACCTGCAGAGAGAGATGAAGATGAGGGAGAAGCACAAGGTCATGCGGAAGAGAGGAGGAAAGCTCGCTTGCCGAGATCCCGGGCGAGAATGGCGACGGAGTAGCCCTCATGAGCAAACTTCCTGGCGACGGAGCGGCCGAGCCTGGGGCCGACGCCGACGATGGCGGCGATGCCTCTTGGGGAAGCTGAGCTTGACATCGGCCGCATATTAGTTGGCTGACATGAGGAGGAAGCTTCACGCTTATGCTTGCGCAGGAGAGATGGGGAGAGGTGACGGATCAGCTGTCTGTGGAGACATGAATATATAGGCAAATTGCATCTATCTATATATACACATAATTATGATTGATTAACCATTTGATTATCGATTGGAACTTTAAATGAATTAATACCTTTCAAAACATTATATTATAAGAACAATATAAATAACAGTGTTTATTTTTAACTCAAATTAACCAATATTAATCAATACGAAGATATTGAAACCTAATCTGTTTATATGCATTGTTCGGAGAAGAGACACGTATGACTCACGTGTGCCGCTCTTGGTGTCGTGGTGGCCCATCGAGTCGGTGTCGACTTTACCTGAGTGTTGGTTGGTCGGAAAGGAAGAGCAATCAGGAATAAAGGATGTGACGCAGCCCAGATGCGATCTAATCGACGAGATTTCGGTCGAATCGAGTCACTCAACCTTATCCCGATCCCACAACCGCGATGAACTTTTGCTATAGTTGATTTAGGGAGAGCTGCATGAGAGTGTGCTCATTGTTCAGCCCCATGCATTTTGGTTTGAGAACAAGTGGTTCAGCTTCCGCAGGCATACGCGGTCTGCTGTGCAAGCATCTCTTCTCTCTTGCATGGGACCAGACTTTGTTTGCATGCATGCAAAAAAATGATGAGAACCCTAATCAGAATTGCCACCAGAATCTAGATTTGACACTTCAGTGTAGAATGATCAGAAAGAAAAATATTGAATCAAGTGGATGGGATACAGCTTAATCTTTAATGACATCTACACACAACTGATTGATTAAATATCATTTAATATAAAAGACTAAAAATCTCAGTTTTGGATACAAAAGCTCATCTTATCTCTCAAGATTATGAAACATGTAAATTGTGGGAAAGAAAAATGAGAGAGAAACACATAGGAAAAGAGGAAGAGCAGAGGAAGAGATGTTCTTTCTTTGCAAGGCAATAGAAGCTAACAGCATTCAAGGACTGTGATCTATACTTAGACGAATCTTCAGTGAACAAGAGCCACAAGGAATGAGAACTGAAGCTGGCTTTGAATCAACAGATAAATGCACACTCTCCATATCCAATAAAATGCCCATCTCTCTGAGCTCCAATGAGGTGATTGAGAAATAGTCACCGCATCTACATTCGTAGAAGAGCTCCTGCAGATCACCGACGGTCTTAACAGACATATCCCCCAATTCAACTTCATTGGCCGGAATCTCCAGTTCCAGCCTCGAAGCTTGCAACTCCTTGTTATAGTTTGCCCTAGACTTGGAATCCGAAAGGACTTCCCATGCCTTTTGCACCTCTAGGAAATCTAGCTCATGATGATCCCTAGATGCATCATATTTCTTGTGCAGCTTATCAGGATGAGAATTTAGAAGGGCGGATTTGTAACTTACTTTGATCTCATCATAACTCGCATCTTCTTTGACTGACAAGACCTCATAATATGTCTTTTGGAAGAAGATTTTGCCGGTAAGAGACATGGCTAAAGCTTATTCTACAAACCTAACAGCGCATACAGAAAAAGGATTTATCACAATGAATGACATGAAAACCTAAATAAATGATATAAATCAGGATAATAAATGTGAATATAAATCAGCATAATCAATGTGATAGTAAAATAAATTATTTAACAAACTCCCATAGTAAACATCTAGTAAAAAAGTTATAAGTTGGTTTCATGGGGGTTAGCATTGTTCTTCATCATGTTCACTATAGAATCTTTTGAAAATTCTTGGTTTTCAGGATTAAACAGAGGTCTCATCCAAAATAAAAGAAAACAGATGGTAGAAGGGAAGGAAACAAACAAATATGGAGAAAGAAAAAAATGACATCACCAAAATGGAATGTGGTATGCTTACAATCCAAATGGAAGTAGATTTCAACAATCCATAAACAAATATTATGAGTCAGTTTGTCAACTCCAACTGCTCATAAGTAGCTCATAATCATCTTGAAAATCTTAAAAATGCATAATATAACCTAAGTTCCAGCCATGTCAATCTTGCATACAATATATACATGTTTCATGTCTTCCAACAGAAACTAACCCCAAGTTTGAGCAATGACAATCTTGCTTATTTACATCAAAGTTTCATGCGTCTGAATTGAGGCAAACAAGTGTGATTAGTTTTCAGTCAAAACATTGGACATCTCAAAGAGATCAACAAGCCTAAAGACGAGTTTAAAACCAATCATCAAGCTCAAGTTCAAAAAATTCCTAGCTAGTAAACTAGTCTAAAGCAGACTTCATAATGCAGCACAACATACGAGAACCAAGTGGTGAAGAATGACCATGTTTGGCCAGCCCCACATTCCAAGAATCGTTTACTCATCTATAGGTCCTTAATTTGATCTAACTGGCCATGAAACTACCAAGTTAAAGACTTAACTAAGACAAAGATCTAAATGGCCGCTTCACCTCTGCATCATTTGCTTACACTGGAGCAGTTCATAGGCTAAAGTAGCTTATGTAGGACTGTTGCAACAACAAAGATATTCCACAAAATCAGAATGTAATAAACAAGGTCACAATAAAACAGCTCCATTTCTACGTTCAAACACGCCTCAAGAAAAATTGGCTATTCTCATCCGAACCACCATATGTTCAAATATTCAAGCATGTATGTTTCTAAGTATCAGTATCAATACACAAGCATTTCTTTCAAGAGTGACCAAGATTACCGCCTAAGCGCCTGGGCTATCGCCTGGACTGCATTCATACAATTACTATGTCAGTTGTTTGGGGATCCCCAGCTTTACAGCTCAAGGGTTCAGAAACGTGATTCATGATCAGCCACTCACTAAGAAAAGATCAAGAAAAAGTTTAGAAAGGCCAATTTTTGGGGAAATTAGGGCACAGAACTGCGGCTCGGTGCATGGACGTGTCGAATATTTAGAACCGTGAAAGGGCTTCAACTCGGCCGCTCCAAATTCCGGCATCCAATAGATCAAAGAAAGCCGAAAAAGATAAGATGTAAACCGTAGAATGCAAGACACCCGCGGCGGGTTATTGCTCGCTCATGCCAACAACTCACCAACCCGTTCCGCCTCCGCCGCCGCCGCCGCCACAGCACGAAAGCCGCCCGGGCGACGGTTGGTTGATTACCGGGAACGGAGAACACTAGGGCAACAACGGCAACAACGGGTGCGTTGGGGGCGTCCACTAACCGTTTGTTACATGGGTTAACGGGTCCAGACCCGTTAACCCATCATTTAATAAAACCTCAACAGTTGGCTCGCCACAAATCACATATACGTCCTTAATATTCTGTGTTCTTCATATTTGCCCCTTCAAATTAAAATAAAATACGAATAAATATTACACTTAGGAAACCAGAAACATGCATCTCTCCTTTCCCGTAGATTATTAGATATTAGAGCATAGAGATTAAAAAACTTTAATCAACAATACTATCTGATAAGGCATGTTTTGCCTCCGGGACATGTCATATGCCATAAGCCACATCAAAACTCATACCCCCAAGACACTGTTCGACACGCCTGGTCCTAGCAATCCCGGGACGACAACGCCCCACACGTCGAGCCAGAATCCGTACTAATATCGTGCTGTGTCCACCACGCTAATCCACGTACGATCGATCCTCTCATAACAGTATAAAGACCTTTATCCCGACCTCCAAAAGGAGAAAAAAAAAAAAAAACTACTGATTTGCTCGTCGAATGGGCCAAAATCGGGGATCACCCGACGAAGGCCATTTTTGCAGGAAGGCAACAACCTCGGGAGTCGCAGACCAACGCCCCCATGATGAGTCATCGACCAACCCACCCCTCGACTCGAGGATCTAGTTGGCTTGACAACCAGCTCAACCGACAGAAGGCTCCCGACATTGACCTGTGGACCAAGCCGTGCTGGCTCATCAGCCACGGCACATTCGTTTCTCAACACTACCCTTTTCCCGACACTACCCTTTAAAATCATTAAAATACATTTGGACTCAAAGAATATAACCCTATTGCTCAGTAAAATTAATTTCTCATAGATTCACACAAAGTAGGCTGATGAGTGGATAGATGTGAAGGTTGATATATTAAAATATGAGATAAATGGATAGAATAGCATGACCTGTTGAGGATCCTACTGAATCAAGGAAGAGGACATAATGGACCCAACTTGGAACCCTGCACCAGCTTTTAGACACTGAGTGGATCGATCCTCTCACAACAGTATAAAGACCTTTATCCCGACCTCCAAAAAGAGAAAAAAAAAAAAAAAACTACTGATTTGCTCGTCGAATGGGCCAAAATCGGGGATCACCCGACGAAAGCCATTTTTGCAGGAAGGCAACAACCTCGGGAGTCGCAGACCAACGCCCCCATGATGAGTCATCGACCAACCCACCCCTCGACTCGAGGATCTAGTTGGCTTGACAACCAGCTCAACCGACAGAAGGCTCCCGACATTGACCTGTGGACCAAGCCGTGCTGGCTCATCAGCCACGGCACATTCGTTTCTCAACACTACCCTTTTCCCGACACTACCCTTTAAAATCATTAAAATACATTTGGACTCAAAGAATATAACCCTATTGCTCAGTAAAATTAATTTCTCATAGATTCACACAAAGTAGGCTGATGAGTGGATAGATGTGAAGGTTGATATATTAAAATATGAGATAAATGGATAGAATAGCATGACCTGTTGAGGATCCTACTGAATCAAGGAAGAGGACATAATGGACCCAACTTGGAACCCTGCACCAGCTTTTAGACACTGAGTG
The DNA here is from genome assembly GCF_036884655.1 of Musa acuminata AAA Group. NCBI lineage: Eukaryota > Viridiplantae > Streptophyta > Magnoliopsida > Zingiberales > Musaceae > Musa > Musa acuminata. The sequence goes on along the minus strand of NC_088351.1, from coordinate 31,358,216 downwards.
GATCGATCCTCTCACAACAGTATAAAGACCTTTATCCCGACCTCCAAAAAGAGAAAAAAAAAAAAAACTACTGATTTGCTCGTCGAATGGGCCAAAATCGGGGATCACCCGACGAAAGCCATTTTTGCAGGAAGGCAACAACCTCAGGAGTCGCAGACCAACGCCCCCATGATGAGTCATCGACCAACCCACCCCTCGACTCGAGGATCTAGTTGGCTTGACAACCAGCTCAACCGACAGAAGGCTCCCGACATTGACCTGTGGACCAAGCCGTGCTGGCTCATCAGCCACGGCACATTCGTTTCTCAACACTACCCTTTTCCCGACACTACCCTTTAAAATCATTAAAATACATTTGGACTCAAAGAATATAACCCTATTGCTCAGTAAAATTAATTTCTCATAGATTCACACCAAGTAGGCTGATGAGTGGATAGATGTGAAGGTTGATATATTAAAATATGAGATAAATGGATAGAATAGCATGACCTGCTGAGGATCCTACTGAATCAAGGAAGAGGACATAATGGACCCAACTTGGAACCCTGCACCAGCTTTTAGATGATTGCAGGTCTAGAATTGCCTCCATAACGATCAAATCCACAGCTTACTCCCAGATCAAAATGTGTTACCGTGAAACCAAACAAATCTGTATCAAGCAGGAAGATGGAATACTCAGAGAGGTTTACAGCTCTCTTAATTGTTGGCCAATATTGTACCTCGATAAAGCTATGACATAAATATTCAATCACAAGTACCTTCTGGAACATTTAAATTAGCTATCATCGATGTTCTTCATTGATAACTCACTAGTTTGCAACTCGAGAAGAATTTAATTGAGCTAAAAATCAAGTTCTCTCAAACCAATTAGATGCCTCTCTCAAATGTAGAAGCTGACATAAAGAATACTATAGATAGATAGATAGATAGATAGATGGGTAGATATATTATGTCATAGAAAAATGGTGGCAGCAGGATGAAATTGTCAGACGGTTTAGATGACATGGTGAATGCAGGCAGCCAATGTTGCTATCTTGCCATATAGATCTGAAACATTTCCTTTTCTGGGTATTAGTGCAGCATTAAGGAAGGAGATGGTGCTAGTTATGCACCCACAACACCTGACATCCATGGCACGACTATGGGTGCATCGGGGTGTTTCTTCCTGTAAGATTTGGAATACTTATCTTTGAAGTTCAACCGAGGTTTTTCGGCCTGCATTCAAAGAGACAAAATAAGCAGCTTGAGATTAGGAAACAGGAAGATTTGCATGTCGGTAAAGACATAAATCTTAGCGGAAAAGGAACCAGTAACATGTCAAATTGATTAAGCGTTTAGAACCTTAATATATAGTTTCTTCCTAGCTGCACCTGTAACAAATAAGCAACAACACCTAACTACAAGATTACAGTTGTTTCCATTGAAATGGCAGCAGAGAGTCCATTAGTGAAAGAAAAAAATAGTAGGTTTTCCGAAATTAAACAAGAGACATTTGATACAAGTACAAATTATTTGGCAAAGACAAGGAAAAGTCAGAGCCAAAATTTCAATCAAATTTAGCTAGCATGGTTATCCGGCCACCAAAAACCATGGAAAATAATAGAAAACAAAAATGGCAGTAATATCTACAGGCTCTGCATAACAAGGGATTTTACAACATAACGAGTGAGAATAGTCATTTTGAATATACTGATCAAACATTCTTAAATATTAGGTCTATTCCATTTATGAATAGAAAAAAACTGTAATATCCTCAACTAGTCCAACATAGGATGTGAGCAGCAATTGGACAACATAGATGTATCCATTCCCAAAGAACAACTTATGAGTAGCACTTGAAAACAAAATAATAGAAAACAAAAATGGCAGTAATATCTACAGGCTCTGCATAACAAGGGTTTTTACAACATAACGAGTGAGAATAGTCATTTTGAATATACTGATCAAACATTCTTAAATATTAGGTCTATTCCATTTATGAATAGAAAAAAACTGTAATATCCTCAACTAGTCCAACATAGGATGTGAGCAGCAATTGGACAACATAGATGTATCCATTCCCAAAGAACAACTTATGAGTAGCACTTGAAAACAAAATTTACTTGGTTCAGGCTTTAATCTCAATAAATATGATATTAAAGGTATTAACCATCTATATGGTGTCGACCACAATGGAATTACTGCCTGACCTCACAAATTGAAAGGGAACTATCGGGCAACACAACTACTGTGGGTTTGAAGGAGAGGAATGTGTTAAAAGCCAGTTACTTGTGCATGAGATATGGGATGCCATGTGGATGGTGTATAAACCATTAACCACCAGCAAAGGGAAATAATTTTGGAGACACCATATAGTTTTGAGCATAAATGGGAAATGCGTCAACAAAGGGTTCACATTGTATGTAGCAAGATGGGAAATTCCTCGAGATCACAAGAAAAATTAGTCAGTTTTGATCAGGATGTAAAACTTTGGAGTGGAGGAAATTGACATCCTACTAGTCACATTGGAACAAGTTTTGAATGGTTTGGTACAACAGACCCAACTGACTGATTAACCAATAAATTGGATATAAAAGTTTTGAATCATATGGATAAGGACCATTTTACAAAAGTTATTAGGATAGTAGGAACTAAGATTACAATGTAAATTCTGCTTTGCTCATCCTCATTAAGCAATTGACATATGCCATTTTATAAAGTAAGCCATAAAATTTTCAGTCACCAGTTTATTGTGTCAAATTTTGACAGGATTCTTGCGTTGGTTTTCTCTCATATTTCCTATTTTGTGATTCTGATTCCTTGTCCTAACAAGAAATGCGAAAAGGTGACATGAATCTGCATTTCACTAGAGGAAGAATCTTAAATTCAGCAGCAAATTAATATGGCTAATATAGAAGGTAATCATGCTAAAATAAATAAAACAGAACCTGCTTCAGCCAGCACTCCTGATGTTTGTGTTCATATATATCTGGTGAATAGCACCCAAACTCTGATGGGCAGTAAACCCAAATATTGCACTTCTTTTCCCCTGGCTTTGGATGTTTGGCCTGATCTAAGCAAGCCTGACAACAATCAGCAGCGCTGTCTTTATGGTGGGTAAGCCCCCATCTAACAGCAGCTCCATCATAATCAGTATGAAGCTCAGCATGGCATTCAGGAGGCAGTGGTCGACCAGGAATTATCTCCTCTGCAGAAGGGTGCATTAAGAGGCTTTTAAAAATAAAACAAAGCAGCGGTAAATTGAAAGCAGCAGAAAACAAATATGAGCTCATCAAATTTGTAATATTTATTTACAGAGCAAAAGTAGATGCCTGACAGAGTTGAATCATTGAAGATAATATGGAAAGATAATAAGACTATAGACTCCAGCTGGCCAATATAGTTACCAAGTTCCTGCTCATCTTTAGGTTTATCATTGTGTTCAGTGTGAATAACATCAGCTGGAATCCAGAGCCCAATTCCTTCCAAGAGCATAAGCCAATTAGACTCCAACACTCTTTTCAACATCTCTGCAAAACCATGGTCACATTTTGAAAAAAATATAGAACAGTATATTAAAATTCATAATTATCCAACAGAGGCAACATACTTGCTTCCTGGTAAGAGATGCTTGAATCTATATTTGATTTTGAAGTTGTCACCCTTCTAACTTCTTCTAGTTTCTCAATTCGCCATAAGTCCACTGTTTCTGCTCAGAATAGGTGACATATTAAATTACAAATGCATCACAGTTGCAACAAGTAGACAAGCAGATGTAGCACATCAAAATTTCATATTCCTATGTTGTTCAGGCTACAGCAATGTCAACAGTTATCCATTCTTGTCTCGTATTCCTATTCTAATACAACTCTAGAAGAAATGTAATCCATATGCAATATCTTTGCACGCAAAATCAGCCAGCCGGCTAACACATACAATTGACTCCATGATATAATTAAAGGTCAAAATACTCAAACATACAACTGGTTAATTTGAAATATTCTATTGATAGAAAGGATATGGTTTAAGTAATGTGGATACCAAGGAAAAACATTATGTGGATTAAGTTTTAAGTTCCTTGAGAAGCTTGATGTTATGTATTTATATTAGGTTGACAGTAATAACGTGCTTGTTATACTCGGCAAAAGCATAACACTCTAATCTAGCAAATATCTGTTAAGCAGTGGTAGAAGTTAGAATAAAATTGATAGCTAGAGGTGATTCAGATACCTAGTCATTTTCACAAGACCACTATCATCCATCATTGTGATAACTGTATCCAAACCTTGGTTTTTGTGAATGCAGTACAAGTAAGAAGTCAAGCAGGATTATCGAGGCTATATCGAGTTATGTAATAATCATAGGAAGAATGTGATGGAGGAACCAGATTGGCCAATACTTCCAAGGGAGAGTACAGAGTCTCAAGCTTCACTTATCTGGCATATCACTTGGAATAAGCAAGGAGATAGCTACATTTATATGCAGTACAGCTTGGTACATTTATATTCAATAAGGCCTCCCCATACGGTCTAGTGGACTGATATTATAACCCAACAAGTAATATAAGGCTTACATGCTCTATCTTCCATTTAATTTTGATCCCAAAGGGAGGACTATAGATGGACTACCTACAAGCAATAAACTTCAAGATTTTGGGCATATCAAATAGGCTTAAAATTAGTATGGTGATTGTGATGACAAACTAATATATGGTCACAGATTGTCTTGAGCATATTCTGGAGTTGCTACATTACATTAATGTTGTTTAGACTTGGATGCTTAAGCTGCTAGAAGGTTACTCTTAAGAAATCAAGTGCATGGAGACCTAATTGGATTGATCATATAACTAAAGAGATTCTTAGACATATTGTTTATCTCAGGAAGGACTGGTTGCTTTGTGTGGAATTCAGTAATCATATAGCCCAGTTGGATTGGTGGAAAAGGAAAACCTTGTTCTAGGTCTAGAGGGCTCCTGTGATCATTCATTCCTTTGTGTATTCCTAGCTGTTTAGCAATCACACTCAGATTTCAAATGTCACACTTGATCAAATTATAAAATATATAGGATCTATCTTTGGGAAATAAATGGTGAACATGAAGGACCTCCATTTAATTGGATGGAGACAAGTTAAATTTTGCCATATGGTCAACATTTTTATCCACAATTATGATAATTGTAATCATAACCTATCAATTATGGTTGCACAAGCAACTGTGTCATTTATCAATAATTTCATATTCATTTACCAAATAAATTAGTTCTTTCCAGACTTTAAAAAAAAGTATAGATGATTGAATAGCAAAAAGTGAAAATAGTTTAAATTACAAACAAAATTTTTTTGTACTTGTATTATTCTATCCTTCTCCTTTTTATCTCTCTTTATCATTCTCTTTTTCTAAATAAAAACAGTTGACATACTTTATGCTGAAATGGCATCTGCATGGTGTGCATTGGTGTAATAAACTATGAGAGACTGTCAGCCGTTAGCGACACAGGTTGTGTTGAAGAGACTGTAAAACTTGTTTAGTTAATGGTACCTTCTTTACTGCAGAAATATGTTCACTTGCAAGGTCATCAGAAAGATTCTTAGTAGGCTAGGCAGATGCATTACCCAGGGCAAGGATCCTTGGGTTGTTGATATGCTCTTAACTAAATATTATACTTGGGTTGGTGCAAATGAATCAGTTAATTTGTTTGGTACATAGGGTTAGGATATTTTGATCATCCTAACTCATCAGCTATGCATTTAATTATTTTGAGACCAAAGCGGTAAAGAACATGAAAGAGCAAAAATTCTGTTATTGTACAGTGTTCTCATTGTTTGAGATTTTATGGAATAAATCTTCTGGAATCCAATATGGACTCTATATTTAGGTTGTGTTCTATGAAAATGAATAAAAGTTATGTGATTGCATTCCCATGGTTTCTTGGGTAGTGTACCAAGAATTGACATAACATGAATAGATATGGAGAACTAAGACCACAGTTACAAGCGCCGCAGGACAGTCCCAGTAAATATGCCAAAAAGCAAAACTGAAGTTATAGCCTATTTGGATGCTGATTAAAACCTTTACATGGACAAAGTAATGCTTGGAAAACTATGCGAAAAGCAGACTGCACAAAGCTTTATGTGTGTTCATGCAAAGAAGTATTCATATATGCTGCTAAGGGGATTCAGATCAACATCTTGTTGTAGCTTAATAAGATGATTAATATTAACTAAAGTAGATGAGATAGTTTTTGGAGTCGTCAACATCTACCAAAGACAAATCTTTGATCCTACACACAGTGCAGATATAGAACAGATGAAAGGACTTATTTGATTTGGTAAAATCCAAAGGACTTTCACAATTAGAATTTACAATGAAGGACCTAACCATATAAAGTTAGATCCCAGTCAAAATCTAAGACTGAAGTGGAATACGATGCTTCAAAATGCAAACAATCAATCGCTCAAGATTATGGTTTTTTGGTTCACTTGACCATTAAATTCTCTATTTTGATGAACAAATAACCAAATCAAGATGTTCACGAGAAAAAGATTTGACCCAATCAAATGAAAGAATCACCCACCTCGTTGTTTTGTCACATTGGTGTCAACATTGTCACCTTGCAACCTCTGCAGAATCTCATTCGCCAGCTTCTGCTTCACATTTTGCGGCAACTTCAATCCCCTCTTCTGTTCTCTGGACAACTCCTTACTCAGTTTCCTCACCTATTCTCACCCAGAAAACAGGCCAATCAAAGACCCAAACCCAAAAACTGAGACAAAGGCAATAAATTGCACCAACGCGCTTACCGCTCTAACGAGCTCCACAGACTCCGCTTCTCTTCGCACCCTAATCGATTCTTCTATCCTCTCAACCTGATCCACTAGAAAATTTCCATAAAGCAGCAGAAGTATCGATTAGCCAAATGCAAAGAAGCCCCAAAACAAATCGGCCTCTCGAACTGCCAAACGGTTTAAGCGAGAAAGGAGCCATCTTTGTACCGGAAAAAAGATTCCCGTTGAACCCATACGAGGGAAAGAGGAAGAACGAGGTGTCGAAAGATCGGAGCACGAGGAGCGCCGCGATGAGGTTGACGCAGCAAGCCACGACGGTGATCCGCTTAAAAGACCAGCAGCCAGACTTGCCGCGGCCCCTCCCCCACCCTCGCCATCCCTCCACCTTCGCCTTCACCGCCCTCATGACATCGTATCTTCGCTGCCCTCCTCGGCAGGTTCCGAGCGTTGGTCGATCAGATCCTATTCCCGCCAATGGAGAGGGATCTGGGAACAATGGGAGGTGCGGAGTAAGGATGGCGGCGGTGACGGGACCGCAGTGGGCCTTATTGTCGTCGTCGGAAGAAGCTCGCGAGCAGTTCGCGCTTTGCTTTTAGACCGTCGAACGGAGGCCCGGCTTTGGACGTGCGACCGACGGAAAATAGAGTTCCTACGCAGCGGTGAGCGTGGTGGCCGAAATGTGCTCCGGGAAATATAAATCAGCTGCTTGGAGTCGGACACGATCTACCTCCATCCCATCCATAGGAGGTCCTTCCTGGCGGGTCCCACTGTACCGTATTGAGAAACTGTGATTTGTGTTTCACTTGTGTGCAGGAAATCCTGGACCCGACCTGGCCCGATGAGGGGTTTCTTGACACCGCTTCCGATAATGAGGCGGGTAGGATGAGCTGCCCGAGACATGAATCCGTCTCCTTTATTTTGGGACAAAGAATTATACAAAATTACTTATTCATCTAAATTTCAGTTTCATATATATATATATATATATATATATATATATATATATATATATATATATTGTCATTATGGTTTATTTATCATGGTATCAGGCTATCGGCCTTGTTAGAACCATTGTAGATGGGCCCACCAAAAGTTATGTCTTGGGTTTGATATTGGACTTGGGGGTTGACTAAAACTTCTGTCTCTTCGGATTTGTAGATTGCCCCACCAGTTCAAGCTTTCACTGCCAATCAATAGCCGCGGCGTGTCTCCGAATCCCGGCACTCGTCCTCCCTTCCCTGTAGAAGATCCCCAGCATATCCATCCCTCCCCGGCCTCTCCCTCCGTCTCTCTGCTTGAGAAGGTAAGGCCGTAACAAAGGACGGAAAGAGAAGAAAGAGTGATATCGCCGCATCGATTTATGCGGCAATAACTTACAAGAGGAAGAGGATAAGCGACTCCCCCCATCGCCATGACCTCTATCTCGGCTTCCTCTCCGCCTCCCCCTCATCTCCTCCGCCGTAGCAGTGCCTGTGCCCGCCCCTCCTCCTCGTTCCGGCTTATCCCCTTCCCGCCCCTCCCCGCCCCACTCCCCCTCGCTTGCGTCGCCAGCTCCGAGGGAGGGAAGGTCAAGAGCCATGCCGCCGACAAAGATCCGACCCTACTCAGACGACCCTTGACCTCCTCCCCCTCGCCGGAAAATGGCCGGGACTCCACCTTTGACTCGCCCGCGGAGGCCCGGGGAAGAAACGGGCGGCGAAAGGACGAGGAGTGGGTGGACTGGGAGGATTTGATCTTGCAGGACACCGTGCCCCTGGTCGGATTTGTCAGGATGATCCTCCACTCTGGAAAGTAGGTGAATGGATATTCCGACTTAGATTATTTAGACTGGATTTCAGAAGCCTATCACCTGGTTGAATTAATGTTGACCTTCATTTTACTTAACCAATTCCGTCTTCGCATTAGGATTAGGATTTAGTGAATCAGCAGAATGGATGCATTTCACGCTTCATTCTTCTGCTAAAATGGTTCTCAAACAGATGCAGCAGAAAATTAGGCTTTTGTGTGTCGAGGAATGGAACTAATGAGATGTATATATCCACTGGGATATGTTCGATTTATCTATTCTGACACCGCTCTGTTCTCAACTTCTCAGTTGGTAGACCCGAAAATGTTCTAATCTAGGATTGTGGCATCACACCAAATTTGTGTTTTATTTTACTTGTTTATAGTATGACCAAGCAAAGAATGGTTTTAGGATGATTAGGCCCTGTCGTCAAGTCGCGGATCAAATTCTCTTTTGCAAGATGCATATTGAAATTTGAGAAGAAAAAGGATCAATTTGTCAACACCTGAAAATTAAGAAAGGAGATGTGGATGCTAAATCTAGTGAGGTAGGCATCAAAGTGGAAACAGATTATGGCACTATGAAAAAAGATGAATTCATTAGTTTTGATTAAAAACCTACTTATCGGAATTGGCTATACATTATGAATTTCATAACAAACTTATTTTAGACCTACATACCAGGAACTGGCTGCAACCTGAGTTCGATAACCTCCATGACAGTTTAGAATTGTTAATAATTTACTTGGAGAAATTAGTTCACAATTAACCATGAGATTGTATGTCGAAGCTATAAACATTAATTTTGACCAAAATTGGTGCCTATTATATGGATACTATGCTGATTCTGTGGATCTGGTAATTTCAGTTCTACCTAACCCACACAAAGCCTGCAAGTTGTGTATTGAGGTTGCAATTTTGACATGAGCTGGTCATATTATAGGGACAACTTTGAGTTGACATGTTTTAACAAATGGGTCTTTTTTGGATAGTTGAAAAGTTTTAGTCAAGCAAATTTATTAAGGAATATGTTTCAACACAAATTAGTACCTAATTTTGTAGTTAAAATTTGTCTTTACCTACCAAATTCAACCATTTCTGTGCCACTAGAATTTCATCAAAGAATTCAAGTCATAGCCATAGATACTTGATCATCTACCCGGTAAGATTGGATCCAAATTGTGTTCTCTTTTTTATTGTGGAAAACAATTTTATCTGTAGCGGTTTTGACCCTTTATTACTATAAAGATGGCCTTATTTTTGAACCCTGGCCTCGTAGTTACAAAAATTAAAATGTAAAGGTGCATTTCCAAGCCAACCTGCTTCTCACTCTCTCTCATGCTACTGAAAAGAGAAAATATCCAACCAAAAATAATCTCAATTAATTGCACCATTGATGCACATTGAATTCCAATTTTTGCTAGGGTTGTTTTGCTTAGAAATAAATATCAATAGTTTGTCATCCCATATTTCTCCCTCTCTTATCTCTTCGGGTTTTGCTTGCTTATCTTAATTGTGTCTCCTGAATCTTGTGAGTTTTTTCATTGGCTTTTATGCTAAAAATCTATGTATATTTTCTTCTTAAAAGTACCTTCTGATAATTGAATCAAGGCCTCATGCATGGATGAACAGTTCTGCCACTAGAAATTAGGATTAGAGACTATGGGAATTCATCTTTTATTCATGAGTGTGAATGAAAAATCGGTTTCTGGCAATGGAACTAAAATATATTATAGTGTAAATAGACATTAAGTGGTGTTATCCCATGCTTAAAAGAGGGATTATAACAGAAGCATTTGATATTGTAGTGCTCCCAAAGATGTCATCCCGAGTTTTGACACTAGTTAACTGATCAGTCTCCACAAATGATGGATCATTAAGATCATCTCTGTGCATCCGTTAAATTACTGTATATTTATATCTAGAAGCTGCAAAATTAATGAACTTGGACCTCAGAAAGCATTTCTTTACCTAACTAGCAGAGGAATACTGTATTCTCAGAGATAATAATTTGATGAACTACAAAATTGTAGTATTAATTGAACATTTAGTACAAAAAATATTTAATGTCACATGAAATTTTGTGATCTTAAATGTCCATATTATAATATGAACTATTATAGTGCAATCAAGAGATGGTATTACAGTTGCAGACAAAACTTGTTTAGTTTGAAGTTCTTGATTTACAAATTTTCTTTGCAGATATGAGAGTGGTGACAGACTCAGTCCAGAACATGAGAAGGCGATTCTAGAAAGGTTGCTTCCGTACCATCCAGAGTTTGAAAAGAAGATAGGATGCGGAATTGATTATATCACGGTACGTACCAATGGTTGTCATCTTTCAGTTAAGTCTCATTCATGTATTGTGATATTAATTTTGGTTAGTACATAATTTGTATAAAGGTTGATGCATTTGCTATATTGTCTTCATAATTGTTTCTCCGTTAATGATATGAGGACCTATATTTCATCAAGATATTTGATGCTTTATGTTATCTACTTCAAGGATTTCCTTACCACATACTGCTGCTGAGCTGACAGGACAAACTGGTACTGCTGCCTGTCGTTATGCTCTGGAACGTCCTTGTTCTGACACAACCATGATAGGAGGAGGGGAGAAAAAGAAAAAGAGAGGAGGGAAGGAAAACCATAGGAAAGAAAGAGAAGAAACACATGTTCATCAACACATACAATATACCCATCTGTTTACATCCGATGGTATTCCTTGTCATTGGCAGTGGAGCCTTGGTCACCGGTAATGGAAGCACTCAATAACCAGTTGGGTTTCTGTTCATCTGCCTTCACTTGAGCCAAAGCTTAAATCTAGCATTGGAACAATAGGGCCCAACCAGCGTTCCTTTGTCAATCTTGATTGGTACACGATGAACCGGAAACTTGCTTTCTCCTGTAAGGTAAACCAGTCTTTAATCCATGACTAGTACATACTAGGTGGTATATATAAAATGTAGTAAAACAGGACTCGAATGGCACTTGTACTTTTTGAACTTAAAATGGAACCCTTAACTGCTGATGCATTATGTGTGCAATTCTGTTTATCCCACAATGTTCTAGGAAATTAAATACTTTATGTATTTCATTGATGGGCTATCTTCAGTTTTATCTTGCATGGATCTTAATTATTATTTTTACAATGATGTGCCATAGCACAGAGTGTATCCATTTGATAAATGAAAAACACATTCTCTTGAACCTAGGTTGGTGAGAACCAGTCAGCATTTGTTTAAAGTTCCTATGTTATTACAGACATGGTTTGACCAAAGCTGAAACAATTAATTTCTAATTTTATCTTTGTTCAAGCCTTAGCAATACCAGTTCAAACTGCTTTGCCAAAATTTATACCAAAAGTCATGCTATAGAAAAGGGATAAATAAGAAAGAAATCAATAAAATTTAACTGGTGAGCAATTTGAAGTATTTAGTGTTTTTGGAGATTCCTTTATGCATGCTTGAGAGTTGCTACTGAAACAATCAATTTGCGATAATTGTTTGAAATGTTTAAAGATAAAAAATTTCATGTTATGCTTCAACATTACTTGTATAATCCTTCTCAAGACTTTTTAGAGAAATTCTTGTGAAAATTCAAAGAACCAAAGAAATGACAAACTTATAGGATAGAGCACGCCATGCATATAACGACTCCAAGTTTAGGCAGAACTTTAGAAATTATCCTCTATTTTTTAATTTGACATATAAAATAATGTGGAGTCTATGCTGAAATTGGGAAATTGTCCAATTTCAACTCATTCCCCATTAAACACTTAAAGCCTCTCTTTACTGTTTCAATAACTGGGTTTGCCCTGAGATGTTTGAAATAATATATGGAGAAAAGAGTTGCTGGAATGTAGAATTTGTAATTGGTTTTCCTGTTACCAACTAACTCTTTTTTTTTGTATCTATGATACAAGCTGTAATGTTCCAACTATTTGTGATCATCTACATGGAACTTTTTCCTGCCATTGAGCTTGTCTTCTTTGTATCTAATTATTGGATAATGTGGGAAAGGAAACCTTTGATGATTTGTTTAGAAAAAGAACATGTATATGAAGATATATTTAAATCCCATATTTATAGATCTAAAAATTAGCCCAAAAAGTAGCAACTACAAAGAGAATAAATCCACATACCTGATATATATATAATAGAATTAAAAGGCAATTCTCCTCCCTTTTCCCACATAAGAGAGTTAGAAACTAAACTTCACAACTGAACACCTACCATCTTTCATGCAAAAATCCAAAGATACAAAAACAAAACCCTAAATCATCTCATCGGAGCCCTGGAAATACCTTCACTGTGGCCACCGACAGCACAACCGCCGCCACCATTTGAATTTGAATGATTTAGCAAGATAATTTCATTCTATCTTTTTGCAAAATTTCACACAGAGATAGTTATAATTGAGATCCAGACGTTGATATGTAGTTCATGATGCACTGAAAGCTTCAACTTGTGCTAACGATGATATACTTTCTCTCATTGCTGCTCTACTTCTTAAATGCCATTATAGAGTGAAATGAGAATATATAAAATTGTTGAAAGTTCAGCCATGTTGTTTGGATTGAAAATTTGGATAGTTAAGATGCTACATATTTAAAAAAAATTAGTGTCGTTAAGATGAGGATGATGAGATGGATCTGTGAGGTTCCTGTAAAGTCAAAATTAGCACGTTTACATTTATGAACAATTAGGGGAATCGAAGTTGAGCATGAATTTAGGTGAAATTACTCGGATGTAATGGATAATGAGCATGAAGTTGTGGTAAAGGAAGAAATAAGAAAACTTTATCTTAAATGTCCTTTATTTATTGTCATGTAAAATTGCCTGTGATATACTAATTGTTACTTCTAAACTGCATCTTGTTACCATGCAGTGACATTGTGGTGAAACATCAGGATGTAAGTTTCGAAACTTGTTAAGATATGTTCATAGAGAATCATTTTTTCACACACGTCAAGTCATGAATCTCAATATATTTTATGAATATATGGAGACCCACAAGTGATGCTTTTACTAAGTGTGTTCAAGCATTACATCTTAATCCTATATAAACTGAAAAATACAGATAGGTTCTGCATAGAGTTCATGAGATCAATCTAAATTGTACATCATCAATATAATGTTCGAAAAGCATAGAATGACTAGCTCTCACATAACCGTCAATAATGCATATAGAGCTTCAAGTGCACCAAAATATCTAAATTTTGGTCCTTTTACTATTTCTAAGATAATATAAGTAAGGTCTCAAATCTGAACCGTACTGATCGGTGCAGAAGCGGTTCACCTAGTACCAGTTTGGAAACATATAGCTAGATTTTGGTATAATACCATGCATTTCCATTTTTATTATTTTATTTAATGATATTGAAAAGTTTAAGTCAGTATATTGCCCAATACACTGTTAATTGTACTGGTCCAGCAGGTCACTGATATCAGTATTGGACCTAGATATAAATCCATGAACCTAATAATCATAATTATCGTCCACACATTCTTATCTTGGCACCATAGTGTAGCTTAAAGTTGAAAACACTGAGACATTTAACAAAAATTTCTGATTAGCTGCCTTGCAATTTCAAAGTTGGGAAACACCATGAAATATTCAACAATGTTTTACAGTTAGCTTTCCTTGTAAGCAAGCAGCAAATTCTAGGCTGGGAAAATATAGAGAGGAGTTGGTGGCAGGTGGGAGGTTTCACATTTTAGATTGTTAAGCTTTTGCATCATAGGAGAAAAATACAAATATATTTCAGATTGCATGAGAGTAGATCTAGAATAAGAAACTTGGCAAGCTTTGGTGTCCAGTAATTTTAGAAGTGTTCAAATTACCTACAGAACCAATTGAATGGGACACTTATGCTCCTTTAAAATATAAGACATTCATCTGAACTTGATGATCTAAAAATGTTTGGAGATGTCAATGGCTTGTAAACTGCATATTCTTGTTTTCTATTTGTGATGGGGTACATTATTTTCTGTGTCATTTAGATCTTAAGTATTTACTCATGTTGTGAGCTGAACGCAGTTGAGAATCGCTGTACACTTTATAAACTGACTTTTTTTATCTTAAGTAGTAGTAATCACTAACTATACACCTGGATCTTGTGTTCTGAGATCAGTGTTTGTTGATTAAGCTCTTTATTTCTTTTGATAGATAGGGTTTCATCCAGATTTTGAAAACTCTCGCTGTTTGTTCATCGTACGGAAGGATGGGGAGTCGGAAGATTTCTCATATTGGAAGTGCATAAAAGGTTTTATAATGAAGAATTATCCGCTGTACGCAGATACCTTCATCCTGAGGCATTTCCGAAAGCGCAAATATAATGAATAAAGTAAAGGAAGCTTTTCCTCTGCATGGCAATCGTAGTATGCCTGATGTATTTCAAAGTTCTTTACTGTAGTGATTCGTGTATCTAATTGTCTTCACCGGCAAATATTTTAATTTTTTTCTTTTATTCTGGTTGAAATATTGCCCATTTAGTAAGTCGATAATTTGTGGCATGATAATCCTTAAACTAGCATCACAAGTCTGAGTAATGGCATCTGCATGTGTGTGTACGCACACGTGCGCTGCATGTGTGTGTATGCGCACGTGTGGTGGGCGTGCGTGCATGTGTTCGTGTGCGTGCAGATTTGTGGGTATGGGTGATAGGGTTGCCATCGGTCGGGATGGCTCCAAAACTCTCCATCTTTGTATGCTATGACAATGGCCCCAAAACACGCACGCTCGTGCATGTGTGCGTGCGGGTGTATGTGTGTGTGTGCTCGCCCGTGCACGCGTGCGTATGTTCTACATAAGATAGGGATTAGAGAGAAATGGTTAATACGATTGGCTCCAAACTCTCCTTTCTTCCAATTCATGGCGACTGCAGCGGGGAAGCTCGACGACACATTAAGCATACAGTATATCATTAGAGTAGCAGAATCGAGTTGAATGGTTGTGAGGAGGTAAACAACTGTTGACTGAATCAGTGGTACGAGTCTATCGGTCAAGAAATGCATATAAGACACAAAAGAAAAGAAAATATAACAGGCAAATTAAATTATTCAACCCCAAAATTCCAGCAAACATCATTTGGCAGCATAATTCGTTTGCAAGATCTGAGTTACTGCAATTAAAAGGATGGAATATCACCCACCATAAATAGATCACTCATTTGCCAAAACTAAGGAACTTGATGTGATCTAATGGAGAAGCATTAACAAGAAATTGGTACTGCTATAAGAATTTTCTTCCATGTGAATGATCTATTATTTTCATAGGTTGAAGAAAGGTTTGCAATATCACTCTCTACAATTTGATATGAATAATAATTTATCGATCCAGGTATATGGATGTTAAACCCAATGGTGTGTCCCTAGTATTCGACGATACAAGATGTATACCGACGAAACCATTGTATACCGACGAAACCATTATACTTTCGGCACATGAATTTGCAAAACTAGTTTTGATGAACCAAAATCTGCTTCATCATACTATGAAGCAATATATAGGTACAATGTCTTAAGATTGCATAACACCTCAAGTTGCTGTGAGAAAAAGAAAGATTAAACCAATTGTAGAAATCTCAAGTTCAATTGAGCTCATGGATGCCATTTTTACCATTTAGGCACCATAATTTCATATTGTTAGAATTAACAAATCAATGATGTCAATATTCTGCAAAAAAAAAAAGTCCATGAACCAAAATAGAGAACATCCATTGAAGTCTTTTCAATTTCTTAAAAAGAATTGCACAACAGAGTACATCATCAAAGATAACCTAGATGAGTTTCTTCTTCCGAAAATAACTCTTCAGGTGCCACGACTGCAAGATGGAGACTATTATGGAGACACCAAGGGACAGAATACTAAACAATGCAACCCTTGCATTGGTCCTCTCGCTCACTTCCCTCATCAGTGCTTCCCTGAAAGCAGAAGAACATAATTGAAAATTAACCTGGGATCAGATTGAAGGTTATCACACGGCTGCATGGAATGTTTTAACAACAAACCACCTCCTTTTGAACTACCTGGACTTGAGATAAAGCAGGTTCACATGAATTGCTTGCACTTCTGCTTCTAGTTTTGTCAGCTCCAGCTCTACGCCCTAAAGTTAGAGAACTCATATCATAATTGTCACAAGAGGAATGCATCTCAAATTGGAACTGGACATCCAACGTTAGGAAGGATGAGACTGTTTTAAGTTGTCAATGCTCACCTCAATCTTATCCTTTTTGGCAACCGAATCCCAGTCCTTTGCTGCAATTCCTATCTTCCAGTCAAGGCTAACACTTAAACCTACATCACTGTTGCTGCTATCTATCCAGAAACATGCCACGTAGCTGCCAGCCTCAGTAGTTGTGAACGCAAATTGACCTGCTGAAACATGCTCTTGGTTGTGAAGTGTGTTCCCATATGGAGATGTAACCTGCAAAAGAGCAGTTCAACCTAAGAAACATAAGGAACAAATACATAACATACAATCAATATAGCAATAATCAATCCTAGAAATTCCATATATGCCTCCCTTAATCTCAAACATCCTGTTTATGTAATTTAGGTACATCAATGGGGGTTGATGAGTTCAGACCTGCAAAAGAGGTGGGATCTAGTGATGTTATTGGTCCTAGTAAAAAGAATATTAAGACATCATTTTTCATGAGTTTGAATACCACTTAACTTCTTGTGACCGAAGATAGGAGCTTAATCATTTATTCATTTCTTTTATGTCACCTTCTTTGCTATATCACGATATAAGTGGGAGTCACAGCTAAACTGAGCCCCAACTCATGTCACCTTCTTCTGGTCAAATCAAGCTTTAACCACATTAAACTCTGAGGTGCAGGTGTCTCACTGGTCGCTGATAAGATGAAGATACATTTGATACTTGACAAGCCATTGGAATGCTCAGAAAATGAGAAAATTAACTGATAGCCTGAGGTCACACAACAAGATTCCAGAAGGCTAAAATTTTCAGTTTGTTGTAGATTCTTTCATGGGATTGTATGGGGTTCATCGGGTTTCCTAGACTTATAAGAAAAGCAGGGGAAGATAGAAAAGTCAATAAAGGAGATAATAAGGTCATCAGTTGATGATCAAATGAAGAAAGGAACATTATCATGATCCATTAATGGCTCGATGTCATCTCTGGATACATTCTTTGGTGGCACAAGATGATCAATGCTCTTGCTTGTTGATTTCCTCAGAAATTGTGCCATGGCGGTAGGATTGTGGTGATTTTGATCTTGCCTCCCCATCACTGAATGATTCTTTCTACACAGATATTGGCGCTTTTCATGTATATTCAAGTTTAGGCGTGCTCATTGATAATTAAGCCCTAAACAGGGACACCTCTGCCATCTGTATGAAAGGAGGAATGCACTGGCAAACATGGGTTGAATGCTTTTCTTGCTCTTTTGATCTAATTCAAACCATCATTCAGCACTTTTACCATCTGCAACTGCTCGGAAAGGATTGCTGCTACAATAATCTTTCTCCTTATACCCAAGCATCAATACATAGCATAAGAACAACATTTCCTTCTACTGGAAACTTGCCAAACTTTACCCCCCTCAATCATAAGCAGATATGCAATTCCACCCATCCATTCCATAATTACCAATGGCTTGCAGCTTTAACAGATCAACAAAATAATAAAAGAGGGCATAAAATCTTGACGCGAACATGAGATCGAAGGATTAAACTTCATCGGTCGATCATGTTTCCGATCAAGAACCAAAAGTAAGGGCCGGTCACAGAGATTAAGAAAAGATCTAAAATTGAAGGGTCTGGGGGCGAGCGTAGGCGCACCTTTGCGGCGATGGTTTGGCGGGCGATGTCGTCGCCGTCGGAGGCGACGGCGTAGTTAGCGAGCACCACCACGTTGGGTTGTATCTCCTCCGACACGCACTTGGTGCCCGAGGCGGGCAGGTTCAGCCACACAGCGGCTGCCCCCGGCGCCAACAGCAGAGGCCACAGGAGAAGCGGCACCACGGCGAGCCGCAGGATCACCACCCCGCCCCCACTCATCTCGACGATTCCCCACTTCGGGACCTCTCCAAGTCTTCACAAGTCGCACCCTTGTCTTTCTACTGCCTTCGAACCCAAAAAATGGGCTATAAACAGACTGTTAATTGTTAATAGGTCTCTCTCTCTCTCTCTCTCTCTCTCTCTCTATATATATATATATATATATATATATATATATATATATAGTGTATGTATGCTGATTGTATGATGCATGCACATGATTACTAATTATATGACAATTCCATTTATATTCTTAATAAGATGGTAATTTTGATTAGTTGACTATTATGAAATTAATTTTTCACGACCAACATTAATATTCTTTTACATAATAATGCACATGCATATTCTCTCTGTATAAATTTTTTTTAGATTTCTAACAAATAAAAACAACACGCTGACGTGAATTATGATCATCGATTCAACACGATTGAATTAACTCAAGAAATTCGTTTGAAGTGAAGTGTGATCGAAAAGCAAAACCTAACAAGGGATGAAACTCGTCTAATAATGATCCAAACTCAAAAAAAATTTATGAATATGTTCAAGAAGACCTTCGATACTTAAGTTAATAAATCAAACAAAAAATATTTGAGACATTTGAATAAGTTTCGAGAGTTTAAAATTATAATGTACTCAAAAAAATCATTTTCATAGCATTCATGGTGATATAACCATCATGAATTAAAGAAGTTAAATAATGTATGAAAAAATATTCTCTTTAGAAATTATGGTGATATAACACACATAATTGGCACATCATTATTTTTGAACTGGTTGGGTTACACATGTTGAGTCATAAACAACAATATATAATCTCATCTTAGGCACTTGAAGATTGTTGTATGCAGTAAAAATGATCAAAGATACATTCATATCTGATGGGTGTATCAAACATAGGGGATGCCTAATTTGGTTAAGACATTTTCTCTGGTTAAGATATATTGAACATTTGAAATACTAATGCATTGGACACATACATATATGGCATCATTTCTCGCTTAGCTAAGAAGAAATATCATATGTTTTAATTCTTATGTCCTTGGCAGATACATCATATGTGGTGATATCTTTTCTATTAGGATGCATCAAATATACAGTGAATATTTAGGTGCATAGATCTTGCTTATTGTTTGTCTTCGATGGACATATTTCTCATGTAGGAGGAAGATATTTTGTCCGAATAAGACATATTAAACATTTTGATATTTATGTTTTGAATGGATGCATCATGCATGCATAGGAGTAATCTTATACAATTAGAACACATAAAATATTTTGATATTTATATCTTCGATGGATACATCATATCATATGTAGTATGTTATGTTTCAGACCCATCAAAATATTTATAGACGACGAGATTAATTACCGCACTGCTAATCACTGTCCAAGAATCAAACCATTTGCTAAAGAAATTTGAGAGACTTCATATCTCAAGAATTTGGTGGAGCCCCCACCTCACTAACTTTGTAGATTAAGTCCATCTCTATCTAATGCTGAATGAATCAACCATGAGGTATTCTTTGGCATCACGTAACTCTCGAGTGATATATATGACCCACCCCATCTTCTCCAAACAAGTCACATTGGATTGGCCATCCGGTGACATGAGACATGGCAAAAGATGACCAGACATGATGAACACATAGCAAAGATATAGGGATCTTATCTATTCAAGTGAACTTTACAGATACATTTGACCTATCATATTTTAATGACATTGTGAATAATCAGTGACAGACAATACAATACAAACAAACAAACACATTATTTCCTGTAAACAAAGAGTTCAAAGATACAATGTAAAGAAACTTTTCACAGCAGACACGATCACTAGTTTTATGTTGCAGAAGCAGAAGAAGAAGGAGAAGAAGAAGAAGAAGATAAGATGGAAATGGGACGATGATATGCAAGCTTGGAAGTTAGACCAGTAATTATCTTTGCAAGACTAATCAACCTTCCTATAAGCACTACAAACCTCTGACCGAAGCATCCAAGTCAATCGAAGAGTTTAGGTGGGGAAGCACCACTTCAATGTTAAGCTGCACCTGATGAGATACAGATCTAAGTAAAGATCAAAATTGTCACGAATCATATTGTTTAAGATACGCGTTTGGTCTTTCATTGATATCA
Organism: Musa acuminata AAA Group; assembly: GCF_036884655.1. Taxonomy (NCBI): domain Eukaryota; kingdom Viridiplantae; phylum Streptophyta; class Magnoliopsida; order Zingiberales; family Musaceae; genus Musa; species Musa acuminata. The sequence continues at coordinate 31,337,499 of NC_088351.1, read as the reverse complement.
TCATTATCTTTGGTCAATTGTCACTCGACACGTAAAGTGCAATATTTCTTCGATATTTTTTTTATTATTATTTCAAATAGGATCTGAAGTTTGAAATCTTTTTCACCTATCTCAGTGATTCAAATGTCACAATAATCGTACCGAGTATGTAACCTATCTTGAGGGAATTGTTTAAAGAGATGTCAAACCTACTCATAGTAACACTAACAATCACCCTATTTGTTCTCTCACTTTCGATATGAATACTTGATGATATGATGCCCTATAAAAATATGAGAGTCTAAGTACATAGGCATAAAAAAGTTATAATGGATAGCAGTATCTCAATGCAAGCATATTACTTGTCGATTGCACACACTTTAACACATAGCATAGCATAGCATGTAATCTCCTCATGTCCATTTGATGTCATATTAAACTAAGTTTAGCACATAGTGATGAAGCTGAGTCAGAATTGCACCATGCACGATCGAGTTAATATTTCAAATAAAGCATGCAATTGCAACACCTGTTTGTAGTGCCAAATTGATTTTGTACCTTTCTTCGAATAGATGCATGCTTATCATTTTCAAAAGCACTTCCATTGAAATCATCCAACTTCCATATCTGAGTTGATCTTATGGGTTTAATTGACCAAAAGTGAGCAGCCTTATCATAACCAGTCCCCATTACGAGGACCTTTGTAAACAATGGTTTATCCATGTGCATTATCCTTTTTGTAAATTGATCTAGTTGATACGATTAATCCAATATATATATATATAGAAGAATCGGAGTTGTAGGAGGAGGATTAGGTTAGTGATATGGTCAATTTCGATCACCACCCCCACCACCTCTAATGTGAGGAAGATGATACAATACAACTTGTTTTATGATTGTGTTTTGAAGACGAAAAGAAGTTTATACGATATGAGAAAAAACTTGTCTCGAGAATAGAAAATACTCATATTAGATGATGATCAAAGTCAATTTTATTTTTATTTTTTGAAACAAAAGAGATTCGAAGAAATTCTAACATTTCAATCAGCTTAAAATGAAAATATATAGTGCTTTAATGAAAAAATATTTTCTTTACATATCATCCAAAAATAATTATCATATCGATCCGATCCATTGCACCTTCTACCAAAAAATTAAACTCTTAGGAAATTGGTAAATATGATAATTTGGTGAAAATAATGACAAATTTTATATTATATACTGTTGTAAAAGGTGAGGGAACGCAGACGAGAGGAGAGGAGCTCAGTGGGAAAAGACGTGGCCTCACATATTGGAACGTCCAACACTTTCACCTCTCCTTCCTCGGCCCTCTCCTCCTATAAAGCTATAAAGCTTTGCCCTCCATGGTTAAGCCTTCTTAACATTTCAACTCTTGAGAGCTCTCCTCCTCCTTTGTCAAGACCTAGCAAACCACGAGAAGGGATGCAAGAGAAGGAGGAGAAGAAGAGAAGGAAGGTGAAGAAGGGATGGCTGACTGTGACAGTAGGGACGGAAGTCGAAGCGGGTGGATTCCGGCGGTTTGTCATCCCCATCTCTTACCTCTACCATCCCCTCTTCACCGGGCTTCTCGACTCGGCTCGCGACACGTATGGCTTCCCCTCCTCGGGACCCCTCGCGCTGCCGTGCTCCGTCGACGACTTCCTCCATCTCCGGTGGCTCATCGAGAGAGAGAGGCAGCCCTCCGTTTCAGCTCTTACCGGCAGAATGAGAGACAGACTGATTGGCTGTCTCTCACTCTCTCATGGTCTTTGTTTGTAAACCACACATAGCAAACATAGTTAAAATTCTTTTTTTTTTTGGTTGATTTTTTATTAGGAGTAAGATTGATTTTTTTTTTTACTTTCACAGTTAATGAATTCATAATATTATATTGGTGTTTGATTATTCCAATTTTGATCTATATAATAATTCTATGAAATCAATATTTGTTATTATTAATTGATGACATTATAAGTTAAACACATTCAAATTCTAATTTTTCCTCATGCATAATTCAAAACAGCATTGCATTTTTGCTAAAACAAAAGTAGTAAATAACATATAATAGAAATAATAAGTTTGTAATGTCTCAATTATTTATGGTTTTTTTATATATTTTCTACCTCTCATTATACCACTAATAATAATTATTCTTCCTTCTATCTCGCATTAAACGATTCCTCCTTATTTTATTATGTATGTAATTTACACCTAATTATTCACAAAAAAAATGATAAGTAGTTTAATCAGTAAAGATTTTATTGAAATCACTATATATTATTATGAAATAAGATCCGTCTTCACTACTTACCCTTTGTACAAAAAATTATTCGCGAACGAAAAGAAAAAACAAATAATACATTTCATTGATTTATGAAAAGCAAATTGTTTCTTTCATGGATAATATAATTTGTCACCATCTGAAAGCATAGCCCAAGCAATCACATCTGATAAATGTAGAATGTCAACTTGAAGTATGAGATCGACATGAAATGGTGGCAATCTTTGCTTGCACAAAGCATGGGGGTGGCAACACCTTTTTCCCACATCTCACTTTCCTTACCATTGCCACGAAAGGCACATTTAACTGAGACAGAGATGCTTAAGCAGTGTAAAGAACAACTTTCCTTTTGATCTGTGGGAATAACTAAAGCGAATTGATCCAAATCAGAGGATAAGTTTGAGAGCTATCAAACAGAATAAAATCGAGAGCAGTGTGATATGCAGGAAAAGTGAAATGAAGTGACAATTTATATTGAGATTTGAACTCAGTGCAAAAAGAAAATTAGATTGTCTAAGAATGTTTTGGTTAATGTTTTTATGACAATTGGAGGAAACTGAGTGTTTGCTATGCAAATGAAGATGCATCAAATATCTTACATAAATCAAAGTAGAAAATTGAAGTAACAAATTATCACTATTTAAATCTCGATGTCCATATAAATTATGTTATGCTTTCATTAACAATACCGTAAGTTCCAATATTTTTGGGTGGAATAAACTCATAGGTTGAACATTAAATTATGTTGGTACTAAATTAGGTACATATCCTTATACATTGATTGTTCCATTTACTCCTCTAATATATATATATATATATATATATATACCCTACTAAACTAATTGTTCCAAATTAGTCTTATAATCTTTTAACCGATGGTTAATATCACTTTTTATCTCACTCTTAAGGGTATTAAACTTTGTCATACTCAATATCTTTTTCGACGCTAAGGTACAATTCACTTATTTGTATATATCCTTCATATTATAGCTTGATTGACTTAATCTTTTTTTTTTATTCATTCAGATAAAATTTTGTCCATCTGATACCATCTTAGAAATCCATTAACAATAAATTTAAGTCAATTTGGTAAAGATTATCATATATCAAATCAATATGGTATTATCATCTTAGTTTTTTTTTTATCTCACATAAATAATTTTTAAAAAATATTGTATGAAATTTTTTTAAGAGTAAGTGATGAAAAGTCTTTACTAATTAAATTAATTGATATCTTTTAAAATATATTAAATGAAGATGAAGATGAATCATAATACTGCTCAAATGATCTTAATCCAACCACAAGTAATAAAGTAGAAATGGGCCTGTAATAAGATCTGAAAGATAATTTACTTCCTTAGCATTCCCTAAGCAAGTGTACCTTCAAGAAGAAACCATTAAACAAAAGACAACAAGACTTCATTTGGAATGCGAAGGTTTCGTGTTGTAGCCTATCAACTGGCAGCTGTTGGACAATCCAATCTACTACTCAGAAAAAATATAGTATAGAGTACACTGTTGGCTTCTTTTATAATGTTATGACTTCAAGAAGAAACTCCATATAGTATAATTTTATGGCTCCAAGGAGCAACTCCCAAGAATACTTTATGTACTCTACATGTCGTAGGTCGCCCTGGAGATTCATATAGTACTCTTCTGGTTGAGTTTAATGGTGGTGAGAGGCAATGGGAAGAGAATGGAGGTGGTCTTCTTGGTCACCATCTCCAGGCTGATCTCAGAAGCAATCTGTCTTGGGATTACACCACAGTATCGCCGAGGAGATACCAAATTATTCTACTAAAAATCTCATTTCAGTGCCTCCTAGAGACAGCTGAGCTACTGTTCTTGAATCTTGCAAGAGTTGACCACAGTTGGGAGTTGGTGAACCTCTGGTCTGTAACGTATTTTATCCACTAAAAATAATATCATTGAAGTTATATTTATATTTCATGGTTTTAGATAATGTACATTTCTCTTTTTCTTATTGTTATGAGAGAAATTAAAGATGTCAAGATCTATCTATTTAGTCAACCTACTTTATTTTAGGGCTCTTGTAATATGCAAGTTCTAGAAAAGAGTGGAGCAATATAATTTATATTTCTGACGTATATTTTATTTATATTTAAGATATAAAAGAGTGGAGCATTTTGTCCATTACAATACATGGTCTAAATTTATGTCGCCAAGTGAGGGGATAATTAATGCCTGGTTTTATAGTCAATATAAAGAGTCATAATTGCTTCGGATCTGCATTATGCTCTGCCATGCACCAAATCGAAGTGGCACAGAGTGCATGTCATGAGATCATGGTGAGAGATTCTCATGGTGGGCTGCTGAAGCCATGGTTTGTCTTCGCTTGAGGTGATGACAAGGGCTTCAGTCCTCAAAATTCCTTGGCGTTGACCGTAGCTCGCACCAAAGCCGGAGAGGCTTAAAAGATATTTCCGCTTGACTCAGGCTGTGCATCGATCCTTGTCAGTTGGATCCACCATTGTTTAGCTGCATAGAAAGTTAGGCAGCGTGTGAGAGAGACTTTCTAGCTTCCTTCTTCTAACCCTGCGATACGCTGTGAACATTGACTCGGTTGCCTCGGTAGCATCAGTTAGAGAAAGAGAGGGTGCCGTGCGGCATCAACTACAAGAGGATAATGTCGTCGAAGAGGGAGAGGATAACGCACATCGATCTCGCCTTGGAGACTGCAGATGATGAGGTTAGAGCACTAGAAGAAGCTGAAGATGGTGGTGATCGAGAAGAAGAGGAGGAAGAAAAAGAAGAAGGTGAAGTAGCCATTTCCAATGAAGACAAGGAAGCAAATAAACATCAAGAGGAGATCCAAACGGAGGAAAAGGAACAAAGTTATGAGAAGACCACGGCAGAAGATGTGATCAAAGATGAGGTTGTAACTCCTACTTTTTGTTTGTGTTCATCCTTTTTGTTGCGAGTGTTAGGATTTTGACTTGCGAAGATGTTGCAGTTGTGCGTGTTACAAGCCGAGATGGAACGCATGAAAGAAGAGAACAGGATGCTTGAAGAGGCCATCGATCGCACCATGAAGGATTATTATGATCTACAGATAAAATTTGCAGACATCCAGCAAGAGGACCAACCAAAAGTAATCTTTCTGTCACCAAAGTCTTCTTCCGTTCATCTAAAAATGGATGATTCAACCCTTCTGTGATCTGATACACTCAGGAGCATCAGGTTTTCCTTTCGCTTGGAAGACAGAGCTCTGGTGAGATCAAGCAGGCTAAGGTAGCTGATCGAGGCAGTGGCTTGGCAGATGACGAGGAGCTGTGCTTGTCTTTGAGTCTCCATACCCATGTTGATCCACATCAAAGAGACGACGCAAGAGAGGAGAAAGGGAAGGGTCTGAAAAGCTGGGCCGCCGGCGAATTGACCACCATCACAAGTCAAAGCATCAATCCAGCCACCAGAAAAACTAGGGTTTCAGTCAGAGCAAGATGCCAAGGGCCTACCGTAAGTCCCATTTGACAGCCAAGGCTTTTGCATGACATGCACTCATTTATGCTCATGCACTCGTGGTAATTCCTATAGATGAATGATGGATGCCAATGGAGGAAGTATGGGCAGAAGGTGGCGAAGGGGAATCCATGCCCCAGAGCTTACTATCGATGCACCGTCGCGCCGGGATGCCCGGTGAGGAAGCAGGTAGCAGAACTAAATCCAGTCTTAATGCTGATTACCTCAGAGAAGATGATGAGGATTTCCACAACCTCACAGTGGTAGCTCACTTTACTTTGTATCGAGCAGGTGCAGCGATGCCTGGAGGACATGTCGATACTTGTGACGACCTACGAAGGGACACACAACCATCCCCTACCGGTCGGCGCGACTGCCATGGCTTCCACAACAGCAGCATCAGCTAATTCCTTATCTTCCTCGCCATTATCGTACCTGAACCCTTACCTGGCAAACCCTTCTCCACAGCTATCAACCATGCGCAGCTTCACAAGCTCTGCCGGCTACTCCGGCATCTTTGGTGGGAGGCAACAACTTGATATCTTAGGACCCCATCATCAAGCAACCAGCAGTGCTGCTGGTGGAGGTTCTTGGATATCCACTGGTCATGGAGTCTGGAATGGTGAGGATGAGAAGTCATTAGCAGAACAAGTTGGTGTCATTGCTTCGACCCAGAGATGACCTTTGGAGTTGCAGAAGCCATTAGCTCATTCATCAACGAGTACAAGTAGTAACAACAAGGAGTCGGCATTGTTATGGTCAGTGATTTTAGCTTAATCTTATGGGCAAGAGGCATAAATGATTGCCTTGTCAATAGGTTCTGCAGTGTTTGTTCACTGCTGATGAAACTTTTCTCTCTCTAGTTTTGCTTTGTTTTGTCATGATTTGCTTGTGATAACAAAAAAATGAAACACACTTAGAAGATCTTCATTGTGAAAGGACAGTTCGAGTCACATCAATGAATGATTAAAAGCTTTTATTGAGAACAATCAGTAACTTTTTACCTCAAATTAAAAAAACAAATAACAATGAATAAGAAAAAAAATAGAATTAAACTTGTTAATTCTGATATTATGAATAATATTATATCAAGAGGTAAAATATATTAAAAGTTCTATAAAAGAATAGATCAAATTGATTATTGATTTTTGAAAGAAGAAAATATATTTATATTAAATATAATGAATAGAATGTATATATAGGGATTATATAAACCTCATCTATTAGATTATGAAAGGATGAAATGTATAGAGTTTTGAAGTTGCAGTGAGTTTTCTTTATTGAAACAAAAAAATATTTTACCATATACTTATTCTTCCTTATGTAATAGATTTCCAACCTTATGTAATAGATTTCCAATAAGGTGAATTGATAATGTTATATTAGAAAAAGTACGAAGCTTGCGAAATCAAGAGTCGATTATTTAAATTTTTTTAAGTATTACATTTGTCAAGATACCAAAAGAAAATATCACAAAGCTTAAGAATAACGGTTAGAAATGAATCATGTTATGTTAAGAATAGTAGTTACAAACTCTACGATCCTATCACAAACAAAGTTATAATATCAAAAGATATTAAATTCGATGAATAACAGATTTGGAACTGAAAAAGGTGATGATCAAAAGCTATAATTTCATAAGAGAATGATATAATACAAATAAGCATAAAAGAGTATTTGCCTGAATCATCACATAGATCGATTATGTCATATGATTTAAGAAGTCGTTCTAAAAAGGACAAGAACGATTCATGAGTTATATTATGTGACTCAAAAGATTAATACTAATAATGATGAGCTTATTTTATTTTATTTTATTGAAGGATATGATCTATTAACATTTAAAGTAAGAAAAAATGATATATAAAATCTCATTATATTTTAAGAAGACCACCAAATGATCGATATTAAATGAATCTTCAAAATATAAAAAATTCACAAGAGGAGATGGAGAAATTCATGACCTGATTGGTTATAAAAGGATACAAATAATAGTATAAGATTGATTATAAAGAAATATTTACCCTAATAACTTAATTAGAGACAATAAGATTACTTATTTATCTAGTAGCTTAAATAAAATTAAAAAAATTATAAATGATTATCAAATCAGTATTTCTTAATAGATTTCTTGAACAAAAGATGTTAATAATCCCTTGGTTTTATTATCCATGAAAAAAAAAACAAGGTATATTAATTTAAAAAAACTTTTTATGGGCTTAAATAAGCCTCAAGATCATAGAATTCTCATGTAGATGTTTATTTTAGTTAAAATATTTTTTCTAAATATCCAAATATGTTCTCTATATAAAATTTAATTCTAATGGAGATATCATATTTGTATGCATGTATATAGATTTGATTTTTACAAGTAATAATCTCTCCATAATTAAAGATTTTAAATGAAAGAATTTAAGAAGATTGATTTGGGCCTAATGAATTATTTTCTTGGTATCAAAGTTATATAAGATAATGAAAAAAATATCATCTCAAAAAAATATTATGCAAAAAAAATTTAAAATAAATTCTTTATAGAAGATTATCACCCTACTAATATATCTGTAGAATATGACATTAAGTTGACGAAGGAAGGTGAGGTAAATCAATTAATTAAATTTATTGTAAATGTCTAATTGAATGTTTAAGATATTTAACATGCACTCTATGTTATTTGAAGTTGGTTTAATAAGTAGATATATGGAAGCTCTTAAGATGTCTCATTTAAATATTGTCAAAAATATTTTATGATATATTAAAGAGACAATTGACTATGGTATAGTATATTCATCATCTTAAAATTTGAAACTCATTGAATATAATGACAGTGATTAGATGGAAAACTTCAACAAACAATCAAAAGAGTACAATCATATTTGTATTTTATCTTGACAGAATTACATTCCTATGATCTTAAAAAAAACATATTATTGCTCTAGAAAATTGTAAAACAAAATATATATAGCAATATCTTCTTTTGTGTTTGTCATGTAACATGACAACTTCAAAATTTATCATAGAAGAAGTCAACATAGATATATGTTGATAAGTCAACTATAGCCTTAGCTAAGAATCTAGTTTAGGATTGAAGCATATTGATATAAAATTATATTTAATAAGAAATTATATCAAAAATAAAGAAGCAGAATTATTTCATGTCAAGACAAGTGAATAAGTAGCTAATATACTTACCAAGCCTCTCGAATTTAAAGTATTTTAATAATTTTGAAAGAAGTTTGACATTTTAGATAGAATAAGTTTAAAGAGAGAGAATGTTAGAATTAAACTTGTCAATTCTTCTAAGGCACCATGAAGAAGTTTATTGTATAAGAGGTGAAACATATTAAAAGCCTTATAGAAGATTAAACTAAATTGATTATTTGTTCTTAAAGAAGAAAAGAGATTTTGGAAAAAAAAAATTATATTAAATATAATGAATATAATATATCCATGGAAACTATGTATAACCATGTGTTTTGACACTGTAGTAAGTGTCATGAAACAAAGAATACTTTGTCTTGTCCTTATTCTTTCTTATGTAGTAGCTCTTATTCTTCTCCCTGTCTATTTCAAGAATGAATGATAGCTCTAATCTATCATGCATGATTGGGTTGTGAAGTATTTTTAAATTGTTGAAACCAATGTTTATTAGACAAAAATCTTAATACGAAAAATGCTTCTTTATGAAGGAAAAAAAAAATAAAAATCAAGATATGAAAAAATACTTTGAATTATCTATATTTCTTTCTAATGAATCCAAATAAAATGAAAGAAAATATTATGAAAATATTTTAAAATTTATGTTAGAGTCTATATAATAGGATTTATGTTTGATTCAAGATTAACTAAAAGATGTTTATAATTGATCTCATATAATAAAAATTTTAATTTTTTTATGAACATAAAAATGATATATCTTATTATATAAATTCTTTATCGATTTTTTGATATACTCTATTATTATTGATCTATAATATTTTTCTCTAGGTTTTGAGATCCTCACTCCCCCAACATAATGATGTTGATGATATTGGTATTTCTTTTTTTTTTTTCTTGAGATTGGTCCTTCTTCACTATTTATATGATAGGAAGTAGGAAGTCAAAGAAAGTTGGAGAAAACACCATTTGAAATCATTTTGAAAATACAATTATATACTCAAGTAATCAACCTGAGTTTTGATACCGTAAATATTATAAAATACTTATCAACTAAGTTACAAATATTTGTTATATAAGATTTCTTTTTTTTTCAGAACATATTGTGGAAGAAGGAACTTTCCTAAGATACTCTTTGGAGAGATTAGAGATAGTGTTAAAGAATATTTCTTGTCACACTATTTACCTATTTTCCTTGATTCAAAACATTTTTGCATATCTTCTACCATACTATCCATAATTGCTAGTGCAATGTGATTATTCAGCAAAATTCAAGCCTCACACTGACCTGATAAAAACCAACATTCTTTATCAGAGATCAAATCAGTGGAACAATACTTGTTCGAATTTTGTAATCATAATAAACATCAGTTCATCAAGTTCTCTGATACTACACATCACCAAATCGAAACCATGTTCTTTTGCCATCGAATCAATAAATCAAGTCAGCCTTACTGGTTTCAGAATCTGCTTCCAGAACTGTCATCGGATCATACATCAGTAAATAAGATCACTGTTGCCTACATGTTACATCAAATCTAATAAATACGTTCGGTTGCATCACAAGCCAAATGTGCTTCCAGAATATACCTGATTCATGTGTCCGTGGTCACATTACACTATTAATGATTCCAGCAGTCATGCGATCTTTGGACAGCGGAAGAAATCTGCAGATGCAAATAGTAGGAACAAATCAATTGCATAGTACGAACAAATCAGATTGAAGCATTTTGTCAACACTTCTGGCATATTTGGTTTTGTCCTCGTAAGGCTGGATTGTTCAACACTTCAAGATGTTGTCCCGTGAAGGTGAGTGACTCTTGAATATCTTCAGTTAAGAGCTCAACAAAAGGTACAAGTCTCCCATATGTTGTTTGAATTTTGATGACATATTTATTGATAACCTAATCCATTAATTTCACATCAGGTACCAGTCCTGTTAGTAGTTAGTATATGAGCTGCCATCCATCCATCCCTAAGGAACAATTGTTTATATGCATCATCGTGAATCTTTATCCACCGGAGATTTTGATCCTCGATTTGATTAGTCCTGCATCCAATGTAGACGTTAGTATGGGTTCATAATCACATTCCAAGAATATAGTTTGAAAATATGTTTAGTATCAGGAAACTTTTCATAGGGAAAAAATTTAATGAAGCTTTAAGTTTAGCATTTGATAAGTTCAAAATTTAAAATGTTTTACACTTGCAAACTAACCTCTCAAATCTTCATATATGCACACACATCTTAGAAATGCTGGATGTAAATTCATATTAGTCCTTACAGTAAGTCTATTCCTCACTTCCATATGTTCTCTCTCAACCAATATGAGTGAGTTTAGAAGTATATTTACATTTTTAATACGTATTTGAAAAAAGAATTATGAATGAATGTGCAATTGTGAGATGCCTTGAATGTGGTAAACAATAAATGAAAATTATCTCTTAAATGTGCATGACGTGTAAGTGTTGTTTAGTAAAATTATATTTCAAAAGTCCATTAAATATCATGTGACAAATTTACCCTTATAACATTTTTCATATATATTCAAAAGTGAATACATATTTTTATTTAAATAAATAAATTAAATGAATGTATGAAATCTTATAAAAAAATTCATATGATCCAGATATATAATAAATAAATAAATATAAGCATATAAATAAATATAAATAATTTTTAAAAATAAATTAATAAAATTTTACCACATAAAAGACATAAATCATGTTGGTTTCTCACTAAATTATGTCATGACATTAAGATACAAGTGCCCAGGGACTCAACGAAGCAAGCGGTGCGACGGACTTGTGAGAGAAAGAGTCAACTGAAATCAAGAGAAGAGAAGAGAAGAGGAACGAGGGTTAGAGTTTCTATTATATAATGACAATCTTGTGATTTTAGATAATGTTATAAGGAATTTTGAGAAATTTGAAAAATTTTATTAGCATCGGACAAATGCTGAAATACTAACACTACTCTAAGATAGCATCAGCATTTGAACATCTGCACTACAGCATCTAAACCAAATGTAATTTGAAAAAAATTATCAAATACCAATTCACATTTGACATGTGCAATGTGACCCACAATGCACATTTCAAATGTATTCCCAAACACACCCTACTTCCCTCACCTGAATCCCATTCCATCTGCTTCTCTCCCATTGCCAAATTATAGTATGCAAAGTTCACTAGAGTTCGACAAATAATAGAAGACTTATGTGACCAGCATTTAGAATTTCAAGGTTGTATATTAAAATCCAACAATTAGATATATGACATCGAATATACAAACCCAATAATTAGACTAGAAGTGGGAGTGCATTGGATCAGCAAGTTACTGATATGTTGGTTTCTCAAAAGAATTAAAACAATGACCTACTATATGAAACATTCTATTTGCTTGATAATACAAGAATATAAAACAAAAGATCAACATATTGTTAGACCCAAGTCATTCAAAATCAAGATATTTCTTGATGGTGAGAAACATATCTGTTTTTCTTTTAGGTCAGAAGTATCCAAAGAATTTTAAAATCTGGCTATTATAACTAATACCCCAACAAAAGATTAAATATCAGTAGATGTCAGTAGTGAAATCTTAAATATCTTATAATTTTCTTTATAACATCTTCATCAAGGATTAAAGTATTAAATATCTTATATTTTTCAGTATAACCTCTTCATCAAGGATCAGAGTACCACTGTCAATTGTGTTTGACCAGTGTTTTACATAATAAAAACAAAAGCCTTTTGCCAAATGATCTTTGCATTTTGATCATTCTAAATAGAATTTACTGGTAGATGCCAAAACCACAAAAAGAACAATTAGTAAAGCACTTATGATAAGTAATATGAATTAACCAAAACACAAACTCAGTTAAGGTCATCATAGCAAGTCAATTTATATCACCACAACTAAATGGAAACAAAGGAAAACTATAATACATGGTACACCAAAGAGAAATTAACACAACATTTACCTGATGGCCTAAAACCAAATATGGGTTTTCTTCATAATGGTTTACTTATATTCTGCTGATACAGCATTTATGTGACATCAAATTTACTGCTGTATATTCATTTGACTTCAGCTTTGATGATTAACTACTATCACTATCTACTGCCGGGGTGCCCTTCCTCTGCGAAACTGAATCAACAACTGTAGTTCATTCCCAAGTTCCTCTAGTATCCTCACCAAACGACATACACCAATCAGTTTTCTGCTGCATTAGCCTAAAGTCTAAATTGAGACAACACAGATACTAGTTGCACGCATCCCTGCTGTTATCGCATTTAGGTCATTAGTAATCAGTCTCTATGTCTCGAAAGTTCTGACAGTCAAAAAAAAATTTGAGCAGTTTGATTTGGTTTAGTCATTAAGTTTGTTCCTTATTTTGGTGAATTGCTGGATGCTATTGCATTTCTCTAAGTGTTTGACATTTTGAAACTTGTTTTCCTTCCAAAACTTTTTCTTGTTCAAATTTCCCCTGTTAGAATGTTGCAATTTATTTTTGTCATCAACATATATACCAATTTAAATGCAGATGAAAGAAAACAATCATTCTGACGGAAAAGATAGCACATGGACTATGAAGTTCGAAGCTTCGAACGGAATACCTGATCAGTTAGACAATGTCACAAATAGGTGAACTCCTCGATGATGGATGTGCGTGAGGAACAAGGTGAGGGAGGGGGTCTTGATGGGTGACTCAAGGTTTTGTCCCTAGAAGCGGTGATGGCGACGGCCATGAGGGTGTCGAGCTTGCACTACTGTGGTCAGCGCGTTGAAGTCCTCGCAAAAGGCCATCTGGTACTGCTCGAGGCCGGGCACCGCTGGACGGCACCGTCAGAGGGAACATGGCGAGGGACCACGTCCTTGAGCGTCGCCATCGGCGGCGAAGTGGGAAGACATCCGCGCCTGTTCGCGGAATATGTCGGAGATGGATCACCGGAAACCAAGAATTGCAACGTCAGGGCAGAGAAAGGGATCGGGCGCGAGTGGTCTGGCCCGGCCCATTACATTGATATAGCGGATCGCCACACAGATGGCCCGACTTCATAACGGATCGAGTCCGACAAACCCAACAAACCTAGAAATCCGCTAAGCACGGCCCGCTAAGACAGTACTGAACCGTTGATCGGTCAACTAGTCAATGATAGAAACAATTAGATTGCATGGCCTGAAGACTCAAATATAAAGGTTTCTACAATAATTCGATGCTAAATCATTTTAATCAGTGTCACTTCATCAAACTTTTGTATGAGTGTTCTCTATTCTATTTCTCACTTCCTCTCTTCTCCATTTCTCCTTAGTCTATTTTGTAATTTGCTGTAATAAGCTTGATGTAATCACCATATACATAAAATTGTAGATTGCATGTCCAGGATCTCACATAAATTGTGATGAAAGGATAACAAGTTAGTGTCACATAAATTGTGGATTGCCTGTCCATCAGTGTTATTTCATCTTGAATTTATAATCTTTTATACACTGCTCAAAGTTTGAGTTGATATCGGAATTTGGTTCAGCATAATGTTTTTTTATGGGTACTTTAAGAATTTAATTTCCATTTGCACTGACTGCACACTTCTCTCTCATCTTTTCTCCATCTCTTCTTGGAGTTCATGTTGTAGTCTTGGCCTCATCAATTGGATGGCCACTGACCACTGCCTTTTGTCACCCTCCATCATGTGGCCTTCAAACCAAATCTGTGTCCTCAGCTTTTCTGAAACTTTGCTGCATTCCACGAAACCTTAACCGAGGAAGGAGGAGGAGAACAGACTATTATTATAAGGGTATGCATGGCAAGCATAGCGGAAGCAAGTACAACAGCAGCAGCCACCACGAGGGTTGCCAAACAAGGTATAGGCACCTCTTGGCCGCATCATCACTGTCCGCGTCTACAACCTGTGTTTGATGCAACCTGTGAACTCTCATGTCACCTGCAGATGTTATCCATCCAAGACACCCTCTTCCCAAAGAACTCCTCCATGACACACTTGTGTTTGGTCTCAACCACAGATTCCTTCCCTCCTTGCGGAACTCGTTTCTTGGTGTTGCAGCTGCATGGATCTAAGTACAAACGACAACATATGGCTTGAAACTTGTCACCCACCACTAACCACAGCTTCTTTAGTGTGCATAAGATTCTCTCTCTCTCTCTCTCTCTCTCCTTTGTTTAATCTCGAGGACAGTCGATGATGTCGACATGCTACTGGTGATGCACAGGATAGTTCCATAGCACTAGAAGTTGCAGGTTCTGAGAGAAAGCACCCTTGCTATACTTAACTGGTAGACACAACCTTGATACTGACGTTGTTGGCCATGCTCGTTTCGTATTGCCAGTGAGTGTAATCCTATCTTAATGGCTTTGAATTGGCGTGCCAAGAATGCCCCTGCTCGTGTCGAAAACTAGGGTTTTGGCGCGTGGGTTGATGATGACAAGAGATCAAATTTCACTGAAGACTTGGGTTTGTGTTGATCAGTCTCTTAAGAAACCAAAATATTTCGATCGATTATAAGTAATACTTAGGTTTTGGTATCATTTGTCACAAATTTGATAGAACAACTGATCTGATAATTTCGTTAAACTCAAACTACTAACTAAAATATTTAAGATGAAGTTAATAATAATATATTCATTAGATTTTTATAAGTTAATTTTAATCTTACACACTTTCGATGTGAGATTAATCGAGATAATATAATTTTTTATTTAAATTCATAATCTTAATCATTTAAGTAATTTAAATATGATTGATACTCCTAAAATACTTTTCAATCCTAACACATTATTCTTCAATCGTTCTGACCAAATATGTGATTTGAGTATTTCATAAAATTTAAAGAAATTATAAAAGATCTGAATCGCTAGTTGAAATTTTCTAGTAAACCCAAAATATGAGACCCAATTTTGAGATTAAATATCAATATATCTATTGCCACGTGAGATATATGGCCATAACCATACAATGATTTTTGTTATAGTTAGATCAGTTCAGCTATCATGTCACTTATAAATTAAAATTAGAAAATATCAATGACTCCGATAATAGAGAAAATATTGATCCTTCTTCAAAGATAAATGATTGGAATAAATCATATTTTGGATCACACTTCTCTTTTAGGGACAGTACAGTTAGTCGTTAGCCTGTCATTTTCTTCCTGATAGATTATGTTCACATGACATAGTCACTATTTGATATCCAAGGCTCCACTGCAAAACTTTTACTGATCACTAAGAAGATCCATGATTTGTTTATTGACAACCCTACATGTTATAGATTATGATAAAACAAATCATTAATCGATGTTTTGTTTCGTTCTTTCGACTCATGGATCCTATTTTGGATTCCTTGATTGAGATTGCTCATGGGGAAGAATCGTTCAAGAGGAGTCAACAAAATTGTTTTGGTTTTATGTCAAGCCATAACTCAAGAAAAAGTCAAAATCATTATGATGATAGGTGAAATTGCTAAACCATATATAGCTCACCATGATGTAAAAACCAGTTAGTTCATGAAGCATAATTACAAGAAGGGAGGGATATCACAAGAACTTGAGTCCATAGATTGAGTTGAAGATGCTTCTATCTAAATTGGGCAAATCAGATGTATATATGACTTCAATCAAAAAAGCATACTTAAACAAAGTCGTAAGAGAACAATCTTACCATGATACCGATATTTGAATCTTAATATATCTTTTCCTTCATGATAAGCTACACGTATTCGCTTTTAGATAAGGTAGGTCTTAAGGCACATATTCTTTTGGAAATTTAGCAAGTTGAGAAAGTCATTCAAGTCAAAGAGATAATGAAGGCCTTATCTTTTAGAGGCATTTGTTTATTCATTTCTCTATTTTGTGAGATGTGTTCTTGCTACATATAGAAAGGCATAATCTCAGCCAAATCTCTTGTATTGCTTTTGTTGCATCTCCACATCACTAGGGTGATACGTGTGACGTATCTATCAAGCTTTGACAAGCTGGCATCTTTGACTTAGCACCATGTTAAGATCACATCCATGTACTCTTCTCCACCTACAAAGGCTAATATCCAATTCTTATCATCATTTTACTATTGCCGCTTGTTAGTGTAGTGATTCAAAGTTCCACTTTCATATTTATCAATCTCGAAAACAACTGTGCTTCTTATAATCCCATGTTTCCTCATCGAGTGTGTGCAGCACTCCATTCAAATGGTCGAAGCTACTAATTGAAATCCCTCAGTTCACAAGCAAAAGCTTCTTTCTTCACCAAGTGAGGAAGAAAGAAGGGTCATGATAGGTTGTTCAAAGGACCATATGAGCATAGTACTAATGCTTATGCCCTAAACGCTGAAGTTTACCATCAAAGACTGTGATAGAGTTGAAGGTTACAAGTTCAAGAACAGGTCCATTGACTGCGTACAGTACTGCATATAGTTTCGAGCTGTTGCTTTAAGGTTTATGCGGCGTCACATCAAGAGATAACCCTCCCTTCATCCCTAGGAAGGGTCACAATGTCAGGGGGACGGAGGGGGGGCTATCGAGTCAGTGACACACCAACCGACGGCAACAAAGACCATTGGCTACTCACGGAGAGCGGCACCAGCACGTAGGAGCAGGTGTCAGCGATCCATGCGGCGGGCGGTGGGAGCTACCGAAGTATGCGTTTAGCCTGTTTTGCCATCGCTTCTGCAGTTGGTCTCTCTGTGAGACCGCCACCAGCAGCGTTTTCTTTCGGTTTCTGTGTTCAAGAAGCAGTCATGAACTCATAATCACTATTATTATTCTCGCTCTATCTCTTTAGTCCTCTCATGTTAGAAAAATTCTACTAGACAAAGATATCTCGAGTAAGATTGATCGGAGCTAATATATATGAGATAGATATCGAGTTATCGAAATTTTGAATTGTAATAAAGAGAACTTTTGGAAGCAAAAATTGGTGTGGATTTGATTGGAACAGTTCAAAAACAATAAACTATTTGTGGTTTTGTGTTTTACTTCTACTGACAAGAATTGAGCGAGCACAAGAGTAATGACAAAAGCACAAGCGGGTTTACCGTCTCCTCCCCCTCCTTTCCGTTCCGGGTATAAAATAAGACGTCAAAAGAGAGGGGACTGATATAAAGAAGATCCAACCTGCACCAGATAGACATAAGAAAACTCTCGGCACCAAGAAAGAAAAGCTTACCTTCCTTGCTAAAGTTTAAGGTTTCTCCTCCACAGATCTCGTGCTGCAGCCGCCTGTTTTTTCCCTTTCCTGGTAACCTGCTGCTCTTAGCTGGTTGTTTGGTAGTGACTGTCGCCAGATCTGCAGATCAGCTAGCTGAGATAGAGTCGTGAGGAGGAGGCATGGTGAGAGGGAAGATTGTGATCCGGAGGATCGACAACTCCACCAGCCGGCAGGTCACCTTCTCGAAACGCAGAAACGGGCTGATGAAGAAAGCCAAGGAGCTCGCCATCCTCTGTGATGCGGAGGTAGGCCTGGTTATCTTCTCCAGCACCGGCCGGCTCTACGATTTCGCCAGCACCAGGTTGTATGACTCTTGTTCCGTCTTTGTCAGTGCTGGTTATGAGATTTGTGGGCTTCTTTCTTTCTTTTCTTCTTTGTTTCTTGAATGGAAGATGAATATCGATGGGTTGAACGGATGCATAAATCTAAAGGGTAGAAAAAGTGTGGCACATCAAACAGATCTCCTTTTTTGTATGCTTTTTCTGACTTTTATGATGTTGCAAGAATGATCTTGATTGATTCCCTCATTTGTTCCTCTTTCCTCCTCCCTCCTTCCATTCCATGCCTCTCTCTATCATTCTACCATCTACTCGTTCATCCATCTATCTATCCACCTCCATATCTGTGCTTGTTGTTGAATTGTGGCTGCTATTTTCATATACCCTTGGAATGGATCGAGTTGTTCCCTTCTTTTGTTTCCTCGGAAGCACTACATTATGACAAGTACGAGGAACACGAAGAACAATCCCATTCTATAGTTGTGTTTGATGGCCCTACCAAATCTCATGAATGCTGTGAATCCCTACGGATGTTTCCTCTCCAAGATCAGAAAGTGAAGCTGCACATGGAGTTCTTTGATGTCCTCCGACCAATGAATGTGGTTCCTTAGAGTTACTGTCAGCTGATCAGTGATTGCTGAACAAAACATGATCTAAAGTAGATCTTGACATCATGCGAGGCCATGATGAAGGCATTCACATGCATGCATCAGATGTTTCCTCTTAGGTTTTTGCAGTAAACTGCTTGAATCATCTTTAATATCAGCTGTGGAGATTGCTTGAGCAAAGACAAGGGATTTCTTTACCTTGGGTACCATAATTTCTAGTGTTAGAATTAGGAAGCTTGCAAATGCCATTGCCTATTTATATTTTCCACTAATTAGAAGGAAAAAAGGGGAATTAATTTCAATTTTTTTCCTCTTTGAGATAAACATATTATTTTAGCAGTAATTATTCTTGTCATACTCAATCATACTTACTTGTATTTGAGCTAGAAAAATTAGAATTTTTAGTTTGATAACTTGCTACCATGGTTCTTACATAGCTAAGGCTGTCTTTTACAAGATCATAAATCCATAATAACTAAAAAATTCTTTTGCATAGTATGCTATATCGATCAAGCTTGTCCGTAGCATAGCTAATGTTTTAATTTGTTTTCGCTTAACATCTCGATACAATTATAAAAACAGTTTAAGCATATTTAAATCGTTATAACTCATGTTCGATTTTCAGCATGAAGTCTCTGATAGAACGATACAAAAAGGCCAAAGAGGACCATCATTTTTCTATGACTGCAACTTCGGAGGTTAAGGTATATGCTAAACTTAGCGCGAGCTTATATACAAATTCATTTTTTATAAACACTTGTTCATTCATTTCATACTTTTGTATTTGCAAAACACCTTTGATCAATCTTCACAACATTAGTTCCATACTATCTATCTATGTGGGAGATGCATAAAGAAGATTAGGTATCATATTTTTTCATAAATATTCATGAGATCTGCAAAAACTTAGATACTTAGATTTTTTTTTTCTTTTTCCGATCTCACCGCTTAAGTATTAGGGTGTATATGGTTGTAATTTTTCATAAGGTGAAATATTAGGAAGCATATTAATGAATCTCAAGGAAGAATTAAGTCCCAAATAACATTGTTTTAATTACTTTGTTGTTAAAGAAAAAATAAACATAATGTTCATATTATGATTTTTTTGGGAAAATTTATGTTCTTAAATCCTTAGATACAAAAATGGTCAGATTCTGATTTTTTTTCGGAACGTAAATGAGGTCACAAGCACACAGTTTGTGAGCAAGAGTCAAGATCTAGGAAGAACTTAAAGAAAACTAGAACAAGAACATGTTCTTCATTTCATTTTCCTAAACCTCAAATATGATACATTTAAGTGTTTCCTTTTTCACCAATAAGCCTTCTCCCATAAGAGTTTGCTATTTCTTAGTATCACATGCATGACATAAAGAGGGAAAAGAAAAAGATTGGCTATCTCTTGTAGAGAAAGAGAGAGGACAAAATAATAGAATGGAAATGCAAGGTATCAAAAATATATATCCAAAGAAATTAATGCAGAGGATATCTTAGCATTCATCCAACAAAAAGACCACTTTAGATTTCGATTTCAAAATGAAATTGCTCTTACATCCATAAATAGATCACTGAACAAGAAATAACACATGAATATTCTCTAGAAAACAATTATGCTTAATCTCTCGTATCATTTGTATGTTGATACTTTATGTCGATAAGCTGGAGCATAATCCCTTAAACACTGTTTTAATCCTTGTAGAATTAGAAGTGTCGACCATTTCAGAAATAAAATTCATGGAATTTTAAATAATCTCACCATACTTCAATGAAATGCTATTCTTCTACCATGAACTGGATAAAAGTAACTGTGGAAACTTTCTTGATGCTTCACTTGATAGGCATTTTGACATAAGTTTCTTGATTGTTTAAAGCTTTACCTACAGACATGACTTAATGACATGGTGTCATTTATTTCATGCATCAAGCAGTTTATATTATTTATGCATATAATTTGTAGATTTTTAATAATTTGGTTCTTTTTTTCTAATTGGTAGCGTATATTAAAAAAATTAATAAGTTAAGAAAGAGTTTTGTTAGGCAAGTATCTAACATCGATCAAATTAATTGCTTTGTAATCGCAAGTTTTGGCAAAGGGAGGTAGCAAGCTTGAGGCAGCAACTACGTAACTTACAAGATAATCACAGGTATCCTCGTTTTACTTCACTTTGCACACTCAAAAGAAACCATGATTACTCGAAAGCCCTAATTTTATAGAACTTCTCTAATAACATTTCTTCAGTTTTCATTAAATATTTCCTTCATTTTGAGTAACACCATCAATATATGTGGTTTATGTTACTCGAATCGATACTATTATTGCAAATTTGCTAGCTAATCACAATTGCTTATGGTTCCTTAACTGAGCTATAACAAATGAGTGAAAGTTAATTAATCAAGCTACTTAGAAACATGTCTCCTTTTAACAACATGTCATATGCAAAGTATTATAGAATTATAAAATCTATAGAACGAAGTATAAACAAGTAAACAGGAACAGCATCTACAAAAGAAAGAAATTAATGATATGAAAATACAATTTTAAAAGACACAAAATATGAAGTTTCTGCTAATTTGCTGTGTGTCCATAAAATAATATTTGCACACTGAGGTTTCTTTCATTAATGTGTGAGTTCTGGAAAAATTCAACCTCATTTTGAATGGAATAGACTCCAAAACCATCAGATAAAAATGCAGGATTCTTTGGAAAAAAATTATGTCTTCATCATCATGGATGATAGACATCAACACCTTCCTCCTTGTGTAAGATTAGCTTTGGTTCTCTTTGTCACAATTGACATCTTAAGATTTACTACAAAATAGTTATGTTGGTGTTGCATCAAATCTATATCCTTTGTCAATAATTACTGGCCAACATCGAGCAGCAATTACTGTCCAATGGAAGACCATGTAATGTAAATGTTTGCCATGTTTGCAACCAAGAAATTGTTCTGATCATTCAGTAGTCGACTCACACACTATACCTCCTTGCCACAACATACGTAATATTTGGTTGATCAGAATACACACGTCTCTAGTAGAAGAGCACATAGTACATGTTTGCCAACATCTGCAGGCACTTGATGGGAGAAGAGCTCTCTGGCCTTAGCATCAAGGACCTACAGGACTTAGAGAAACAACTAGAGATGAGTCTTCACGTTGTCCGAACGAAGAAGGTCTCAGTTACCTTTCAACAATGAGTTTCTCCTTTCTTGTTCAGCATTCCTGGTGCAATGAATTGTTATTTTGCAGGACCAACTGTTGACAGATCAAATTCAGGAGCTTAAATGGAAGGTTCTGCCAATGGCAACCCTAATCATTCTGCTCTAAGTCTTACCTGCACCAAAAGTTGCTAATCGTTCTGTGGTCACACTGCAGGCAAACCTTATTTACCAAGAGAATGCGGAGCTTCATAAGAAGGTAACCCTCCTTAGTGAAGAAAACATGGAACTACATGAGAAGGTAGGACTTAGAAAGCTCATTTCGATCCGAAGTCTTTCCGGTGTATGTTGTCTCACACAAGCCAAGAATTCTAATCGTCTACATCAGGTGAAAGCAACAAGGGGTGAGATCGGTGACAGTGGAGACTCAGCTGTTCCATATGGTTGTCTTAGTATCAGCGAGGAAGCAGATGCACCGAATCATCTCCAGTTAAGTAGGCCACTAGAGCAAGCAAATGGAGTACAAATTGGAGCACCACAGCTACGGTAACTTCTCTTTCCTACAGTGGAACTTCATAGGTATCAAATGCTAGGTTTACTATAGAATGCTTAACCCTATTTATCACAGCCTTGGATTGCACTAAGAAGATCTCAAAGCTTCAACAGCATCATCTCCTGATGTGGTGTACTGAGAGGAGCTTCAAGGAGAATTATATATATATGTATATCATGTGATTTAACTAAAACCAATTGTTGTTCATTAGTTCTTCGCTATGAAGTTATGAATACTATTGATCCAGTTGATAAGTTTAACAATTTCTAAGATTGTTTTTGGACGTGCCTAAACCGACGAATCGCAGTTTAGTTCGAGATAATGCAAGAAACTACAACAAACAAAGAGATGAAATTTAATGTATAACAGCTAGTCGAGGAAGTAAAATTCTCTCAAATATCCAATACAATGAAAATTAAATTCATGTATCTTTCCCGGTCTTCATGTGAGAGTGGTTTGGTTTCTCCATGTAGATCGCATGAAGTTATGCATACCGACCTAAGGAGTGCTGAGAGTTGACTTGTTGCGACAAGGAAAGAGAGATTCTACTGCTGTTGTCGAAGGAGGAAAGAGCTGAGGAAATTATTTGTGTTTTGGGTCAAGAAAAATTCACGAGCGAAACATGTTCTGATCCAATCCAATCTGAGGCCTCAGAAGCCAATATAATATCTCACCCTTTAATACAGGCCTTTAAAAGTCAAATTCATTGACTAGAATTGAGAGTCATGTATGATCCAATTAATCTTAAAGATGTTTGCTATGAAACATCATCCCATCAAATTTTATACCCAAAGCATTTAGTATGGATATGGTGATGATGCCTTAAATATTGTTTGATGAAATCTTGAAGCTATCAATTAGTTTGACAGGTAAAATTCTTAATTGATTCCTTTGAAAAATAAGATAAAATGGAATTAGAAAAAGGTAAAGGATAAGTCACTCAACAAGCCACAGTTATCACACAATTCCTCCACCGCCCATAATTTCATGATAGGAAAGCGACCAATCATTGGAGGCCTATCTGCCACTTGTCGGTCGCGTAGTGGTCAGGAGGCGGGCGACAAGATCTTTGGTGTTGCAATTGAGGTGGAGGAAAGCAAGGAAAAGATAAGGAATCGGTAAATAGCCGGAGAAGAGAGAGGGGAATCGCCGGAAGTCAACAGCAGCAGAGCAGAAAGGAAGGCAGCTGCCGAGATTACATTCATTCCGGAGAGCTATGGCGGCGTTCGCAGCTTCTTCTCCGGCGGCGACGGCGGTGCTAGGCGGAGCTCGCCTCTCCTCCTCCAGCTCGGCCGCTCTCCGGACCCCTGTCCTCCACCTCCCGCCGCCGCCTCGCCGTCACTTCTCTACCCTTCCCCTCCCTCTTTCTTCAGGTATCCTATCTTCCATCAACACTGGCTTTAATCTTCTTTCTCTCTATCATGCCAATTTCACTGCCAAGTTCGAATTTTTGAGAGATTTGTAGCTTCCATCTCCTCCATTGTTGTTAGGTTCCCTTACTCGCATTGTAGAATAAGGACAGGGAAACAAGTGTCCCACTCCTAACACTCACATCAGATTTAGATACATCGACTGATTAACATTCTCATTGGCAGATGCTGCCAGATTCTCCTCACTCCGGGTGAAAGCATCTTCTTCCTCGGAGGAGTCATCTGGCTCTGTTCAAACTGATGAGCTCCTGGCGGACTTGAAGGAGAAAGTATGTCTCAACATTCTTTTAAGTCATGTCATCGTCTCCTAAATGCTCCAACTGATAACGTTGCAATGACAGTGGGATTCCATCGAGAACAAGTCTACAGTCTTCTTGTACGGGGGAGGTGCACTCCTTGCAGTGTGGCTATCTGCCGTCGTCATCAGCGCTGTCAACTCGGTTCCTCTGGTAGACGCTGTCAACAAGTCCATTGGTGTTGTTTTGAGCAACTGTGATAGGAATACTGATGTTATAATGTCTTTTTGTATTCAATCAAATTGAGACAAAAATGTTACCTACTTGCAGCTTCCAAAGATCATGGAGTTGGTGGGACTTGGATACACTGGTTGGTTTGTGTATCGCTACCTACTCTACAAGGTGAGGCTTAAGATCCAAATGATCTCATCGATTTTCTTGATCGACTCAAAACTTCCTTCATTAGATTTTTCTATTTCAGTCAGCATTAATGACTTGATGATCACAACCAGTGGAGATTAAGACAGAGAAATAGATTCTTACTAAAACAAAATAGTCATGGGAATCATTTATAGCAGCTGAAGTTTGAAGAATGCACATTATCGCAACTATGATGCATATCTACTTGTTTATCATCATCCTTTTCCTGAGAAGCTTCGCTTGTCATTCACAGGACAGCAGAAAAGAGTTAGCAACTGACATTGAAGCTTTGAAGAAGAAGATTGCTGGAACAGGCGAATAACTACTGGATGGAGTTGGCTGGCAAATGTGAGGTTGCTCTTGATGAACTGTATAAGACACTATTATATGCCATATTTATCAGTGTTTAATGTTATTTCTTGGATCGAGAGTGTTCATCATTGTAATGCCAATAACTACTTGGGATTAGAAATTTTTCTTCTGAAAAAAATGTAATTTTTTTCCGATTATTTCCTCAAACTTCTGCCGGAAGATTATGACAGAGTGCAAGAGTTCTTAGTTCATATAATGGAGAGCACAATTAAAGATCCAAGATAGAAAAGGTGAGAGTGAGCCCAAATGGTGGGTTAAATTAGCCCCAAATCACTGGCCCAATCTTAATCCAAATCTCTTTCGAGCTTGAATCGAACCTCACTAGCCCGATCGTCTTTGGCAGCAATGTACGGACGACAATGTACAATCATGCCTTACGATACGTGCAAACAATAGATTGTCGTCTTCGACGGCTGGATGACTCTTTCTGGTCTGTGCTTATGACTTCATCTCACACCTTCTTCCTCCCCAAGTAAAGCAAAACAAATATAAACCCTCGATCGAAATCAATTCGAATCCATTAGGGTTTTGTATCGCCGCCGTCTCCAAAATCCCCATTCTTCTTCGTCCTCCTCCTCGTGCTCTCGGAAGAAAGAAGAAGAAGATGGCCGCGGTGTCGTTCCTGACAAACGTGGCGCGGGTGGCGATCGGGCTGGGGACGGGCGCCACGCTGATGAACGCGTCGCTCTACACGGTGGACGGTGGTGAGCGGGCCGTGCTCTTCGACCGGTTCCGCGGTGTGCTCCCGGAGACGGTGGGCGAGGGCACCCACTTCCTCGTCCCCTGGCTGCAGAAACCCTTCATTTTCGACATCCGCACCCGCCCCCACACCTTCGCCTCCAACTCCGGCACCAAGGACCTGCAGATGGTCAACCTCACCCTCCGCCTCCTTTCCCGCCCGGACGTCGCCCACCTTCCCACCATCTTCACC
The DNA here is from genome assembly GCF_036884655.1 of Musa acuminata AAA Group. Lineage (NCBI taxonomy): Eukaryota > Viridiplantae > Streptophyta > Magnoliopsida > Zingiberales > Musaceae > Musa > Musa acuminata. The sequence continues at coordinate 31,311,403 of NC_088351.1, read as the reverse complement.
TCCCTCGGTACCGAGTACGACGAGAAGGTCCTCCCATCCATTGGCAACGAGGTCCTCAAGTCCGTCGTCGCCCAGTTCAACGCCGATCAACTGCTCACCGAGCGTCCCCACGTCTCTGCCCTCGTCCGGGACGCCCTCATTCGCCGTGCGCGTGACTTCCATATCGTTCTCGATGACGTCGCCATCACCCACCTCTCCTACGGCGTCGAGTTCTCCAGCGCCGTCGAGAAGAAGCAGGTTGCACAGCAGGAGGCCGAGCGCTCCAAATTCCTCGTCGCCCGCGCCGAGCAGGAGCGACGCGCCGCAGTCATCCGCGCTGAAGGTGAGAGCGAGGCCGCCAAGCTCATCTCCGACGCCACGTTTGCTGCCGGTACTGGCCTCCTCGAGCTTCGCCGGATCGAGGCCGCTCGCGAGATCGCCACCACCCTCTCAAAATCGCCCAACGTCGTCTACCTCCCTGGAGGGAACAACATGCTCCTTGGTATCAACCCTGCCGGCATGGTACAAGGCCGGTGAACTTAGGGATTCCTCTCCCCTGTTCTCTTCCCTCACCTTCCTTATCCTTCATGAAGGTTTTACTTCTACATTGATCTTGAACTTGCTCATAGGAATGTTTGATGAGGAGTGTTTTGGTACTGTAGTCCAATGATGTTTCCAATTCAATAATGCTTCATACTTGGTTCGTTTGGACCTTTATTCTGCTTCATTGGGTTGACAAACTGTGATGCTTAGCTTTAAAAACAATGTGCTTTGTGTTCTACCTCGCTGCACATAACAGTCTTCATGTACCTCTTATGCTCTCATTTGTGCTCTTTGAGTACCTTCAAGTTTCGTTATCCATGTTGCCAAAGTTTTTGAATGTTCATGATGACATCTTATACATGGCTCTTTTCTGTTAGTTTAAGATTAGTCTATTTACTTTTGTTTTTGTCAGGATGTAACCCCTGAAATCCATGTCTAATTAATTGCTGTGTTATGTTTATGATTTGTCTATATGCATTGGATATTTTATGAAGTTCTAGTCATATTCAAAATGCTTGTTCGATATTTCTTTCTTGGTTTTCAGTAGCAATATTTTGTATGCATATACGTTGATGATTATCTTTGGTACTATCTCTTTTTTATTATTTACCAACTAAACCTTCTGGAAATTGTCTTTAGGTTTCCCTTCCTGTCAAGTTTAGTGAAGAGGAGGTATTAGTGAAACATGACTGCATTAGCAATGTGTTAAGTGAGGGTATGCATTGGAAAATTATTTAGGGACATGAAGCTCAATCAAGGGTATTCACCTTGCATGCAAACGATTTCACTTCTATATGTTGGAGAATTACCATAAAAGGTTTTTTTTAATACTGAAAAACAAATTTATTAGTAATCAAGGGCACATAAAATAAGCTCCTCAGCTCTTTAACACCTTAATTTGCTTTCCAGTTTTTGAACTGCTTTACTGTCTGATTATGGAGAAACAAACAAATATAGACATGAAGGAGTTTTATTCAACAAGAAGATAGCTGATGTCTATTATCATGGGTTATCATGCCACGATACAGGCAAGACATATTGTAGCACACATGGTTAGGTGATTAATTTGGTACGTTTTCTGTTTCATACCAATTGCAAGTTTGGTTTCCAGCTTCACAGTTTCTAGAAATAAGCATGTCAGTAAGCCTTGGAAGATTAATTCTAGTCTCGCTTGGAGGATTCTGGAGACTGTTTGTTGCGTCATCTCTATTGGAAAGGTGCTGATTTTGATTTGCATCATGCCGTTGTCTTAATGATTTTGTTGGAGCCTGTTTCTACCTGCTAGCATATTCTTTTTTTTTTTTTTTATCGTGTTTCATATGACAACAGTCTTGGCAACCAGATGATTGATAATTTATTGAAACATGGGTTTCAAAGTAGTTTTTGCTATTATCTTGTTAATACACTGTGAGAAGCTTGTTTTATTCCTAGACCAGGTTTTGGAAGGAAAAAAAAAGGTAGAAAGATGATACAACATTGATATTTTCTAGCTTCAATGTCTCAATTTATTTTCTGCACTAGACACTTTTGGAGAAGAAATTGAACTAGCTGGATTTCATCATAATTTTTTTAACAAAGGAAAAAAAGGACTTTCATATTCAGTTGATAGGAAGCTGATACAACGTTGATTGGATTAACTGATTGCAATTGATTTTGCCATGACATGTTTTTTCTCAGATCTAATGGACTTGTTTCCTTGCCTTTGATTATGGACAATTGAGTTATTTTACATAGTCAGAAAAATCATATACCAGTTGGCTTGTTGCTAAACTAGGAAATTAATTAAATTTAATCTGGTTTTCCATAGTTGTTCTGGAGTTTCATATTGATATCTTCCTGGTTAGATACATTTGGAAGAAATGATATTAGCATGACTCAGTTGGTTTATGCTGTGGAGGGAGATTATATGATATAGAAATTAATCAAATATTATACTGACTGACACCCATGGAAAAAATTTGTTTATCTTCAGTTTACTGAAAGTTGAAATTCATATAAATGCTAAGCCAAAGCATTTTATGTTTTGTACCTTGTTACAAGCATCGAGTTTCTTAGAGTTGGATAAAAAGATATAGAACGTGTCATTATTGAGGTATAATCTTAATAGAATTTTGTGGTTTTGGAAAAAAAAAAGGTATTTCGATTGAATAGTAAAAGAGGCATGTAGTCGTGAATTAGTATCCAAGTCCTACTTTCATAAATACTATGACAACATATACAGAAAAGTGGATTCAATTTTAGGGTACATGAAGGTTTTTTTGGAAATGGTCCTATAACTAGAATAATGGTGCAAGTTCTGGCAACTGATGCTTTGTTCCATTGTCCTTGCAACGGACTTCTATAGTTGATTGATAAACTTAAAATTGCCTGTTAGATTTCAGGTCAAGTATTTGCATGCCTGTATGGTGCATAATTTTCTCTCTCAACCTACAGGACCTTTTAGGCGAAATTCTTACAATCTGTCTTGCCCATATCATCATGCCTTCAGTAATTCTCCAGCATGTACGGTATTTACCTGGTATCGATGACATGAAATATCAGGAACCAAAGTTGTGACCATCCCTAATATAAAAGAAATGTTGTGATATGATATCCGAGTTTGTTGTACTCGTATCCTGAGATAGCTGTGCAAGCTTTATGCAATGTTATTTTTACTGAGTAAAGTGTTCTAAGATCAGAATGAGCTGTATGCTTCCTGTCAATATCTCTTGAAATGGTATGGTTAGAATGTTTGTGGCATACAAACGAATTAGACAGTTATAGTTTTAGATGGCTTACTCACGACCTGTCTATGCTTCTTGTTTAGAATATTAGCTTGTATAGCTTTTTTTAGGTTTTAGTTGTCATAGTTACCTCCATTAACTATGATTTGCTATATGTTTGAATTAAATAAGTCTTTTAAGCAATTAGAACAAGTCGTGCTTATTGATAAGATGGTTTATGTAATCATTGTCATTTGGCCTGTTATTCCAATGATGATGAAGGTATATTAGTCATGTTTGTTGACTGTTGTGAACTAGTTTAGTGTTACAACACCAATCTTTTCCGGTTACTGATCTTTGTTTCAAAAGCATTCAAATCTTTGTTTATATTTCTGGTGATCTTTTTTTCCTTCTTGTACTATTAATGCTAGATTGGTCTTTTTAATGTATAGCAATATTAATTAGGACATCTCATCTTATTAGACACAAATTTTTGGCTCACCATGCAAATTTGGAAGTAATACAATTATTTATTGGATTAATTACATATTATCCCTTGCAGTTAGATCTCTTTAGCATATCGTTTCATAGACTTAAAAAATTTATATTAAAATTTTCATAGTTTTGAAAGTAAAATATTTAGTCTCATTTATCCTAACGTCATCGGCTTTATCAATGGAAAATATAACACGTGACGGTATGTGCATAAAGGATACCAAAACGATGAGCTAAAAGATAATTTCAATTGTGGTGACGGATGATGACATCATGGGTGGTTGTGATGGTGGCCAGTAATAATGATGCAGTGGTCAACCTTATCAATGTCGATCCAAACATTGACGACAAGGAGAAAGAAGAGGCAAAGTGATGAAGCATTTGCGTTGACACCAGAGGAAGAAGAAGAGGAGGGAGCATCTGTGTCGACGTCGCACCGCTCTGTCTCTTCTTCCTTCTCTAGCATCGTGTTGCGTATGCGTCAATGTTGCACTCAAATCCTCATACGATTGTTTCATTCGATGGCATGATGGATTCGAGGAAAGAACGATGGGTGGCGAGGAGGGAGAGGTCATGAGTGAGCTTGGCGAAGAGGCACACTTACTTCAAGCTCTTGAGCTTTAGTTGGTGTGCGAATGACGCGTACGCCCTGGCCACAACGACGTTGTTGTCGACCTACTTTCGAATCAGCTTTGCTCGCAATCAAAGGGGGTCCAATCATATGACGAGGATTGATCGTCACACAAAATGAAGGCCCGAAGAGAATAGAACCGACGACGAGAGAGACAACAAACTCTCATCCTCCTTGCTCACCTTCGACTCACGTGGTGGTGGGGGAGAGTATTAAAAATATGGCGGCGACAAATACGACAAGCGAGACAACGAAGAAATGATGGATCGTCACATTTCTATTAGCCTTCAGATTGGGAATCACCATTTATGCTAGGGTTTCGAGATCGATCGATTGGATCCACTCTACCTCACTTGCCTCCTCTTCCTCATCTCTTTTTGTCGTCGGTAACGCAGATGCCACACTTGCCTCATCTTTCTCTTTCGATGCTGGCGCAAATGCCTTACTTCCCTCCTCTTCCTCCTCTGGCATCGATGTAGATGTCTCGTTGTTTTTCCTCTCGTTTCTTCTGTCGTCAATGTTTGGATCAACATCGATAAGGTTGATCATCACATTGTTGTCATCAACCACCCATGGCATTATCATTTGTTCCTCTTGTTTCTTCTTGTCGTCAATGTTTGGATCAACATCGATAAGGTTGATCATCACATTATTGTCATCAACCACCCATGGCATTATCATTTGTCATCATTATTGAAATTATCCTTTTGTCTATTATTTTCATGTCATTCATGCATATGTTGTCATTAAGATAAATAAGATTAAATATTTTAGTTTCATAACTATAGAAATTTCAATATAAATTTTTAAGTATACTAATCAGGATATTAAAGAGGTCTAACTACATGGGTTAATATATGTAATTAACTTTTTTTTCACAATCACACTAGTCAAGTTTCTATAACCTTTTTTTTCTAAGATTTTATTATATTTCATAAGTATTTGTTAGATTATTTAGAGTTTCTATTGTAGCTGGAATTGGCGGCGAACATCTCTCTATGTTAGAGGCTGAAGCCCTGTTTCTTAACTAGAAATTCAATTATTGTTATTCTGGTGCATAAATTTTAGAAATTAGATGAGCTGATCCTAAATGGACTTTACGGTTTTGTGGTTGTGTTGTAGATCAGATGAGATTGGAACAGAGACTCAACCATGTCAAATAATCGTGACTAGAAAAGAAACTTCCATTTCAGGTGTGTGAGACTCTACCCATTGGAGGAGGCTTCCACTGACATACATTAAGGTTGGTCCACAACTTATCAACATCTCTTTATATGTAACTCTGCTCCACTTAAAACTCGTACTCGAATACCAAATGACTAACTGCAGGCAGCTTTAGAATCTGATTTCCAAGAAGCAGTGTATCGATAAAGATTAAAGGCGCTATATTGGATCTAATTCTATTGCTGCTCTGCCAATTCTCCATAGTAATGATAGGCAGCATCTTCATGTGTGTGTGTGTGTTATACCATCTTACCCAAGGAGACTTGTGGCCCTTCAGAAAGCGAAAGGGCTGTAAGATGATTTGTCGGGGCAACGATAACATCTTTTATAAGGTTTTCTTTGAAGTCGTTGCAGTGCACGAGGATCCCACGGTGCATGGCCTGAAAAGAACCAATGCGCACGATCTTATGAAAAGAGACGTGTGACCGTTCAAAATGCGAAGAGCCATAGGTTTCGACCTGATGTCCACTTCGACGACCGATGTGATCTCAAGATTACATCCCAGTATTAGTGTTTGTTTGATCGAATTGGTCGAAACCGATGAGTGCTAGTGTACCGGTCCGATTGATGTCTTCTGAAGACAAAGTGTCCTAACTCATTGCTTATAAACGGGGGTTAATTATAGATTATTTTTGTAGTTAGTTACTTTTAGCATTATAATTTTTATAATTTAAAAAAAAATTATATTGATATTTTTATTGTTTCGTAAAGTGAAACATCTAGATTATTTATCCTAACATATCAATTTTATTAATAAAAATATGAAAATAAAAAATAAAAAAAAATAATTTTAACATTTCAATTGATGGTGACTGACAACATTAGTGGTGGTAGACGACAACATTAGTGGTGGTAGACGACGATACCACTGGGAGCCTTGGATGACTGTTGTGAATGAAAAGAATGACGACGAAAGATGATGGTCGCTCAACATCGACGTAGTTGTCAAGCAATCCTTTTGTCATTTTATGTCTATGCCATTTGCATTGGCCAACGCAAATATGAAAGACAATCCATGGGCACTTTGTATGTATAAATTTTAAAAATATTATATATAATATTTATATTTTTTAGTTAAATACTATAATTATGTACATGTATCAAAAATATTATATACATAAGAAAATTATTTTGTTCAGTAAATTAGTATATTTTAATTTTAAGATTATCTTTTTTTATTGTACTCCTATGGATAACAATAATGAAAATTAAAATATTATATTCTACTATATATATATATATATATATATATATATATATATATATATATATCATCTAATCCAATTAAAATATAAAAAACAATATTAACAGTACTTGATAATAAGATGACATCTTGAGATTGAACACCAAGATCAATCAAATATCCCTAAACATATAAAAGTAATATAATGTCAAATAATAAAATTAATATTTTACAATTTTAATTATTAAGACATCGACTACTCTTATCTATATAAAATAGTAAAAAAATATTATTGATATTAAATAATCTCTTCTTAAGTATATAATATCTCAATAACTTTTTGTCATCGCCATTCAATTTCCCATGTTAAATATACAAGATTGATGAATTTATGAAAAAGTCTGCAAGAACAGCCAAATTAAGATGATAAGACAATAGAATCACAATATTGTGAGATTATTGACAATGTTGTAGAATCGAGAGACAGGGAACAATAAGATTCCCCAACAGAGTGCCGTGATTATCACAACCATAAGTGCCAAATAAACAGGTGCAGTTTACACTTCAACTAAGAACATGAAATTGTTGACAAGACAGTCCCACAGCTAGGAGAAGAGCAGGTTTGCACTGTTGCACCGTTCATTGTTTCCCGATTATGGTGGTCTCCGCGATCATGGAGGTGACAACATATGGATCCATGTTTGAAGCTGGCCTCCGGTCCTCAAAGTAACCTGGACAGATGGAATTACACACCCATCACCACAAAGTTTAACACCATGATTTACTTAGTAAAGTTGATGCAGGAAATGCTATGAATCTAAGTTGAAAGAAAGACAGAAGCAGCTCTCGGAGAAAAGAAATTTGACCTTTGCCATTTTTCTCCGTCTCTCGACCCACTCGAATGGAAGCACCACGATTAGCGACTCCCTGCCAATCAGAATAAGCAATCATGAGAAAAATCGTTTCCTTCGAATAAGGAGTCCTCCAAGACCTTTTGTTATAATTCAGACAATCATCACATACCCATAGGAAGGTGTTAATATCAGCAGTCTCATGTCGACCAGTAAGGCGGCGCTCATTTCCTTCTCCATATGCGGCAATGTGCTCCTTGTGCCTCTTGCCAAGCTTTTCAATGGCACTCTTAATGACTTCATATCCTCCATCGTTTCTCATGGATTTGGTACTGAGAGCAACATATCAAACGCAAATTAGATAACACCACAAAAACATGAAAACACTAAATAAGTAGTTGTTGACTTGATTGCACAAAAATATGAAAAATACTGACAGGTACTTGGTGATCTGATTGCAAGACAACAACTAGAAAGGAGGTAATAATGTTTTATTACCTGTAATTTGTGTGGGCACCAGCACCATTCCAGTCTCCCTGATAGAAGAAACACAGCAACAACAAATAATAATAATTTCAATATCAAGCAGCACAATTTGGCATTGCCTGTATGTATTAGGAAAAAATTGCAGAATGACAACTAATTTGACATGTAAAAAGCTAATGAGAATGTAAATTTAGACCTGGATCGGCTTCGGGTCAAAAGAGAGTACTACTCCTGCTATCTCAGTGATTCTCTGTTGAAAAATTTAGTTTGGTTAGACATGCCAATCATGGGTTCTCACACGGCAAGTTTTTTTTTTTAACATGAAATCTATGTGATGAGATTTCCAGTACGATGTAATTACCTCAAGAATGTAACGTGCAACCCATAGTTCATCACCAGCTGAAATACCAACAGCAGGTCCAACTTGAAACTCCCACTAGAAATCACAGAAAGCAGTTGTTCATTTCAAGTAGGACAAAGAGCAAAACTCGCAGTTATTGAAATAAACAAAAGCTGTTACCTGTCCTGGCATGACTTCCCCATTGATACCACTGATATTGATACCAGCATAAAGACAGGCTTTGTAGTGAGCATCAACTATGTCACGGCCAAAGGCTTTATCTGCACCAGCAGAACAGTAATATGGGCCCTGAAATGAAACTTGAATGGATTAGATCTAACTGAAAATGTTGTAGTCTAAGTTCATGATTCAATTCTCAAGAAAAAATGATTTGGTAAAAGCAACTTGACAAAGTCAAGCAGAGTAGAAATCATTATGCTATTAGCCCAAATAGATCACCCAAGTAATGCTACTAATGAACAAAACAAATAGGCATGCATCATTTTTCTATTTCATGATCTCAATTGAGATCCTCTGCATACTTTTCTAGCATTTTCTAGATGAGAAGAAGTATATGATGAATCAATTTGTTAGAATAGAACGAGTAACATTCGTCCCAACTGTTTTGATTATTATTTTCTTTTGCAGTCTTCAATTTCATAGAATAGACATCAAACTTTAAGAAAAAGTTTAGATATAAAAAGAGTAACGGGAGTTGTTTAATATCCTGATGTTTAAAAAAGAATCAAAATGTACAAGAAGGTCACAATATATCTATCTTTCGGCAACAATAATTGCATTATTAAAAGATGAAAGCAAATAAAAAAAAGGCCTATCATGTCAACACCAATGAGTCTAATTAAAGATATATTACCTGAGGACCAGGAAAGCCACCAACAGGCCACCCAAGAGGCCATTTGACATCCTTTTGCAAGAGGGTGTACTCCTGCTCAATTCCATACCTGAATAGAAAAAGAAAAAGTGATGAACCAATAATAAAGATCCATTACATCAGAGGAAGACAAGTTTGAGATAGACAAATAATGAAATTTAGGAACACACCATGGCACTTCAGCAACAACATCAGGATGGCTAAAAATCTTAGCAGCATTGTGCCTCTTGTTAGTGGGGATTGGCTCTCCGGCTGGGGTATAACAGTCACACATAACCTACAAGCCAACAAAATAAGAATGTGGAGTTCTATTTACAAACATTTATTTACTTATATGATCATCCCCCTAGGTTATAAGATGGAAAGATAATACCAAACATAACAGCAAAGCATGATAATAGTAGCAATATTCAAATATTATTAGCTATGGTATCCAGAGGGGTACCGGCTAAAACATTATACCCCTTGCAAATATTATGTCGTAGTTTTCACAAGTAAAATTATTTCACAAAGCCAACAAAAGAAATATATGATAACATGAAAAATGAAATAATACTAATACAGATAACCTTCATTCATAACACTGAGCACATGGTAACTAATTGTCACATCAAATATAATGGCTTAGATTCATTGCTTAATGGGTTACAACTGAATGTGGCATTCAGATTTAGTTATAATGCCTGAGATATTGACCCTAGTTTTAGTAATTTTTACTTTATTGAAATGGTATTTTACTAAAACAGAGAGATTTCATATTTTAGAGTGTCATTTTTCTTTCTTTCTTCCACTCACGAAGATAAAAGGCCATCTCAATGCATCTTGGCCGAAACAGCAAGCATATGATGTTTATGTACATCAAGTTAACATGCTGGCTTGGAGTAATTTTAATTCTTTCAAAATTCATGGAAAGCATTAGCTAAATGGGATTGTATTGGAGAATTTATGCATAACCAGCATTAACCAATTTGTTGATTTTATCCCTATGTAAACTATACAACAAATATTGTTTATTAATAATGTAAAGTATATACTACATGGGTTCAATTTTCCAAAAGAAAACTTCAATAAGACTGTGATATTTAACTTGTTTATAAATGAACATTATTTAATAGCTATGAGTTGATCAATTCAAATTTAAGCTAAGCAAATATAAAGAATTAAATTAACACAACAGAAATCTAAAATAGCCGCATTGGTGACAACTCCATGTGTTGTTAATGGAATTAACACAACCAATGTTTTCATAAAATTGTTATGTAAGTTATTCAACTAAAGAACTTGTTAAACTTTTATTGATACATATACTAGGCACGAATATGGATAGGATAAATATGACAAATGCTGAGTCCAGTTGATGCTGGATGATATATGAAGAATATACTTACAAGAATGTTATTTCCCCTCCTGAATGGATCCTTAAAAATGGCTTGAGGACTACACAATAGATGAAATATACAAATGTTATCGACAGGGAAACAAACAAAGGCAAAACAGAAAAGCAATCATAAAAATAGAATACCATAAATGTAAAGAAGATGAAACACTTACTACAAGATCACTTCACTGTCGTCACCCGGAGCTTGACCTGTGCTTGAACCATCATAGTTCCAGGTGGGTAGCTTCGAAGGATCGCTGACAGGACCTGGGAGAGTCTGCAATAAGAAATGATAAGTGCTTCAATCAGATCAGACGGGATGATCAGCTTAGTATAATTAAGAAACAAAATTGGCGGGTTTAAATGATATGAAAGTAAAAGATAAAGAATCCAAGTCTTACCCTAGCCTTGCTTCTTATATCCAAACCCGATCCTCCAATCCTAAAGTACATGGTAGGCGTATTAAGTGTCACATAGTAAAAGTCGAATCAACAGACTAAAATCACAAGGATAAAAAACTCTAATGAGGTCTCATAAGGCCAAATCAATCCCCGAGCAAAAAGATTAAGACCAAATCAGCTAAATGTTAGAGAGATCAAACCAGCAAAAGAGACAGAGATCAACCTCCGATTTTGATCTCAGGATACATAGAACCAGAAAAGTTTAGTCAACACTTGAGTCGAACTCAACTTAAAAACGATGAATCAAGGACAATAACAGTTTAAAGTAGAAAAAGAGTAAAGATCGAGAAGGCCGAAGTGCAATAGATGGAACAATCCACAAGTCCTATGAGATCTCAACTGCGATCGAACTATGAAGCGTCTCCAGAGAGAAAAACGGGGCAAAAAGGATTATTACATCGAATAACAACAAAAAACGAACGATCTATACATCATAATAAACCTTATAACTGTCACGATTATAAATCAGAATAAAACATCAAAAAGAGAAGACCATGTGAAATCTACGGAAAACAACGACAAAAACGACAAAAAGATCCGACACACTAGGAAGAAACAAGACACCACACGAAACGTGAAATCACATGTTTTCAACATTGATACATAGAAGAACCCACGAAAAAGGATCTTTCCTTTGCCAGGATAAATCGATCATAGTACAGTTCCACTTGACTACCGCACCGAAGAAAAAGAGATCTAAGAAACAAGAACAAAACTACGCACACGCAAGTCCTCAAACAACCAAAAGATGTTCCCCAACGGATCTCAGCCGAGGCCCAACATAGACCACAACTAAAATCTGCAAAGAAGTAGGAACCATGGCGCCAAGGACCAAAAGAAAGCCAAGATGGAGCAGTCTTTCCGCCGGAACTCCCAACAAAACCCAGAAAATAGCAGTCAGAACAGGGGGTAAAGAAGAAAAAGGGAGGAACTCACCATATGTACTCGGCGATGATCTTTTCGGTCGTCTCGGAGAGGTTAAGGTTGACGAGATCGGTGAGCGAAGCCATGGCTGAGGCAGAACTCTCACTTCCCCGATCTGAGGCACAACCGACACACGGAGAAGAGCGATGAAGAAGAGAGGATGGCAGAGCCTTTTATATGCAAATGTGGGTGGCGCTCCACTTGGTGTGGAATCTATTTTGTTAGGAAATATATAATTACTCTACAAAATTAATTATATGTATATATCAATTATTTTCATTGTTAGTATAAATTTTAAGTTTTTTTTTTATTTTGGCATACTTCTTTAAATAAAGTAAATTAAGTAAACCATGATTACAAATGACTGTCTTACATTTTATGGATGTATGTTAATGTATTTATATAAATAGTAATTGTTATTATTGTTCAAGGTAAATTTTAGAAAAAATATAATAAATAAAAACAAAACTCTAAGTCACTTTTTTGTTGTCAAGGCACTATAAAAGGATGAAATTTGATGTGATGAGGGGTTAAGTTAGGAAGGAAAACAGATGGTATTGTGAGATAATAGAATTAAATTTGGTGTGTTAAATCAGATATTTCATATATTGGAGTATTTTTGGGTTTCCTTATAAATCATAGAACAATAGGATTGTACCCTTTTGGTGCAAAAGAACTTAATGAACTAATGAGGTGTATATATATATATATATATAATTGTTTAATATGCAATTGCCCCTAAAACCAAATAGAATGATGGAGTTGTGATCTTTAAGAAATCAAATTTGATGTGTGTAAATTTTTTTTTTTTTGTAAGAAAATAGACTTTTTGGCAAGTCAATGGAAGGGTTGGTGGCCTCCTTTTATTGTGTTCCAAGTATATGTTTGGACTTTGGGGACAAGGGTTTGGTTTCACCTAACCCCAACTTATGGTATTACTAGTGATTGGTCCAATTTGCCCTTGACTCTTAGATGAATTGGGAAAAAATAGAGAGGATTGAAAACTTTCAATTAATATAAATATCTTTCTCATTAATTATAATAATTTTTTGTGAATTAAATAATATTCTAAGACATCTTATTAGAAATTATAATAAAATTTAAACACTTTTAATTTAAGTATTTTTTATATTATTAATATTTTATGATTTTATTATTATTGTATCTCTCAAATTAGTGATAATATGTCAACCTAACATTTACTTCAATAGCTGCCAAGTGCAACTAATCTTTGTGCACCTTCAAGCAACACAGGCATTCCCACCTAATGGTCAATCCAATTTGTGATTACTATAATTATGAGAATTTAATGATCAATCCAAGTATTGATCATCCGAAGCTATCAAATATCCATGAATCAAATGTGTTTTCATGATCAACCTTCATCACAAGGACTGTATCTCCAGTGTTAAAACCTTTTCCTTATACTAAATCAATTTTGGAGGAATTAATGGAATTAGGAAGGGTATATCGGTCAACTCAAAAGAACAAGTCAGTCGACCTCCGAGTCTGCCGTGGGAAAAGTGGTACCAACCAACGTAAGGACGTCCACCGGCTCGGGCGGTCAAAAGGCCTGCCAACGTCGTTGTCACGTCAGGTAGCCCCGGTCTTGCCGGTCGCCCCTCCGATGCTGTGGGTCCGCGCCGCCTCGCGGGCCCAGAGGTGGGACCTGCTCGGCCTTCGTATATTGTATGGGAGCTTTGGAATCTCAGACTGCGGCCTCAGATCCCGTCCCTACGTTTCCTCCTAAGCAGAGCTCGACAGAGGTATCTTTGTCTTCTTCCCAAGGCTGACTGCCGCATTCAATGGTTTGGACCTCTTGGCGTTGGAAACAGATCACAAGGACGGAAAAATAAAGGGCGATGATGTGACTCTTCGCCGGTTCTGATGGAGTAGCTTCTTCGATGGTGCCCAAGGCCAATTGGGTGCGTTCGAGCTGTCAAGCTTTTCTTTTCCTAAAGCTGTCAACTTGACTGAGAGCATGCACTCATCTGCCAACCTACTCCCTGAGGTTGGCCATAAAATTGGCCAATCTCAGTCAACTCGTTGATCTGAATATTCCTTTTTTCTGTCATTAAAAAAATGTTCGACACAGCTTGAATCTTCTCAAAGAAAGCTGAAAACAAGCCATGCTGAAACAAATACTTCAGCAATGAAGAGAAGGAACAAACCAAATTAATTTTTCTCTCTCATTTTTTTCTTTTTGTCTCAATAAGTGAACCTTTACTTGGGAGACTATATCTCAATTTGATTTCTAAATAATCTACATTTATATTATTATTATTTATTGGGAAAGGTAAAGCCTAAGAAGATTTTACTAGGAAATATAGATAAAGTATTTGATTACTTTTTATCTATCTAAGAATATTTTTTCATGTAGAATCAATGACTTGAAAAGATTCAGATGATGGACAGGTTGGGCTTCATGACTTTGGAAATGTCAACGACACATGAATTAAGCAATGACACAAAACCATCTCTCTATTTTGTCATTTAAGTTAATGAGTTTACTATTTTATATGTTCTTGCTTTTGACTTGAGCTAAGAAGAGGATATTTTAAATCACTTTCTATTGCACATATTGTCTACTCTTACGTCCTGTCCAATCATTCATTTCTCTTTTGTGATTTTAGCATTATAACAATTGTTTTTGGGTATCCCCAAGCCTTAGAATCATTGAACACTAACCACATACTTGTGAAGCATCTTCTTCAGGAATTAAACTGGCAACTTACTGTTGAGGAAAGGGAAGCATGAAGACATCCGGATCTTGCAAGTTTTCCATCAACATCACAGCTACAATCTCTCACTTCAGCAGCAGCAGTCACTTTCTTGATTCACTTCAATTTATTATCTTCGGTAGCTTTGCAAAAGAGAAAACAAAAACAACATAGTCAGGTGTTTCTGATCATTCATGATCAGAAAGAATGTCTGAGTCATGAAATATTTTTTAGATAGGCAAACACTTGATGATGTTAGAAGAAGTTTTAAGGGAATCATTTGTGATGAAACCATCCCTAACCTACTAACAATGTTCATCTCATATTTGATGGAACAGATAGGATTTTTGTGATGGTTTCTTTCATTCCCATGACTCATCCTGCTCCTCCTTTGTGAGGCAGAATCTCTAACTTTGATTCCCTGTTGGATTTTCTGGGAAGTCCTTTCTAGCTTCACCTAAATATTATCTGCAACTTGGACAAGACAAGTATGTGGATCATGGAGGAATGTGTGCACATGAAATCTTGCAGTATATGAGTTGTGTTTAGTAGATCATGTATTTGTTATATGTTAACTCACATACTTCCATATGTCAATCTGAGCACCACTTACCAATAAAGAATCAATTTTTAATAAAATTAAATATATATTATCTATTATAATTAGTTAATCTTAATGTTTCGATCATTATACCAAAGTTACATTGAAATCTTTATACTTACGAAAATTAAATACTTAATTTTATTATTATAATAAACTTATTTTTTTATTTTTAATCATGTAAAATTATCTTTTTAATCATATAGACTAACTTTCGTAAATATAAAAATCTTAATATAATTTTTAAAAATATAAGTATCAAAATATTAAAGATAACTTAATTACATTGTGTAATCTCGTTAAATAATTTTTCATTGTTCCAGTAAGTCTAAAATAATCATTTTCAGATAAATTAAGTTGCTTTGAGTTCATTTTACATTTGAGTAGAGGTTCAAAGTTATCTGTATTTTAAGAATTCTTTTAAGCTAATAAACCCTAAAGCCTGTTGATAACCATGGATCAAAGGTCTTGGCGTGGATTGTAATCCGGTTTGATTGGGTTCAATTTCATGAGAGGCGAACCGAACCGGTTCGACGACCGGAGCAGCGGGTCGTCGGCGGAAGAAGCGGTCGTTATGCGCGCCAAACGGGGTTTCTACCGTCCCATCTCGCGCCAGCTCTCCCCCTTCTTTCGACGCCACATCCCATCCCTTAAAACACACGCATTAAGAGATGCGACGGAGGAAGAAGCTAGCGAGATTGCGAGGTCTCTCGAGTACGAGGTAGAGGCCGTTCCTTCGTCTGGTCTGCCTGTTCCCTTCTCCGGTGGTAAAACCTGTGACTCGTGTAGGATCCTTTGAGAACTTTGGTGATCACTGCTTTCTCGTTCTTCTAGTTCTCCGTCTCCCTGTCAGAGATAGAAGATGGCAGATGGTGAGGACATTCAGCCCCTCGTGTGCGACAATGGAACTGGAATGGTCAAGGTACGGCTACAAGACCTGCTCTCGATGTCGATGATATATGATTCATCGTTTGCGTTTGTATTTCTAGGCTGGTTTTGCCGGAGATGATGCCCCGAGAGCTGTCTTCCCTAGCATTGTGGGTCGACCACGCCACACCGGCGTGATGGTAGGCATGGGGCAGAAGGACGCGTACGTGGGAGACGAAGCTCAATCCAAGCGAGGCATTCTGACGCTCAAGTACCCGATCGAGCACGGCATCGTGAGCAACTGGGACGACATGGAGAAGATTTGGCACCACACCTTCTACAACGAGCTCCGCGTCGCCCCCGAAGAACACCCCATTCTGCTCACCGAGGCGCCTCTCAACCCCAAGGCGAATCGTGAGAAGATGACTCAGATCATGTTCGAGACCTTCAACGCTCCCGCGATGTATGTCGCCATCCAGGCTGTCCTCTCTCTTTATGCTAGTGGTCGAACGACAGGTAACCCTACCCATCCACCTCGATCGATCATTCTCCGATGAAGCCATGAAATGAACCAGAAAGCTGCATCGTCTAAAGTAATTTGCTCGAACACTATTATGTTGGTATGCGTAGGCATTGTGCTCGACTCCGGCGACGGTGTCAGCCACACGGTTCCTATCTACGAAGGCTACGCACTCCCGCACGCGATTCTTCGCCTCGACCTGGCGGGCCGCGACCTCACCGACGCTCTCATGAAGATCCTGACGGAGCGCGGCTACTCCTTCACCACCACGGCGGAGCGTGAAATCGTCCGTGACATCAAGGAGAAGCTGGCCTACATCGCTCTCGACTACGAGCAGGAGCTGGAGATGGCGAAGACCAGCTCGTCGGTGGAGAAGAACTACGAGCTGCCGGACGGGCAGGTGATCACCATCGGCGCCGAGCGGTTCCGCTGCCCGGAAGTCCTCTTCCAGCCGTCCATGATCGGGATGGAAGCTGCAGGCATACACGAGACCACCTACAACTCCATCATGAAGTGCGATGTGGACATCAGGAAGGATTTGTATGGAAACATCGTGCTGAGCGGAGGATCCACCATGTTCCCAGGCATTGCTGACAGGATGAGCAAGGAGATCACGGCGCTGGCGCCAAGCAGCATGAAGATTAAGGTGGTTGCTCCCCCCGAGAGGAAGTACAGTGTTTGGATTGGAGGCTCCATTTTGGCATCCCTCAGCACCTTCCAACAGGTAAATTCTCAGACTCATCTCGATACATGTACGAAATATCCATTGATCCTGACGAGCTATTGTCGTTCATGGCAGATGTGGATTGCAAAAGCAGAGTACGATGAGTCTGGTCCATCGATCGTGCACAGGAAATGCTTCTAAGATCACCAACACTGGGAATGGTAGAAGAATAAGGTGAGATCATCAACACGACTGGCTTGAGAGAGTAGGCTCAGTTATCTCCAAATGGATTTCACCTGAATGGTGGTATGGACACTGATGAGGGCTGCTGTTCTTCCTCAACCAAGTATTGCTTCGGTGTTTGGTGCTTTGTTCCTCTTAATTCTTACTTCAATTCTGTACTTGATGGAAGGTCGAGAATTCCGAACCAGATGTGATTTTTGAGTATCTTGTTACCTTGCTATTTATGTTCAATAAGTGTATTTTGCCGTCAGAAATATAAATTGCTTCTATTTTTCCATTTGGATTTGATTATTTCTCTAAGGCTAATTACATATTACTCTTATAATTAACTATTTTTAGCATTCCGATTCTTACACTTTCAAAAGTTATATTATGATTCATATATTTACGAAAGCGATGCAAGATTAAAATGATAATTTTATAAAATTAAAAATTAAAAAAATTATTGAAGTAACGAGTATTTTACTTTCGCAAGTATATAAATCTCAATATAATTTTTAAAAATACAGAAATCAAATGTTAAATACAGAAATCAACTAAATGTAACTAATTACAGGAAGTAATTTATAATTAAATTTTCATCATGTATATATAAAAATAGAGCCAAATAGATTTCCACTGATACAACAACTACATATTTTATGTTATATAAACATAAAATCAAGTATATGGATGCAATCAAATATAAATAATTGAAACTTATGAGTTTATTATTGTTTTGTTACTGTAGTATAAGATCTCTCAATAACTTTAAAATAAAAAATATATATATTATATTATATAAGTGATTTATATATTTATCTCTCCATATTTTTATTTAACATATGCATCCTTGAATGTCACCGTGATTAGTCTTAATTGGTTACAATAGTGTTAGAAACTCTAAATAACATAACATTGGTATCCCTTTAAATTTTATTATAATTATAAGAATATTAGGGGTATTCTTTTGGTGCTTATAATGTTTCTAATTCAAACTAGTTAATATGAATACAATATGATTAATTGGTGAAAAATAATGCATGTCAAATGATCTTAATATTTGAAAGGATCCATATATAAAAACCTCAATTAGGGCAAATCTACATGTATATTCCTTTAAAATAATTTGGTATATAAATTATAGTATATATGATATTTTGAAGCAATTAACTTGACAGTTTAATGGAATCAATGTTACATAATCTTATCAGAGAACTCTCATATTATTCATCATTAAATAATTAACTTATTCAATAAAATTTATTTTTTTATTTTTTTTATCTATCTAAAATTTATAATATCTCATTTCGTATTTATAAATGTTATCACCCTAACCCAATTAGCATGGAGAGGTGTACTCCTTAATAGTGAATAAATAGATATTAATTTGATTAGAGATTAAGAAGCACCTCAAGACGAGGGGAAAACAAGAGGCTGTGACGGCATTAGGAGACTCCCCTCTCGGTAATATACATGGATTAATTGATTAGGGGCTTAATAAACAACTAGAGGAAGAAAGATTAAGAAAACCAAAGATTGTAATACATGTAATTAGATTAAAATAGACGAGGACAGATCAGACGGATGAGATTGCCAATCCCGCTGGGCCCATAACGTGGACGGCCAGATGTTATCCGGAGAGCGGGAAGTGGAGTGCCCGAAATGGCCCCGCCCTTCCTTCCCACAATGCGCCTCATCTTCGAACACCACCCACTCCATCGTGATCACTGTCCCGAAATGCCCCTCCGACTTCTTCCCCTGCACTTCCCGCTCTGGCCTTCCTCCTCCGTTCCCCGCCACTGCCACCGCCGCTGCCTCCTCGTCGCCTCCGGTATTGCCGCCGAGCACCAGCCGCTCGAGGTCGTCCATGTCCTTCTCCGGGATACCCTCCACGGGAGGGAGCTCCGCTGCGTTGAGAACGCGCAGGGCGCGGCAGAGATCGAAGTAGGACGACAGCTGGGAGTTCTGTGCCGCTGCCCGCTTCAGGATACGCATCCCCACCCGCCCCCGCCGTCTCCTCGCTTCCGTCGCCGCTCCGTATTGATCGGGGCCTAGAATGCCGACCAGGAATTGGGCGATGCCGCTGCAGATGCTGCTGTAGATCTCGAAGATTTCGATGACGACGCAATCCATGGCCTCGAGGACGAGGCTCACCTCCATGCCGTCAGCGTAGGGCCGGATCTGCATCAAGAGGTCTAGGAGGACCTGGAGGCGCTCCAGCTGCTCGAGGTCGTCGTCTTGGTCGCCTGCGCCTGAAGCGGCCTGGGAGGGGGAGGGGGAGGGGGAGGCAGAGCCGGTGAGGGCGGAGAAGAAGGAGCGGCGGTCGACGAAGCGGTAGTAGGCGCGGACAAACGCGGAGAAGCCGGGGGAGGTGGAGGAGCGGCCGCGGAAGTCGGAGAGGTCGAAGGGTAGGCGACCGACGTGGGCAGAGGGCGGCGCGTCGTCGGAGCAGAGGAGTAGGCCGTGTGCGAGGAGGAGGCACTTGAGGGCGACGATCCACGAGCGGGTGCGGGACGCGCGACTGGCCACGGACCACATGAGCGGCGGCAGGAGCGACGAGGGGGCGCCGCGAGCCCACGTGAAGACGCGCCCTGCGCTCTTGTAATCCACCGACCGGTCGTCATGGCTGGTCGCCCGGATCACCGCCGCTTCCACCTCGGGGCTGCGCCGGTGCAGGTGGTGGCGGTGGCGTGCGCCCCCCATCCTGGTCACGTAGATGCTCCACCTGTCCTTGGCGGTCGCCGTGGCGCGGCGCCACCACTGCCTCGGCGACGCCATGGGGTGGGTCGCGCTACACAATAGGTGGCACCTCTCCCGACGTGGGAGAGAAGAACTAATGGGTTGGCATCGACTTCTTCCTCCCCATTTTGGTCAGCATATTTGGGACGTAGGAAGAGGAGGGAAGAGAAGCAATGTGCGTGGCAGGAAAGAATAGATTTAAAGGAGAAAAGAGCGGAAGGAAAAGGTGGAGAAAGAATGGCCAACCTATGGAGAGGCCAAATTGGATGTGATATTGGCTGGATTAATGGCTAAAGAAATAAGAATGCTTCAATTTCTGTGTACTTAATTTGGTCGAACTCCACAAACTGCCGGAATTCCTGCCGCGATTGCAGGTTGATTTGACGTAAGTCTCGTTTCCAAGTAAGCCATGCATGCCTTTCAAATATGAGTTCTTACGTTCTTTCCATTAAATAGAATATATTTTTATTTCTTAAAAATGATTTCTATTATATTAAATAGTATACAAAAAGAGATATGTTATTTTGAGACATTCAAATAGATGGATATGTATTTTTATTTTATTTGTTTTGGTGATGCAATCATGCATGCTTTGAAAGTGTTCAAAATATGTCGGATGAGATCTTAAATTTTTAATTTTTTAATTATAAAAAATATACGAGATTTCGTACTTAATTTGGTATATAGTTAGGACTTTAAATGATATTAATAATAAAAATTATTAAGAATAATTAAATTTAGCTCTTTCATTAGTTAGCATCAATTACTATTGGATGTTAATGAAAGGGGTATATGCCAAAGATCTTACTATTTGAAATATATATGTATATATACTAAAATTTTTAAGGATAAATATACTAATTTTAAACTTGTTAATATGTGGCTTTCGTGCACAATGATACATTGTCATTATAAAGTTGTTCATAGAAGATATCGCATCCCTACTACTACTACTTCTTGATTACGGATTCCAAATCAACTTGGCATGCATTATAATAATAATGATCGATTCTCTATCTCATATATCTATGATATTATTCCCTCGCTCAGATAGCTCTGTAATAATAATCAATGTACTCATATATTTAGTGCATTTGCTCGTCACAATTAGTCTAGATTTGCTTTCTTAATTAGATCATGCACGCAAGTATCTATAGTTTGTCTCTTCAAGGATGAGTTGGCCTCAGCTTCATGATGCTTGCCAGATTTCCTTGGTTAAGAAAATCTCGATCAAGCTCAATAAAATGTCCCTTTCTTATTTCTTTTTTTCGAGTCTCAAATCGTTTATAATCGTCTAAATCAAAAGGAATACACCAACTTTAAGAGAATGTCATCAAGGAGTGTTTCAATCTCATCATAACATATTATTTCATGACCTATACATGTCGATAGAAAAATGATTCTACATCACTATCCAAACATAATGTGTTTCGATCATTTTACTCGAAACTCAACATGTTTTAGATCATATGAATAAGAATCATTTAAATCGATTTGTTCTTATGTTCTAATCCGATCCAACATTGTCTCTTAGAGTGGAATTAATCAAAACATTTGCTTTGGTGTTTACCACACCCTTTATGGATATAATTATTCTTTAATATTTACTAGACAACAACACTGTATTTTATATCTTAATCATTTGGAAATCGGTTGCATTATATAGTAAATTGGATGTACTTAAAATCATAGTTATCATCAGTAGCAAATCGAAAAGCAAGCTCACACTGATCAGATCGATGGATCAACTCGTCATACTACATATTTAATTCAAAAAAAAATTCGAAATATATAACAATAATTCAAATCTAATCGGCCCGATCAATTCATTCTGTATTTCTTTTTATATAAATGATCAAATAAATGAATCGATTGATGATGATTTTTCGGTTCAACCATTCAGTCCAATGTGATTTCTGATAATTATGCTTCATCCTAGTTAACTCACCATTCTGTAAATTCTTCTCTCTCTCTCTCTCTCTCTCTCACTGACTTCCCAGTAATTTGTTCTACTAAAACTATAGTAAGTTTTGTCACAGTTGCACCCACACGTTGCCAAAATCTTGAAACTAGCAAGACTAAGCTGTTCTCGAGTTCTTAGATATTTAGCCCGACCTAAACGCAGCCTATCGCCAATCCACTCTTCGGTAATGGCTGTGATTACATCTTCCAAAGCCATCGAATTGGCACTTGAAATTTTATTGGCTGCATTCCTCAACCAGTTTTGACTGGGTAGTTCCCAAGGCAGCAGTTCTTCTGTCCTGATTCAAGAAGAGTCAAAGTCCTTGTCGATGCCATCCACTGTACCAAAAGGCTGATGAGACAAAGAAAGATGGAGCAAAACAAAGCAAAAGGCCCGCCAGGCTAAGCATCGCTGCACGTACCCAAATGTACACAACACTGCCAAGCTCGAACTCACACGAGGCCGTCACCCACAGTGAGAGTCAGGTGGGGAATAAAAAGGTGTGAAAGGAGCGAAAGCAAGATGCACAGTTCATTGAAAGCGAGAGTGAGTGAGTGAGTGAGTGAGGTTTTAATGCTGCAGAGTAGAGCACATTTCCCGAGGAAAAAGGAGCCTCTCGCTGTAGGTTTTGCCTGTTCTTGTTCCTGCAGCACAATTAGCTTCACTTAAAGTCTCGGGGGGAAAAGATGCTTTCCTCTCTCTCTCTCTCTCTCTACGCTGTTGTTGAGTCCACTTTTTGCAGAGATCTGCATGCATGACCGCAGGAAGAAGAGAGAGAGAGCAGAGTATGGCACTGAATACCATGGCATTGAGTTTTTAATCGCGACTGATGTCCGTGTTTGATACTGTGCTTGGATGCCACAGGGTGAGGTTGTCCGCTTGAAATGCAGGAGGGACGGAGACAACGATGACATGTACCGCAGCTACTTAGCCTCTGACCCTTCACAGCAACTCACTCACCACTCGTCTCCCTTTGGACTATAGCGTCTGAGAAGTGCCATCGCTGAAACTTGCAGTGTGCATCTTTTGGCTCTCCACTTTTATCGACCTCCACTGTCTTCTATCTTTTATTTGTTCTCGCACTCCGTCTGCAGCGTTTCACCGTTCATCTTAAGAAGCTGCTGTTGCCAATCCAGTGTGAGGAGGAGGTGGAGAGAGAGAGAGAGAGAAAGCAGAAGGGGAGCACATGTCTTCCATCAAACTCCTTACCTTAATCTCAAACCTCGAGCAAACATGACGACTTAAACGTACTTAACGTTTGTTTTATGGCAGTATATGTTTGAGAGTTGGCATGAGACGATTATATATATCCCTCTCAGCTTAATCATCACAAGAAATACATCATAACCATAGCACACTTGCATGTTGTACAGTGCGACTCTTGACATGCACATTGAACACGGAAGGAAAAAGGATCATTGGAATCCGGATAGAACTATGAAGCTACGATTTTGAGATCTTGTCTCGATGCTTACGGTCATCGTGCTCCTCTTCTCCCTCGGTCACCACCGACGACATGTAGCTCACGACAAACGAGTTGTCCTCGGACGCCATTGCGGGGTTCGCCCGGAGCTGCTGCTTGCAAGCGTAGCAAGTAATCTGCAGCGCTGTCGTTGAGTCCACCTGCTGCACGGCGCGCTCCCTGATGGCATGAGCTCGATCCAGCTCCAGTTGTGCTTGTCGCCTGATCCGTTTGGCGTTCTCGAACTCTTGCTCGGCTAGTTCGTGCTGTCTCCTCGCTTGCCGTCTCGCCTCGTCCGCCAGCGCCTTCTCGGCCATGGCCAGCTTTATCTGCTCCATCGTCTCGTCTTTGAGACGAGCGGCAGCGCGTTGTGGATCATTGGAAGGTGGGTGATCGGCAGCAGGCCCGATCGAGAGCTGCAGTTTCGTGATCTTGACCTCTTCGGCGATGGGATGCATCGCAGGGGAGGGGAGGGTGGTCTGCGGATCACTGGATGGAGGTAGTAGCTGCAGCTCTACGCCTTGAGTGCGATATCGATCAGGTTTCGACGATGGAGGTTGATCCGGCCGGCGAATGAAGACGGCAGCTGGAGTCGGCGTTCTTAAGCCGGGCCACATTGTGGGGCCGGTGTTGGTGTTGCTCGACGGACTTGAACTTGAGGCCGTCGTAGACAGGCATGCCGTCGGCTGCCGTGTCTGGATCTCTGCCGGAGCTCGGCCGGCGGTGCACGTATCTTGATGCTCGATGAAGCTCTCCACCCTGTGCCCATCGAAGCAGAGAAAGAGAGGGACAGAGAAAAGCTGTACGTTACAACGGATGTAGAAATTCACATTTCGAGCCTCGAATCATGGATCTGAGAAGCATGTAAAGAAGAACGCCAAGAACACAAGAAGATGGTGGAGGATCTAAAAGTCTCCGAAAACAGAGACCAGAAGGAAAGCAACGAATGTGGAGCGGCGATGGGAATTGCGTGCTGCGTTCGATCTAATTCAGAAATCCCGTAAGGATACGAGTGATCGATCGAATTATTATGATGCTGATGAATATGAGGAAGCAAAGTTATGGGCGTACCTGGAGAAGACGCGGCCGCAGTCGCAGGAGTGGCCGCGGGTGCCGCAGGTCTTGAGATGGGCCTTGTAGTCGGACTGCACCGCGTAGGCTTTGGAGCACCTGGCGCACACCCACTGCCGGTGGCTGCTGTGCTTGCGACGGAAGTGCTTCTTGATCCCGACCAGGTCGCCGAGGGCGTGGCACGGGTCGTGGTGCAGGCACGTCGGCTCCGGGCACACGAACACCCGCTTCCGCACCTCCGCCACCTCCCGCCGCAGCAGTTTCCACGGCACCTTGTGCCGCCGCCGGTGCATCTGCAGATTCTGGTCCCTCTGGAACCCCTGGTTGCAGATCTCGCACACGTACCGGTCCGACTCCAGTAGCGTCCTCGGCGACAGCGACACCACCTCCGCGTCCGGGTCTAGTGATCACCACCGGAATCAGCAACACAATCGAGAAGACATGGCTTCGAATCGAGTTATACCTGGAGTGCCTGCCGGCCTTCGCTTCCTCTTGGTGCTAGTGGCATTGCTCGGCGAAGTGAATGGTTGCGTAGTGGCCGCTGGAATGGTGGTGCCACCGCCAGCAGCAGCATCAGCAGCAGGAGGGGCAGCAGCAGCAGCAGATGATGGAGAGCCTAACATCTTTCAATCTCTCAGTTGGGACTTGAAGCCTATAAATATGATCTCCTCGTTTACACTGTGACTTGAATTGTACCAAATGGTTCTCCTTCAGGAAAACAAGACCTCATACACAGTGTCACATATATAGCACTCCTCGAGGAAGAAGAAGAAAAGGTCTATATATCTCAAAACTCTTTTGTTGTGTCTGCTTGGAGTTCACTGGAACGACATAAGAAGACAGCCTTGTCACAGCTATAGCTTTCTCAGCTTTTCTTGAGGTTTCATGGGTGAGCTACTGCGAAGGGGGTGTTCCTGTGATTGGTGTTGGAATTGTCTTGTAATGTGAGGATTCTATCAATACTTCTACTAAATAAACGTTTTCAGAATAGAGAGAGAGAGAGAGAGAGAGAAGCTAAGTTGCAGAAGCTTTAAGGCCACCACAAGAAGGCCAATTGGGACACAGAACAGACATCCCCACAAAGAAACAAAAGCGCTCATAATTCCATCACTACTTCCTTCAGTATAAATTGCATGCATTAATGCTGTCCTGTCTCCAAATACACGTGACCACCCCCCCCCTTCTCTCTCTCTCTCTCTCTCACTCTCACTCTCACACACACACACAATATTGTAAGATGTACGAGAAGACTGCACTGCCACTGCTACTGCTGTCTCTAATAATATGAACAATACGTACGGCTGGCTGTATGTAAAGGAGTATTTTGTTGATGCCAACATTGCTCTCCTCTAATACCAAATTCTTTCTTGCCCTTTAGTAACATTGTCCGTATCCTTCATAAAAACGTTCTCAGCCCTCCAAAGGAATCAAAGCTCTCCTATACTCATCTTTGAACTCAATTTCTCAAAATGATAAGATTGCTCATCAAATTAAAATCACCAATGTCAATACTATAATAATCTATTGATTTTGTTGAGTCTAAACTAACAATATATTCATCAATGATGGTTGGCAAGGACGACATGGTGGAAAATGTTCAATGCCAAAGCTGGAAATATCTACAGTATGCTAGACTTGGTTCAAATTCTCAGTGATGTTGCAATCAAGACAGCTGCAATTTTGACCCAACTCATTTGGATGCTTCAATGGATAAACATCAACTGTCCTTTTTATTTGAGATGCACACTAAAATTTTCCTTCAGTAACCTATCAAAATAAAACTACTTTACTACAGACATTTTTAAACATAACATTTAATTATTGTTTGCAAAAGCTAAATTTAGCAATTTGGGTTATTGATACATCATTTAGATGGACATGATGTTTGGGTTGCACAATCTAATGAATTTTTTGTAATATAAGTAGCAAATTATTGGGTAGCAAGCAAACTTTAACATGTGCAGTAAATGCATTAACTATTACTCAAACAACACTGAAAAGCAAATTCAATGCTGCAATAATTAATCTGAACATTTTGTAAGGAGCTCTTACATATCGACCAGCAGACCTCAATGGTAAAAAGGTGTAAATTAATATGAAGCAAAAAAAAAAAACAGTAATGATGTATTAAATGTGTATAATCAATGTAATGTTTGACTTGTGCAAGATACTTTTCTGCATATGCTTTCTCGAGGACAAAGATTTTGTGGTCATACAAATGTTTCAACAGAGAGAATATTGGATCTTTTTTGCAAGATGAGAAGCTGAGCAATGTCAAGAAGATCTATATCGAGTAGTGTATGACTCGAGTGTCCCACCTTCCAACTGATTAAAAAGGGGATTCCTATTGAGAAAGAGATAGGATCACTGTGTGTCTTGTAAGGTGGCTGCTGGGTGAGGAAAAGAAGGCTGAGGACCCACAGGCAGCTCATGGCATTATTCTTCCGCTTCATGCCACTCTCACTCACTGGATTAGCTTAAGCCCAAAGCAGCCAACTTTTTTGCTGCATTAGACATGACATGCTGTGCCATGCTGTATGTACATGATGATAGTTTTGCACTACCTGCTATGGCTGTTTAGGGGAAATGAACACGCCAAGCTTTCCAATCCATGTGTAAGCCTCATTCATGAGCTCCACTAGCCTTTACAATCTCTAGCTAAAAGAAGATCGATGGACTGACCTTCGGCTGCAGGGATGATGAACTACCTTCCACTTTGCTCCCTATATTTTGCGGCCACTGTACTTGTTGCTTGATTACAAGGAATATAACTTAAGCCCTAAATCTTGCTTGAAGAAACATATGCATTTGGGTTGATGTGGAACTTAGGAACTCAGTATGTTTGTGGATTAAGCACATGCAAGCTCTGGAATTATATCAAACATGTGAAAGTAGAAGAAGAACCACCATCTTGTTCAATCAAAAGAATGAGATCTAAAGAAGCTGCACTCATTTATTTTGAGTAAACAATCCATCAAAAGCTGGCCTTTCTGCGTGTATGCATCTCTTTTATGGCTTTTCTGTCAGTTGACGAAATGGGATGAGATGATGGGAGGAGGATCGCAACACATGCATCCTTGGATGAATCTAATCATGTCTTCTTAGACTAAGCATGTCCTGAGATAGCACAATTCATGTTCTCTCATGGCATGCTTGACCATTTCTTGGTCTCTTCCTTCCTTTTGTTTCTTTATCTTATTGTGGCAGCATCTTGGCATCACAACTGAACATGGTGGGTGAAGAGAAAAGCCGAGAACAGACCGACAAGAACGATCTTTGTTTGCTTCAGATCTTTCTGAGAGTACATTATCGACATCGTTTGAGAAGAAACAAAGGCAAGCAGAAACACTGTTTCTTGTGGTCACAAATTTGTTGGTCAGATCCATGAGAAGTTGGTGCACTCAATGCTCGCATAACTATTCCTCCATATAATTTAGTTGCAGTCTTCGATTGCAAATAATGTGATTCCACTGTCTCTATTAAGAATCAGCATATATATATATATGGCACAAAAATAATTAACTCGGGCAGGAGAAGCACTCCTTTTGAATGGTGATCTTGGAAAGGAAGTTTACATGGGATAATATGTATAGTTTAAGGAGGTAAGAAATATGACATTCCAATTTAATGAAAATGAGAGAAGAATTGAGTTAGTTTCACACTTAATAAATTAATGAATCATTTTTCTATCAAGTAGATTGATGATAATTAGTATCAGAGCTTACAAAGCATTGAGTATCATAAGGAGCTTAAGTGAACCATCACTAAAATTTTTTTTGATACTTACATTATATTATATTAAGATGTTAGCTAGTTTAACTGATAAAGACTTTAATAATTCATCGCAAGATCATTCACACAAATCTCTCCTTTACCATTTATTTGTCCTTAGCTTTGACGAAGACAATAAGTCTTAGTAGATTGTGTTAAAACTTTTAGTTTTGCATGTATTATTAATTAATCAATTACTATTAATTCAAGTGAAACTCTTCGGATTATGTAATTAAAAGCTATTCAAGTTAATGCATCATGATAAGAAAATAACATAGGTCAAGAAAGTCAATCTGTTCAAGCTTCCAAGCAAATGGTATTTGAAATTTAATGAAATGATCTTTATGAATTTATACTATGGTCAGTGCTAGTAAACACTTTTATTTTTGTATTTTTTACTTAATGTAAGAATGATTTTGAGCCACCACAGAAGTACAAACAATTATTGTCCAAAAAATTTGACAAAGGATTCTTTAGATCTATAAACATAGTTTAACAGATGCACATGCAATAAATGCAAGAAGAGAAATGCCAAAAGCATCCATCACATTAATGGTACAAATTGGTGCATGCAATATTGATTTTGGACATTGATTGTCTGATTTCATGTGTGTGATCATGATTCTACAATAAAATTTCATGAAAATTTACCATATCATATTAGCTAAACAATCATAAATATCATTCAAAATTGTGTGACAAAAAAAAGAACAAAATTTGCTCATTTTGCTACAAAATATGAAATAGAAGAAATTTTGGTCTAATTTCATGTGTGTGATCATGATTCTATAATAAGATTTCTTGACAATTTACCTTATAATATTAGCTAAACAATCATAGATATCATTCAAAATTGTGCGATCGAAAAAAGAACAAAATTTGCTCATTTTTGCTACAAAATATGAAATAGAAGAAATTTTGGTCTAATTTCATGTGTGTGATCATGATTTTATAATAAGATTTCATGAAATTTTACCTTATAATATTATCTAAACAATCATAGATATCATTCAAAATTGTGCGATAAAAAAAAGAACAAATTTTGCTCATTTTTGCTACAAAATATGAAAAGTAAGAAATTTCGATCTAATTTCATATGTGTGATCATGATTCTATAATAAGATTTCATGAAAATTTACCTTATAATATTAGCTAAACAATCATAGATATCATTCAAAATTGTGCGATCGAAAAAAGAACAAAATTTGCTCATTTTTTGCTACAAAATATGAAATGAAGAAATTTCGATCTAATTTCACATGTGTGATCATGATTTTATAATAAGATTTCATGAATATTTACCTTATAATATTAGCTAAACAATCATGGATACCATTCAAAATTGTGTGACCAAAAAAAGAAAAAAAATTGTCATTTTGCTACAAAATATAGAATGTAAGAAATTTGTCAAGTCTTAGCACTATCTAAACCAATATCCTAACTCTACCTTCAATTCTTCTTTTGATATTATTAAAGTAATAATTTACTTGTTGGACATTAAACCATTCAAATCTAAAATCTTTTAATTTTAGCATTAATTGTCTCTATAATTATGTGTGACCCCCTTCAGATATCATTACTTAATACATACACAACCTTCTAACCTTTTGCCTTCTTTTCTTGCTTTCACTTTCACGGGAACTCACTTCGCTTGAGGTTGAGACACAAGCGACAGAGCTCACCACGGGCGGCAAACACTAGTGGTGGGTCGCTCTTCCGAGTGGACTTGCGGTCTCGCTCATGCCAGTGCATGCAATTTGTTTGATTATTGAATGAATCGCAATGAAGAAAAGAGAAAGGAAAACATGAACAGTTCATAGCATAGGCAATTTAAGATTACAAGTACAGTTGATAGCCTTAGCAAGTGCACGCACATCACCAGCAAATACTCGATTTCTCTTTTCATCTACTATTATTTCTCACATATATTTTTATATTTGCGATCGATTAATAGGCATGCGATTAGGGTTCGAAAAAGATATGATGGCATAGATGTAGGATCAGTTAGACCCAATTGAAAATTTTGTATGAATTCCGAATTATCTTTTAGTGAAATAACATTACGACGGTTCAACTCGAGTTTCTAGTTGGAAGTCGATTTAGTTGTAAGATTCATGTCAGATCGTCTCTACTAGATAAATATTTCTTCGATGCTTATAATAAAAAATACTAGTTAGAGGTGGAACAATTAGCATTTAGCGACTAATTATTTCATTGATATAGTTTCATAAAATCACGAGGCATTAGGTCATACGAGTCGTCATATATTGGACTTAATATCGTGAATTAAGGATATGATCATTAGGATAATGTATAAAATTGACAAGACACCTATGTCGGGCCAATAATGCCATGGTGTTCGAAGGTGTACGTGTCTGACTCAGGGTATCAATTTGAGTGACAGTGGCTTCATAGATTAGGGATGGTTAGGGAGTGGTACTGCTGAACCATGTAGAGCAATTGTGAAGCAATAGATTTAGAAGGGAAGTAGGAGACTATCGAGCGCTATATTATTTGGGTGCATGTCTTCTTCTTCCATGAGTGGCCCATGCAAGAAGCAGATATTCTAGTTCATGTATTCTAGAAATGCTAAACATCATTGTTTGCTGTAAAGTAATGGGAGATTCCAATGGCATGTCCCTTTTTGTCCCCAAACCCCACATTGCAAGTCCTCTTGGGCTTGTTCATAGGTTGCTTTCTTCTTCTATAGATGAGGGTCATGTATGGATAATGCATCTATCATTCATTCCCTTTCTCTCAGTAACAGTAATAGCTGAGAGAATCTTTCACCACTTCATGACAAACCTTTGACCCTAAATATAAAAAGTCTTAACTGGTAGAGCAATAATATAGGAAACTATTTTTTTTCCCTGTTGATTATTTTAGTCTACTATCATTCAGTATGAAAGCAAAATTTTTTTATCTTTCGACTCTTATTTTAGAGCAGTAACTATCATTTCAACATGGTATGAAGAGTTTGATGCTAATGACCATCAAAGATCATGTCCGATCCTAAAGACTCATCATGCAAATTCATTGAAGAATTAGAAAGATATGATGATGACAATGAAGATGATAGTTGGTGAGACATAATTAATGGATTGAAGAATTGATCTCTCTGATGCCTATGCCTTTGCTTCTTCTCCTCTCTCTCTCTCTCTCTCTCTCTCTCTCTCTCTCTCTCTCTCATCCTTTAGTTGACGAGTCCCTCTTGGGATATATGAGCCACCAACCCATGTGCCCCCATCAGCACTAGCACTGTTGGTGAATCATTTCACATGAAAGACAGAAACTGAAACAAAAAGGAAAGAGGGGGTTAGAGAGAGAGAGAGAGAGAGAGAGAGAGAGGTAGCATGTCACAGTGAAATAGTTGGAGAAGAAGAGTCTTACAGCACAAAAGCTGTCTGACCCTGACAGAGACAACTGAAGGTGCTCTTGGTCGAAAAGGAGCTTCACTGAGACATATGGGGGGAGGGGGGGGGTTTCAACTAGTTCTCCATGACAATCTAGTAGTTCTCTTTTCAGCAAAGCTAATGCCTGCAGGGCTCATGTGTTCTTCCATCTGTGACCAAGCTTTTGGTAAGAGCTCTCTTTTTCCTGAAAGGCACTGTGAGACAACAACAGGAGCACAGAAACAAGCCATGTGAGGTCTCACCCCATGAAATGTACAGCTCTCAAACCAGTGGAATCTTTGGATGAGTTCTTCCTGTGAGTAGGGACCAAACAAACAAACTGTATCATGCATCTTCATGTTGTTGCAGAAGACAGTCATAGGAATTGCCATGGTTTCCTCTTATGGAATGGAGGCAGATTGTTGGCCATGAGAAACATGGAGTAATGAGATTATAAGAAAATCCATGCTTATTTGCAGATTGATGTTTCATGATGTGGACAAGTCTTTTCAGTCCTCAAAACTTTTGCTGTTCCCTTTCTCATTTGGAGTATCACAAGAGCTGATAGTTCATCTGAAGGGGACCAAACTGGTTGGAGACTGCACCATTGATAAAAGTCTCAATGATTAGAGAGAGAGAGAGAGAACCTATCTAAGACCATCAAATGAAATAGCCAATACAGACTTAAAATAGATCAGATGGCATGCTTCAAAGTGGCACTATTCTACTGCATGAACACCTGACATCCAAGTTTGGCATATGAGTTCATTCTGCAGTAGCAACAGAATTTTTTATATCATATCATATTTTCAAGTTAAAGATCCGATTTTTTTAATGTAAGATTGCGTGTATTAACCATCCTTAAATCTCGTATCATCTTTCAATTCGATTAGTGCCTCTCAAGCCTTGCAACTTCGGCCAATCAAAACGAAGCCCAGCTTAAACTTTGGATTGAAATCTTCTCGACATGGGCTAGGCTTAGTTGGAGAATGTTCATTATAACTTCATCTTTGAGCTAGTCTTAGGTTTCTGACACCACAACTCAACCATATTAATCTGTATCTTTACTATTACGATCACATATATCGTGAAGTCTCATTATCAGAACAAGAATAATAATTTCTTAACTTTGATTAGAATAAATATAGATAAATATTATAAAATAAAATAAAAGTTAGATAATCACATCTTGTACTACATTTGTCGAAAAAGTTATTCGAAATATAATCGAGATATAAATTCTATCAACAGCATGAATAAATAATAAATAAATATAAGAATAAAATATTTGCTTTTAAAAAGATTAAAAAGTAATAAATTTAAGTAATTTAAAAAATTATGAAAATAATACTATTTATTTATAGGTATTCTGACCGATCAATTAAGGATTGCAATGACTGAAACACCCACTATTCACGTGTGCGTGGGTGAGGGTATCGTACGAGCACTATTCCGAAGGTAAAATTGTATTTTCATAATTTTTAAAGAATAGTAAAAATAGGATAAAATCGTAATTTTAAATTTAAAATAATAATAAAAATAATTGTAAAATTGTAATTTATGGTTTTTCGATTAAATATTCTGACACTCATTAGTTGATGGTAATGTTAACTTTTGTTCATATAGTAATGGTATCAGATGTTTAACGTAATAATATCTTGTAAATCATCATATCACTCTATGAGAAAAGATGGAGCTAATCACGGATAAGAAAAAAGTATTCTTTATTTCACTCAAAAGAAATTTACTCTAACTTCAAAAAACTTTATATCCTTCATGGTTTATATTATCCATGGATACATTATATTTATTATATTTAATATGAATATTTTTTCTCCAATAGAGTCTCTTAAAGTATGAATAATCAATTTGATTTATTCTTCTAGCTTGTGTTTCACCTCTTGATAAAATAAATTTCTTCATAGTATTTTGACAAGTTTAATTTTAACATTCTCCCCTATTAAACTTATTCCATCTAACATATTAAGTTTTTTAACGACTTTTAAATAAGATATCATATGAGCTTCCATGTATATCTACTTATTAAATCAATTTCAAATAGTATATTGAGTTAGTGCATGTTAAATATCTTAAACATCCAACTAGACATTTATAATAAATTAAATTAATTGGTTTATCTTTATATTCCTTAGTCAACTTAGTGTCATATTCAGTAAGTATATCAAAGTGACAATCTTCCATGAAAATTTTCTTTAGTATCCTATTTACATAATTTTCTTATTAAATAAAAAATCTTTTGGTCGATATCATTTTAATTAGTCATCAGGCACAAGTCAATCATCTCAAATTCCTTAACTTTTATTTAAAATATTTTATCATGGAGATACTATTGTTTATAAAAATATATAAAGAATATATTTATGTGAATATTTTAAAAAATATTTTAAATAAAAATAAGTATCTATCCGATAATTTCATGCTAGTGAGGCTTGTTTAAGCCCAAAAGAGCCCTCTTTTAACACGTATGCCTTATTTTCATATTTATGAATAATAAAATCAGAGGGTTGTTAAACGTATATATCTTCTTTAAGAAATTCATTAAAAAATATTTATTTAATATTTATTTATAAAAAAAATTATTTCATTTGAGCTACTAGGGAGATAATTTATCGTGTTATCTCTAGTCAAGCTATTGGTGCAAATAATTCTTCATAGTCAATCCTATATTATTGTTCATATCTATTTACGATCAATTGATTATTGTATTTCACTGTATCCTCTCATGCATTTCTTTTTATTTTAAAGATATGCTTAACACCGATCACTTAATGGTCTTTTGAAAGTATAGTAAGCTCCTATGCATCATTTTTATTAATAGTACAAATTTTCTCATTCATAGTTTGCCATCATATTTCTTCTCTATAAACTTCTTCAAAAATTAATAAATCATATCCTACAAAAATATAAAATAAAAAAAGCTTATTATTGTAAATATTAATCCTTCAAGTTACATCATTTAGCTCCCGAGCATTCTTATTTTTCTTATAATTAGACTTTTTGAATCATATGATCTAGCCGATCTAGGTGATGATTCAACCACAGACTCTTCGATACTTGTATTACATCATTTTCTTCTAAAGCTATAGCTTTCTTCTATTGCTCATCATTTTTCTAACTCCAAATTTATTATTTATCAAACTCAATATTTCTTGATATCATTATTTTGTTTATGATAGAATTGTTGAGTTTGTAACTATTAGAATTCTCAACATAACCTAACAAGATACATTTCTAAACTTTATCCTCAAGTTTTATTTTTTTTCTTCTAATATCTTCACAAATACAATGCTTTCAAAAATTCATAATTAATCGACTCTTAAATTTTTTTATAATTTCTATACTACTTCTAGTGTAACATTACCGGTTCACTATATTGAAAATATATTAAGTAAATAAATTACATAAGCAATAACATCTATCTTAATTTTTTTTAAAAATTCTTCGTTCCTTTCACATGCATCAAATCATATTAAGTATAGTCCTATTTTTTTTCTTTCCAAGATATCATTTTGTTGAGATGTGTGTAACATGGTGAATTAATATAAAATTCTATTATTTCTACAAAATTTTTTTAATTCATTTGATATATATTAATCATCCCTATTTGTCTTTAAATATTTAATCTTACAACTAAACTCTTAAATTATTTAAACTTATTTAAAAAAATTTCTTTTCCTTTAATAAGTAACTCAAGTTTTATCATAATGATCATTAGTAAAAGTAAGAAAATACTTTCTAAGTGATACTGAACTAGTAGAACCATAAATATCTAAGTGCACCAAATTAAGTCGATATCATGTACTTTTTATTCTTCTTAATTTGAAAGACTTTTTTTCTCTTTTTCATACATACTTTACATAATTTTGACGAGCAATCAATTCTTGATAGTCTTATTACTATATTATACTTTTCTATAAGTTTTAAGGCCTTAAATTTAAGCGAGCATATCTAATATATCATAATATAGAATTATCCTCAATATCAATTTTAAAATTATTTAATAAATCGAATATATATATAAATATAGTGGAAACATTCTATTCTTCATCATTTTCATTTATAAGATTGATGTTTTATTCTTGTCATAAATAAAAAAATATCTTTTATTTTAATATAATAACCTTTTTCAAACAATTCCTCCAAGTTTAGAATATTATTATTTTTATATAAATAATATAATAATCATCTAAAATATATATTTTTTACTATTATTAAGTTTAAGAAAATATTGGTATTTGAGATAGAACACTAAATGTAACGTGAATAGAATAACTTATATCTATTTCAAAAAAAAAAATTGATGCTACACATGTAATTTGAAGCTTTTATATTTTGATATCATGCCATATATTATTATTATTTTTAAATTATCATAAGTCATTAGCAAAACAGGATTTTCGTTCATTCTCATCTTTATCAAATAAAATTTATTTTATCATCTTGATTGTTAGGATTATAATAACATGAAGAAAACTCATTAGTTATTCTAAAGATATTTGTTTCAAATTATAAGCTCTTCAATTGCTATAGTAATAAAATCAAACTTTAGATCTAGAAATCTTAATATTTTTTTTATTACTCTTTGATCACTTATTTGCTCATCATTTCTTCTCATTTAATGAATACCAAAAATAATTTTTGAGAAGTAATAAAAAATATATTCATAAGTATCATGCTGTAATATTTCAAACTCTAGAATTTGTAGATGAAGCTTTTTTTTTCTTGTCCATACTACCGAATATTTTTTAAAATATTTCTTAAGCCTCTTTTGAAGTCTTTATTGGAGCGATGATCTTAAACATTATATTATCAAACCCTTAGTAAATAATGAATAAAACTTGTTTCTCTATCTTTCATTGATTTTTGAATTATTTTCTTGCTTCTCTATCCATTGTTACTCGTTTTTATGTTGGACTTGGTTTAACGAATCCATCTTTTATAAACTCTCATATATCTTGAGAGTTTAGAAAAACCTTTGGATGTACTATATATATATATCATAATTTTTTTATCAATTTAAAAAATTAGAGTTGGAAGGTGTTTAAGTAGGAGGCCATGGCTTAACGTGACTCTAGTACCAAATATCAAAATAGATAGAAAAAAAAGATGAAGTTATCACACAAGGAAGAGTATGGATAATAAACTCACTAGGACCTCAAAAAACTTTATATCCATGCGGTTTATATAATCCCCATCGATATATTAAATTCACTATATTTAATATAATTTTTTTTAATAATCAATAGTTAATTTGATTTATTATCTTATAAACCTTTAATGTGTTTCACGATAAGATGAACTTCTTCACGAAGCCTTCCACAAATTTGATTTCATGACTCGTGTTTGATTAGTAAAAGGAAAGTGACAGCTCATAAATTTATTATATATCTCAAAATGCATCACCATTCATGCATCGATCTGTTTATACAAAAAGCAGGCAAGTGAAGCTGACAGGCCTTCGGCGGGCACTACAAGCATTTCTTCTCTCCGAAGCAAGGGGAGAAGCTATTCGGCGGCGACGCAAGCTTCATGCGGGGCATCACCGGTTGTCGACCAGCAGAAACTGAGCAGGGAACACAATAGTTCTCTCAGAATGGCTTTCAATACCTCTCCCTTCTTCGGTGCCCTGCGGCGCATGGTGGCGGTGGCGTCGGGAAATGCCATTAGCTTCTAGGACGCGAGGGGAGCGACGGTCCGATGGTGCCGCCTGTTGTTGGGGACAGTGGCGGTAGCGCTTTTATAAAGGAAGGTGGGGGAACAAGAGAACGACTTAGTCCACATGCTACCACAGCCTTCGGTTGTGTGCGAGACGCGGTACGCGGTTGGGACGACAAGGTAGTTGTCGTGAGGATCGACCGTCCGACCGAAGGGTCGACAGTACGGATCTACATCTCGACAAATATCGGCCGTCGGATTGGCTGAGGACCGAGTCCCAGCTGCTGTCCTTGTCCCGCAGTGACTTGAGGCAACTCAGTGTTAGCATCATATCTAGAAGTTGCAGAATGATTCAAATCACAATTTCTTTTTTGGTCCTAAAAAAAAAAAAAAATGCATTTAGTAATCCTTCATTTGTATTCATATCAAACTCGATTAATAATATCTTGATCCAAATTAAGTCGGATTTGTCTGTGTCCAACATCATGATAAGGTCGGACCAGCCTTCTTTAGCATTGGATGTTGATAACCCACTATAGTTCTTATTGTTGTACCACTATTTATCCCTTAGTTATAAGTAATTAATTCATTGATGGCTTTTTATTATAAAAATGTTTTTGATATTTTTTTAAGATGAAAGATGATGTGAGATCAATCTAATTTATCTCTTATTTAAATAAATTTAATTAGTTTAAAATTATATTATATGGGTTAATGAAAATAATAGAAGATAAGAACATAAGTTTTATCGAAAAAAAAAGCTTCATTTCCTATTTATACAGATTAGGAGGAAAGATTTTCCTCGTAGATTTCCCCGTATAGTTGGAAAAATCTTATCTTCTATCGAAGGTAATATTTAAAATAATTTTAATCTACTTTCCTATTTTATTCAAGGAATAGAAAAAGATATAACATTTGAAAAAAATGAAAGAAATCAAAATATTATCTTTTTCAAAAGTAAGAATATATTATATATTTGATTTGATGCAATTATTTTTTTTATTTTTTTTATTTATAGCTAAAAAAGAGACTAAAACATTATAATTTTTCTTGGTAGTGCGAGTTGGTTTCAATGGTATGATCTTACCATCGATAAATATTCATGTCTATAATCCATTTATTTTCTATTATATTTTAATTATTAGATTTTTTTCTATTCCTCTATGATAAAAAAAAATCTTGTTTCTTCTCGTTCGAAAAGAGATATTAATTCTTTTTTTTGTTGCTAAATTATTATTTGACCATTCTCTAAAATCCAATTAAAATTCGACGATCTCGAGTCTCGCTCAGCTATCACTGTTGACATAGTCATGGGTAGATGGGCAAATCCAATAATATCCGTGACTCCTGTGATTCGTCTTCGTACATCATAAAAAGTCACCACTTTTGTCTCTATCAAATAAGTTTAAACTAT
Source organism: Musa acuminata AAA Group (assembly GCF_036884655.1). Lineage (NCBI taxonomy): Eukaryota > Viridiplantae > Streptophyta > Magnoliopsida > Zingiberales > Musaceae > Musa > Musa acuminata. The sequence goes on along the minus strand of NC_088351.1, from coordinate 31,272,229 downwards.
ATAAGTGAGTTCTTCATGTCGTACAACAGTAACTCATGTCTTACTCTCTCATCCATTCTCACGGTTGCCTCGAACATCCAATCACATCTTAACTGTCTATAATCTATTGGTAGTAAGAGCGCATAAAAATACATCTTAATTATATGAGTGACGACTCTTATGAAATGTTAGTTGACTTCTTAACATGTTTTAAATTATTTTCTATAAAAATAAATGGTAGAGTATATTCTAATGTCAAGTGTGCTTGATGGACGCTACAAGTGAGCTAACGGAAAGGACAAAGACCTTGTCATCACCCCACCCCCCCTTACTCAATGGTAGGGCGACGATTTGTTAGTCGTCACGAACAATAGTCCACGATTAACGGTACAGACCGACCTTAGGAGTTATCGAGGGCAATAATCCTCGAACAAATGAACAGATCAGTACCAACCTTCCATATAATGAATGACAGAAAAAGAGCATATCGATCGATTATCTATCAACCGCGGCTCCCCAGCTTCTTAAATATAAGAACTGATCCCTGGCGCCTGCATAGGAAAATCCTGAACCATCTCATTTTTATTACTTTATGAAAAGCTAACTTTACCGTTTGAGGGATCAGGTTGAGAAATCCCCCTTTAACATCGACCTTTATATAGGATCTTCAAGAAAATTAGAATCCATATTGGATGCACGAAGATCACATCGTATCTATCTTGGCCACCTCATTCCCTATAGTAATCGACTCGCTTGACAACCACGATAGTCACATAAATAACTTTACATATTCTAAACAACTGTATCGATATTCGGTTGATAGCATCAAGGTAGTAACAAAAAAAAACAATGATTTATTCATTTGTTCCGTCTTCGGAGAGGAGCAAAAATGCACATGGGACGAAAGATTAGCCATCGGATTGAATGAGAACGATGTCTTAAATTAAATATATTTATTTAATAATCAATCTTCATTTAGGCTGTAATGAAAGATACCCTATATATTAAGCGCTGATATAATATATTATATAGAATACTGAACAGCATTGTGCATATCAATCAGAGTGGCGCAGCGGAAGCGTGGTGGGCCCATAACCCACAGGTCCCAGGATCGAAACCTGGCTCTGATATATTTTATTATTTACTTTTGATTTTGTTGGATTCTGACCATTTGTTAAAGCTCACATTTTGTCTGATGAAACATCCAATTCTTAGTTTCTCAGAACCAAATTAGGCGGGCTTTATTTTGCTATGGGTCCCATCAACTCTAACATAATCTATGTGACTCTTTGACTCGTTTCCCAAAGCCCCAAATAGCCAACAAGAAAACAAACGGACGTGAGCTCACGCAGTTATATGTGGTGGAGCCAAACATTCTCCGCAAGTGGACGATTTGATGGGCCCCAAATGTTTGTTTGTGACCACCCAAACCACGATCCATTAGGACGACCAAAGACTCCATCGACTACGATGTTGAACGACCATGTCCTGGCGATTCATTTCTATCGGTTAAATTGTGTCTAGGCGTCAGAGGTCATGAGATGCCAACTTACCCCACATATACCCATGAGGAACATAAAAGAAATGTACCCATCACAACCATAGAAATTAACCGGTAGCAGTCATTAGCATTGCCATGGAGAATAATAGTTACCACAGGGGAGACGAGATGTGAGTGCAATCGGAGCTGCATGCGTGGAACACCCATCACATCATGATTCCCAAGATCTACTAACTACACACACTGGTCCTGTTCTCCTTCTTTCTTCTGCATTGTCCATTGCTTTGACTCTCACCGCCGGCCTCGTTGCCATGGGGTGGGGATGGTGATGGCATCGGTTCAACTTCCGCCGCCGGCGGTGATAGCAACGACGACGGCAGCGAATGGTTGGTGTCGTCGAGCAGACTGCTGATCGATCGAGCCTTCACCATGCCTGTCGTCTTCCTCTCCTCCTCTTCCTCCTCATCCTCTCGTGGCGAGGTCGATGATAAAACACCGTTCTTTCCATCAACGCTCCATTTGGGCTGACTCGTGCCCAGTTGGCCTCTGACGCTGCTCACGCTCCTGAGCCGTCCCTTCCCAAGATGGTGCTCGCAGAGAGAGTAGCCGACGAGGGTCTGCTGGCAGCACCGCCACCCTCTTCCGTTGACGCGGCTGCATCGCGAACCCTCCACCAGCACCGCCGGGCTCCTCCGTCTCTTCCCCTTGATACTTGAGCCATTCCCCGCTCTCGCAACTGCTACCCCACCATCGCGTCGCTCTTTATCGCCATCGTTAGGACTGGTGCAATTATTGTTCGCTGGAGCAGGACCAGTCTTTGCTCTCGCCCTCGCCTTGGCCTTTCTCCCTTGCTCCGTTATCTTCTCTTCTGGTCTTCCATCCCCATGTCCATCATCTCGCCCTCCTCTCGTTTTCTTCTGTGTCGATATCATTTCCCCCAGCAACGCTGCTCCCGATGCTACCGCACCCGAGCTGCCACCGATCCTGGGGAGGCAAGGAGATCTCCAAGTGGAAGACAAGAACAGTGAACACCAGAGCGCAGATCTCATCCATGAAACTATTGTTGCACCACAGAGCATCAAACATATGAATCTTGACTCACCCGCTTATGCAACGAGCTAGCTAGTAAGTGGTAGACAGAACCAAAAAGGAAGAGGAGAGGTGTGCGAGTTTTGGATTACTAGATTGGAATGGGGGATGGGTTGTCATGATTGGTCAGGCTGGCGTGCATGCACGGTATATAGTGGCAGCAAATATATGGGAAGCTTTTCCTTTTTGATGTCTTTTACTCGCAAGCGGTGGTGATGCAAAAAGGGAGGTATTCTTAAAAGGGGGAAAGGGGGCAAGTCACCTACCTCTTTCTGCTATTGGCCTGGCCATTCCATCCTTTGTTGGATTCCACCGTCGGCTCCTCTTCCTCCACCTCCTTCAGCACCTGCAATAAATCACCACATTGCACCCAACAAGCAGAGACATACAGAAGCAAGCGAAGGTCGAGGTAAGCAGGCACCTGCGCACGCTCAAGAGTGGTCAGGAGACGAGAAGCCGCTCTGCTGCCGCTGATCCTCGAATCCAAAGATGAATCCGAAGAGGCAGGAGCCTGATCAGGGCTTCTATAAGGATCCCACCCCGGCTCATGGGAATCCACCGGCAGATCCCCAATCGGGTGCAACCCTTCCAGAACTCCCAAAGATCCTTCCCCGGTGTCATCCCTGGATCCATATGCATGTCTCCCATTTGGTGGGTGGACTCGGAGGGTTGGATCTGGGTAGACAGGAAGGGAGGTGAGAGAGGGTCTCTTCCGGATCCTCATAGTAAAGGGATGGGGAGAGAAGGAGAGATTAGATGGATGAGGAGAGAGAAAGGAAGATAAAGAGAGAAGGTGTGGATTCAGAAGGCTGCAGCAAAACCCCTTCCCACCCCCTCTCTCTCTCTCTCTCTCTCTCTCTCCCCCTTCCCTTTCAAGAGACTAAGCAATAAAGAGGAGCTTATGTTTGTGTGGTTCTGTCTGCCACTTTGCTTAATCTTCTCAGGTAATTCATGGGATGGATGAAAGGAAGTGCAGCGAAGACAAAAGATAACAACAGCCATAATAGCAGTAATATTTACAGCAACAATAATAACAAGAAGGGTAACGTGCGACGTTCCACCAGGTGGACTTCCGCCATTGGTCCGACCGTACGTGCCGCTGACGACCAGTCGGAGAGGTGGGGCTCACACCGTCCACCAATAGGGGATGGCCGTCCAATGTGGGATTTCGCATGCAGCCGAATCAATAGACTTCCTACATAAGCCTTCTGCAGCCCGATGGACGCAATCTTACATGCACCGTGTGCTCCTTCACCGCGTCCGCTTGCAGAAGCCGATCGAACCAGGCAGCCATCAGAGACTGGTCGCCGGCGATCTCCTCGATCGAGCGCAACCAACACGGGACCCTATGGCGTCGCCGCCGAACAACTGCTTGCTTCCCCTCGAGAGCCTTGAACCTCTCGTACGGCCTTCTGCTGCACCTCCCCGACGGCGGAGAACAGTACAGTGATCAACGCATATTAAATCGGCAGAAGAAGAATCAAACGCAGCAGTAAACGTCCAAACGATCGAGAGCAGAAGCGGTGAGGCAGCTCACGTCGTCGTCGGCAGACTTGGCCCAGAAACGGGCCTCTGCCCGCTCGTAGGCGTCGTCCGGCACCACCTACTCCGCCATGGCCTTGCCGCGGTGCACACGGACGGCTCGAGAGCCCATTCCACCGTCCGGCCATGGGACTCGGTCAAATCAATTCAAAAAATATCAGAGACAGGTTTCGATCCTGGGACCTGTGGGTTATGGGCCCACCACGCTTCCGCTGCGCCACTCTGATTGTTGCATAACACTAATTTATTTTATTTATTTATCAAATGATAAATCGTTTATTGACTGATTCGATTTTGGTTCTAACTCATAGTATGCGACTGCTAATGCGGATCGAGTTTTCAGAATTTACAAACCCGAATCCAATCAGGTCTAAATTTATTTATGATTTCTAATGACAAGATTATTATTTTATGGGGTTATGTTTAGGCGCAATCAAAGGTAAGGAGGTGCCTTTAGCACCAATGACATGAACCCAATTCACTTATCATAATGATGAAAGAACAGATCACTATAAAGCTAATGAAGATTAGGCATGTGGGGGAAGCACAGTGGAGGACTCACCTGCTTTGGTCACCATCCAAGCCTAAAGGAAAAGAGAAGCAGATGCCATTTCTTTCTTTTCATTATCTACATTCCACTCTATATATAAATGTACAACATCCTCCTGAGGTAGATGGATTCACTGGCAGCTCTTTTCCCCTTTCTTTTGCTGCAATCATCCACATCTTTATGTCTCCTTGGCATCATGTGCCGAAAGAGGCACCGAGAATCGACCATGTACAGAAATTTCCCAGCAAAATATATGCGTAAACCTTCCTAATTGATGAATGAATGTCTTACTTTCCATTATTCGCAAATAATCTTTTAACCATTGCAGTTCTATGCAATAAAAATAATGAGATTAAGTTTCAAATTTCAGTTCTAGATTATGCTGTTGATTAAAATTATCAAGTATTTCTTTAAAGAAAACCACTCTATAAATCTTTAAGACAGGTTTCTTAACAGTGTATCAAACAATATATGATTCTAAAATCAAGAAAAAATATTAAAAATATATATTTTAATAAGGCACTGTAAGCTTGCCAATTTAATTGATTAGAATATTAAGTTTGGCATAATTATGCTTGCAAAGTTTGAAATTTATAGATGTGTCAGTGTAGTTAATCTATAAATTCATCAGATCAGAAACCATGTCGAAAATATATTTAATGAATCTTCTATTTACTTCAATGGGAATAAATTGATATTCTTTTCGGTTACATATAAATGTTTATTTCAAACATACATTTTTATTTTTTGATTTTAGAATCATATATGTTTTATTCTTTTGTCAATGCCATAGCGAACGAATGCGAAAAGGGACTTTACTTTCATTTCTAATCTACTATTATTTAAATATTTAAGCTAGAGCACAAAAAAAACATTAACACTCTTCAAAAATATAGCATATATATCGATATGAAAATAGTAAAATTCATATATATATATATATATATATATATTCTATATTAAAATTTAAAGAGGCAAATATGCTATTTTCAAACTTTGGAAGGATAGATATATTAAACATCTAAATAAAATAAAAAATACGTTAGTGGCTTGGATATATTTATGTTTATACACATACATATAACTGTTAGTGGCTTGGATATATACATATATATATATATATATATATATATATATATACACACACATACATGTATGAGAAGTGAGCCAACTTATTTTACATTTGAAACCATGACCTGAGTTTTCCAAGTATATTTCTGTTCTGCTTAAGCTTATTTACATCGATCTGCAGCACTTTAGTTATGGGACATCTCTTTCTCTCTCTCACAGACACACATATAGAATGCTTGTAAATAAGAATGTGACAGGTGACCTGATGACTCTATAGGCATACTCTCATTGGGCATTTGCCGTGCAAAGAAAAGATGCCTAGTACTTTGTTAGGCATGAGATGAATCTTAAGCACACTGCTGTCATTTGGCCATCACTAATGAACTCAGTTCATGGATGAACCGTGAGGTCAGCTAGCCTTCGTGCTTCGTACCTAAACAAATAGCAGTTCCATCTTGTTTCTGACCAACTCACATGATGCTGTCCTGGAACCTGAGATGCATCAACATGCTCAAGACTTGTATCCTTGTGTGCGTGTGTTCCAAAAGAACAGCAAGCGTCAGCAACATGGAAACACACACCTCATGGCCCAGTAAAAGTTACCGAGGTGCGAGTCCTGCCATACTTGTCTGAAACCCTACAGCTTTTAATGTAGGCAGCCAAGCCAAAAATCCTCCTGTCGTCTCTACCAGATCATCTGCTTAGTATGAAGCTATATATTGCTTTGTTTCTCGGATCATGCCGTATTACCATACTATCTTAAAGGTAGTGATCCGTGAACAGTAGGAGCTTGTTTCGATGATTCGAGTAGATGCACTCTTCCTCAAATTCCAGCATTCATGTAGATACAAGTCGTAAAGATGGCAAAGAACTATGCCTTAATTCATACGCAGAATAGACAGCATCATCTTACTAGTCGAACGACATACATAACTAAGTATCTAAAGACCATTCCAAAAACTAGCCGCTTCTTCTTCATCTTCTTCTTGCAACCACGCCATGGATGATACGACGACATTATCGACTTAGCAGGGGGAACCACCGGTCGTGGAAGTAGGACTGGTAGGAGATCATGAACATGAGGAGCACCAAAGCAAGCGCGACGCCCCACGGGGATCCGCCGTCCCGGTGGAAGGTGTCCCTCTCCGCCAAGGGGGCAAAGAAGGACACCCTTCGCCGAGGGTCGTTCGACAGCCAATGGACGACCAGAAGCAGCAGCAGCGGCGACACCATGAGCAGCAGCTTGATCTGGTTGAACAAGCTCTCGAACACCGACTCGTAGGTCATGTACCATGAGAGGCCTATAAACATGAAGAGCGTGAGGAGGAAGAAGCAGAGGTGGAGTGGCAGGGGAGGAGATTGGGCGTAAGAAGGATTGTAGTAGTAAGGACCGCTTTGGTAGTAGTAACCATTAGCCATTGCTCTCTCCTCTATATCTTTCTACACGGGAGAGACAGGGTCAGTATGTGGCCTTTTATAGAGGTTAAAGCCTCAAGTAAGCAACTATAGAGAGGGAGGTTAAGAGAGAGAGAGTGAGAGAGAGAGACTTTACTTGGGGGTGTGGGAATTCCAACAATTCAGAGGCCGGAAAGATAGGTCCAAAGTGTTGCATGGCCCAGGGCTGCTGGAATAGAGGGAGTGACCAATCCAGAAGTGACACGTACGACCGACCATGGTGCCGGTGGGGAATCTAAGAAAAGCTTCGGGTGAGGATTGATTACTTGGAAAGTAATGAGGTGCCGAAAGTCCATGTCATCACCCCTACTTTTGAAGCAGTAGGTCTTGAAACGAAGGCTTCCCATGGAACAATATGAGCTGAATCAAATTGCATCTTTGTGCTGCGGCGCTACAGATCATCATACTGATGCTTTTTTTTATAAGCGGATGTTTGCAGAAGAAATTTGATCAAGATAGTGAAGCTGCTGGTGTGATTTCCAATCTGAATATTTTGAAGGTTGAAATTAAAAATCATACATATTATTATTATGGAACAAAAGTGTGTAAGCTTCATTTGATGAGAGGACTAAGAACTAACCTGGTGGATGAGTACAAATTGTGCCTGCATTGAAGAATTCTGATTGGTGTTTGGCAAAGGTTATGCAGTTTGTACATCAAATGAAATCAGACAATGTTCTTGAAGGATTAAGAGTATAAAGAGTTTGAAGCCCCAAAAAAGATTGTTCATGGAGTAGCCTCACTTTGGCTATCCTGGAGAACCCTCATTGAGAGGAGAAGAAGAAGAATAGTCGGATCACATCATAACTCTAAGGTGGTTTCTTTTTTGTCACAGTAGATCCAGAAATTGGCAGAGCCTGGGAGAAAAAATTTCTTCTGCAGGACAAGACAAACTTGAAATGTGCAAAAAATAGGTCAAAATTGAAGTCACCAAACTTTTTGACACTGTGGATCCACCTGAATCGATTCCTTGTCATCTCACAAGGTAAGGAAACCACCGGTAACACATTTGAAGGAATCTCTGTCCCTCTAAAAAGCTCAAACAGTCATTACAATTTCATCAATGTACTGATGTCAGATACTACACAGAAGAGTTCTGACAAGTGTTTGATGGACCAAACATATTATGTTTTGTCCCTCACAGTGTCTCCTTGCAAATAATATGTTTTTTTTTGCAGCAGTAATTAGTTGGACAGACTAATTAAGTCTGTCACTGTCCTCTTTATTTGTGTCCTCCATCTGCATCATTCTTCTGTCCTACATAACCATAACTTGTTCATATACATTTATATTATTTGATAGAAAACAGAACTTTCTGGTGTAGGAAAATCCCCAGTGTATAACAATTAAAACATACAACACCTGGAAAGAAGAAAAATAAAACCATCCTCTTAAGAATTTTTCAAGACTTTCTTGTCATGAAACAATTATTGGAGTCCACAAGAAAGCTTATGCTGCTACTATCTGCTCCTGTACTACAAGTCTCCTCACTTTTTCCACCTAGACCAAGTACTAGATGTCCCTGCCATTTTACCTCTCAAATTTCACCTTAAAAAACCCACAGTAAAAAGGTAAGTTTAGCATTGACTCGTTGATGGTGTAAATGTTTTCATGATCATTCTTTCCCTTTTTTTTTTCTCCTTTAGTCTTACAGTGAGAAGAGGTTTATGTATCTATTCACTTTACATCTCCTCCTTTCCTTAATCTTGTTGTTTTCATAATTGTAATAAATTGCTATTCATGATATTCCCAAGTCGATAAGATCAAACTTTGTACCATAAATTAAAAACCTTATTCCAGGCCTAAGAAAGTACCAACTAGGGTTGCAAAGAAACCAAGCTATCTATGAACATCTTGATGGATTAACTCAAAGTCAGTTCATAATTGTCTATTTTTTATTGGCGAACATTCCCAAGTTTGGATTTTAAGGGTCACAACTCACTAATTAATATGATTATTTAGCACTAACCTCGATAATCAACTTGCTCACAGCCCTCAGATAGATCCTAAGATGAGGCAGGCAACTCTGTCAGTTTTAAACCTAGCTCTGATCGGTTTCAATGGTCACCAATTTTCTCAAACTAAAATAGTCCAATAAAAATCATCAAGATGATCCATTTTCAACAATATTATATTAGCCATGAAAATTTAAGAATAAGATTCATCTTATTCAATTGTGTATCATGTATCCAAAAAAGAAAAATTGTGTATCATACATCATATATGATATCCTTAACAATGGTCAAGAAATGAATATTTAGCTGCAAATTTAAATCAAATCATTTCTGATACTAAAGCATCAGTCAAGTGTTTCGAAAGAGTAGCAGATTTCATATTATTAGAGAACATTAACTAAAAAAACTAGAAGCAAATTGATATGTTCATGTACTAGTTTGAATTTGATCCCTATTCAATTGGACGAGTAATACTTAAAAATTAAAAATTTTAGGACTTCTTTTGTTAGATTCATAATATAATTTCGATAGATGGTACATCTTCCATTGTGAATTTAACATGTTGAATGAAACGTGTTATCCACAATAAGTCATAGGAGAGAACTCATTCTCTATAATAACAAATGAAATAGATCATATGTCACAGCAAAATTGATGCATCACAATGACAAACGAAACAAATCATATCAACTAGCAGATAATAATTAAATTTTCCAATAATTAACTCAATCTATTGACTCTGTTAGCCTTTATTTGAGGATTTATCCTTTTGTAATAACATCCTTATCCATTTAGAAAACTTGCAACTGTATATATAATTGTACTCTAAAATTATAGTGTTTTGTAGACCTCTTGCATATTACTTAGTCCTCTCTTCTTCAATATGGTTTTAAAGTACTACTCTAAAATCTAAAAACACTACCTGAATAGCTAAAATTGTTTCTTCCTTCCATTGAGATCCACCGATGCAGCCTATCCATATAGTTTTCATTCTTTGCACTTATAAAAAAACGTACGTGTTCTTGTGTAATGTTCAGAAATAAGACACCCAATAATAGAGAATGCCATAGAATCCATTCAAAAGGACCATGTGGAAGAAAATGGGATATGATCTACAATAAAATCATGAAAATTTCGCTTGCAAAGTATAATCAACCACTTATGAATCATGAAAATTTACAAGCTTCCAGTCTCTTTAGCAAAGCATATACGGACATGATGCAAGAATGTCAAGAATGCCGTGGCAAGATAATATCAAAATGTCCAACATTATAATGGCTGCCTAGAGAGAACTGACCTGAAACCCACACTCAAAAACTATTGATTCTGATGCACATGCAAACTTTTTCCTGTGGATCAGAAAGAATAGATAGCAATTATAAAAGAATATGCCAGGTTAAAGAATGCTATCTTTAGCATTCTTTACCATCTTTGCTTCACAAAGTATGATAGGGTAAGTCTCGTCGTCTAATTACCAAAGCTTGTTCACCATGGCCTGTACAAATTGATTAGGTCTTGTGATCTGGCTGCCAGTTAGACCATACAAGAATGAAAAGAAAACAAGAAGTAAAGCTCTACTGATTCAGAAAAACTGTCCAGTTATTAAAATGTGAAAAGCTTGTTTTCCATTACAAACAAGACTTATGCATTTATGCATATATAAACCTACTTCAGCCCTAACAACAAACTGATTTCTTCCTTCAAAATTTGGCTGCCCAGTTGAGGTGTCCAAGCTGGGTCTGCTGACGGTTACCAACCTGTGGCCCAGGAGATGCGATGCCGAGTCCAAGACTCCCACCTATGGCTGGTGGGACCTGCTGCTGCAGCAAGTGATGTGAATTCACCATGGAGGTTGGCTGAGGTTGAGGGTACAAGCCTGGGTACTGCACATGAGAAGTATTTCGTGTGGCATTAAAAGCAGCATGATCAGCATGGGCAGGCAAGAATGCTGATTGTGGTGCTTGCCCTGATAGGCTATAATATGGTGCTGACTGTAAGTTTGGAAGCTCTCGTGACGTCAGAATCCAGTTATCAGATGTGTCCAACTGCAGAAAGACACCAGACACTGTTATAGTGTATCTCGAATCAAGTAAATGTATGTATAAAACTATTACAATTGCAAGAACAAAGTCTCCGGCTGCAATTGACTTAAACCAGTTTCAACAAGAAAGAGAACACGTTGAGGATCCTATGTTCAGAGAAGAACCAAAAACTAAAAGAAATTCTTAGTAACCAACAAAATGGAATAAATCCTCAAATGCCAGTTCCATAATAGCAGAAAGCATTTACACGAAGGAAACTAGCATCAACCAAAGTCAGTCAAGAAATGATCGCTAGCAAAAGTATGTACAAGCATAATGGTAAAGCATAGACTTTTAAACAAAACTAGGTGGTTTCACTTCATGCTAGATAAGTGCTCTTAAGCACATAATACAAATTTAATTGAGATTGTAAATAGAGATAACCAAACTGCAGTTCAAACTATACCTGTGGGTTTGGAACAAAGACATTGTTGTCTTTGTATTTGACACTGTTCAAGTCTTCTTGGCTTGTTGTGTTACTGACAGCACCAGGGAAACTGATGGCAAAACTAGCAGGATTGGTGTAGGTTCCACACCCGGTTGGGTTGCCAGCAGCAATTGGTTTATACTGTGTGGTTGCACACTTGCTTGCCAGTATGTGTGGGCTTCCTCCAGGCATCAGAACATAACTATTCACAGTGGAGGGATGAGGATACCCAGGGTTGCTGGCATAGTTTGGCATGGCCATTTGTGGAACATAAACTGGAGAAATAATGTGACGATAAGGCACAAAGTTTGGAAAATGGGGCATATGAATTTGTGGGTACAGCTGCACAATCGGCTGCTGCTGCTGAACAAGTTGTTGCTGCTGTGCCATGGCCAAACTAGAAAAACTGCTACAGGCGGCATGAAAACTCAAGACCTGCTGGAGAAAATGCAAAGCATGATCGAAGTCTGAAAATGCTAATAGGACAGAATCTATGAAAATAAATTACTACTGGAAGGACAAATGAAGTAATGAGGCTTATTCCATAAAAATAATGAAGTGCATACAGATATTGTGACCATAAATGGTGAATAAAAAAGAATAATATGCTTTCCTTTTTTTTGCTATATTGAAAGTACTTGTACAAGAAATATAATGATGTCTCTCCTAAATAAAATAAAATGGCCAGCATATGTATTTGGAAAACAAAATACAGCAAAGGGCAGTCACAAAATCAGGTCAACAAGTACCTCTGATGATGAAGTTGAACCTTGAGCATGTACATTATCTTGCATTACTGTTTTGAAAAATGGGACATCATAACTACTTTGGTTGTCATATGCCTGTTTCACATTGAAAGAGATTGCTAACTTCAGATATTCCATTTGATTTTTAGGAAGAAAGATGTAGTTATACAACAGTAAATCAACCAGAAGATAACTATCCATTTTCTAATGTATTTGTCCTGAAGCACTTGCTTCTCACCTTTAAGGCTATGTTAAAAAAATCATGGGTTACTTATCTAAGGCAGTACACCAAGAAAAAGTTCATCCTCCTAAAATTAGTTTAAGTGATGATTGACTCACTGAGAAACTTGGCAAGCTATGAGGATTTTGTAGCTGCTGCTCTTCCTGTGTATTGAAAGGAGGGCTGTTGCTCTCCACCAATCTAATATCATCATAAGTCTGAATAGTTTGAGGACTTACACAACCATTATTTTCAGGTGGTGGCTCCTGTGATTCTGCAGCTGACACAGAAGAGCCACATGGCGAAGTACTAGACTGGTCATGCAGACTGTCCCTGCAAACTGCAGAAATTACATTTTCCACTGGAACTGGTGCAAACATACTGCCAGCAAACTTTAAAATTCTTATAAGTATGCTATTTGTAATATAAATGAAAGCAAGCTGCAAGACATTAAACCAAACCAAGAATTTCAGTAGCATCAAGGAGATCAGTGTCTTAAGTTTTCTACCAGTTCTTTAACGATCTTGGTGGAATCTACATTATAAAAATACTGAAAATAGTATGATATATTCCATTTCTTATTAAATTAAAAGTTAAAACCCAGCAGCAATAACTCACTAAAACCACAACAAAAAACTAAAGAGAAGGTGTAAACACCTGTCAGAAGGTTCGTCATCCAACTGCTCTGCACTTCCTGATTGATGAGGAACAGAGGCAAACCCCTTGGATGTGTCAAACCCAGTACCAAAACTTCCAAATATCAGCTGCATGCACTCTGACTGTGGCACTAGAAGATGCTGTGGTATGATCACATGTTGACTATCCAAACTACAATCTTGTGACAATTTCTCAGATCTGGTTTTTCCCACTGGTCGTGAGACACAAGAACTAACAGCACAAGATGGAGAAGCTGAAGTAATTCCAGGCACACCATTGTTGACAATATTGGGTTTTGGTCTAGTTTTAGGCTTCCACTTCATGATGGGCTGAACAGCTTTACAGAGCAAATCACATCAGGACACAGCAACACCAGCATAACAAAAAAAATTCAATTTTCAGTTGGTTAGAAATTGTATTTACCAGAGAATACTAAAAATTCAAAATTAAGCCCAAATTCTGCACCAGAACCCACCTTCATTGTTTCATTAAAATCCCAGAAGCTTGGCTGTGGTAAATTATACTAGAACGTGTCTTAGTCCCCTGACTAGAATGACTGGTGCAAAAGGTCTGCGATAATTTTGTTTATCTCATATTTTTACCAAAGTTGTTTTTAATAAATATTTTGCTGTTCTATATAGTATAAAGTTTTTAATTATTGTCTTGACCATTTCTTATCTTGTCATTCTGATCCGACCAATCTTACCGACTCAATATAAATCATCCCAAGCCAATTTCACCAATCTTGCAAATATTAAATATAACAGAATTTACTAACTGAAACAGCAAATTCATTGTAAGAGTACATCACGATTCTGCTTAAACAAGTGAAATTGTGCATGTAATGTGCATGAACTGCAAACAGATTATGCAAATTATCATACATGGTAACTCTTTGCTATTATTAATAGAATGCATACACTATAAGAAACTATTATAGACTTTTGTGCATAAAATATATATTACATAACAGCTCAATGGTAAGGCAGGACATAGGCAATCAGTGGAGACATATGACATCAGTGGAGACATATGACACCCAAAAACCACATGTACCTCAGCTAAGTTTTAGCGCACAAGGTAAGAAATAATACCTTTCTGCTGACTCAGAGACTGTTGGTGTAATCTGCTATTGTGGTAGAAACCCTGTGATTGTATGCTTAAGGACATGCTATACAGATCGGCGGCTGATGGAGAAATTTGGTTTAGTGAATGACTCTTAGATGTGTAAGCCTGATGTCCAGTTGATTCCACTGAGAAACAAATATTCTTTCCTGATAAAGAACTTGAGAGGAAGCTATTTGAAACAGATGAACGATTTTCAGGATGATCAGAAGTCTGTCTTCGAAAGCCAACTACTCCAACTTCGCGCTGAATAGCCCCCACTTTACCAGCTGATGCAGAATCAAGAGATGGAACATGAACTGGATCTGAAGATGAAGAGGACATCCCAATAAAGCTATTTGGTAACCCTGAAGTCTGTGTTTCATTCTGTACAACGGATGCTATTGCTTCACACTTGTCCTGTTGTGATGGACTTTTTGTACCACTTGACTTTTCATCTTGGACATAATCAGGTACATGACTGGACTCATCAAAATATGCTGATATAAGACACTCGTCTGAATTTGCAGAAACAGAGTGCTTTTGATCAGAGGGAACTCTGGTAGAGCTATAGGGAGAAATTATTAATGAGAACCCCCAGAGTGATCTAATATATCTTGTTTTGTTAGACAGCAAAACATATTACCAAGCCAAGATACCAAAGCAAAAAATGAATTAAATAAGAAAATGCAAAGATGAGATAATTATACCTCTTCTCTGGAACATCTGGCATAGTTTGCTCATTGCCAGGAACTAATTGCTTATTTTCTTCTTGCAAAGCATCCTTATTAACATTTTGGCTCACTCTGTTGTCCCTTACGATGCGGAATTCGTGACTGATTCCTGCATCTAATAAAAAATTGTCGTCAGAGATTCTCTTTTGATGTCCAGTACACTATATAGGATTTGAATAAATAAATATAATAGTAAAAGTTTCAAAGCTCTCAAATTATGACATGATGCAAAATATGATGGTGAACTACAGTTGCAAATAAATGATCAAATACTCTAAATAATATATTTTTGTTTTGGTTAATATCCTTAATTATATTTCAAATAAAAGACAAGAAACAACATATCAGAAGTACAAATAGAATCAATATTGCCAAAGGTTATATTCACACACTCCCACATACAGAAGTATACCAACCAATTGGAACGGGAGAAAAATCAAGTACAAGTATCTTTCTTTTTGCTAATACTGGAAAAGGACTCGTGGAAAAGGTGCTGCTCTAAAGCCTAAGCCAAAAGACATTAACCCATCTTCTATTTTTTTCATTAAGGAAGCACCTCATGATAAATGGCCTGGGGAAAAGTAAAATAACCCCTAGAATACAGACCTACCACAACAATGTATGAAGAAGATCGAGAATGCCTTCATAAAATTTGAGTCCTATTTAGTGGACATGAGATAGCAAAGCAACAGGATTACACATGGAAGAGCACAGAACTCAAATAGAATCCTATAAAGAATATTACACTTTAAAAAAACCTAACTAAAATGTAGTTGAAGTCCTTTAAACTGATACTTGTGTTTACAGCACAAAGTAGCATAGCACAATTTTGCTTTAAATGTCAAAAGAGAAAAAGTATAAACTGTAATGAAAAAATGATCATTAATTGTCACATTTCAATTTTTATGAAGATCATAAAATTGAAAGAGAACCAAACAGAAACAACTACCTGTTATGACTAAATCAATCAAGAAACAAGAGGGAACTCATATACCATCCACTTGATTTTGTTGGTATTGATCTTTCTCGGAGTACCTACAACAATATTCCTACTTTCTTTATAGCAAAAAATCAATAAGAAAACCTGAGATCACTATGCATTTACCAGGAACCAAATTCCGAGTAAACCCTCCTCTATGAGAATTTTGATTCCACAATCTATATAGTTTTCCCGATGGTATGTTCTGCTCCACTTGCTTTCTAGTATCAGCAAAACCTCTGTAACCTGTGTGCTGAGCCTATGGAGGATGCTTTAATGAGTACCAAAAAAATATTTAAAGCAAGATCACTTGTGATGTAAATAAAATATTATACATAATATGCTTGAATCAATTAATGTAATTTCAACAGATTATTAAGGCATATGATTGCTGTAACAGATAATATCAAGATATGAAGGCAAAGTCATAGAAATATGGAATGCAAGCTATTTAAAAGAACTGAAACAAAATTCATCGCAAAAGCATCCAATGCATACGACATAAAGTTGCCAGAATAAAAAATTCATAAACAGTTTGACATTTAAAATCAGAGTGTTCAACGACAAATGGCCAGCCATAGCTAGAGTTTGTGTCATTTTTCCACCATTCACTACTCCGGCCAGTTGTATTTCCAGCATTCTACCATACAGGATCTCCTGTCTCTTTAAGCCTAATTTATATAAATGCAATAGAAATCAAAACATGGACATCATGACAAAATGATAAGGGACCATCATAAATCTTCAAAGGAAGGGTTCGCATACGAGAAATTATGGGCAGCAACCAAAAGCATGACCCAAAAGAAAGAAAAGAACATAAATTCAGAAACAAGTGACATAACTACATGAATGCAAATTTAACATATTTTTGTAGAAATGCAATGGATAATAACTAATAAAAAGTATAACATAGTTTAAAGAAGAAAAACAAAAATGTCTAAACCCTGATATACAGTAGAAACTAAGGGTCAAGAAAAAATATGGCCCACACATACCTCTTTCTTCCTGTCCCTTCTCTTCACCTCATGAAATGGATCTGCAAGGTACAAATGAGCCATTTTATACATAAATAACTAAAAAATTAAGTGACTTGATCATAGCATTAACCAGCAAAGGCTTTTGGACAAAGTTCATTGTTATTAGCTGATAAAATTTATCTAGACGCAAGTGATCAACAAACCAAAACATTATACCGTAAAGCTGTACTTCATTCAACAAAGGAAGAACAAGACCTGGTCATTCTGTTGATCAATAAAAAGTGCAAAATGCATGACAAAAGTGGTTGCAGCTTCCAACCCAAACACAACATCTATTAAAAACATGAAGTAAAATATAAAATTGTGGAAATGTGATTGATGACCTGATGTGTACTACCACATCGAGTACTCTTTCGACTAAATCCATCACAAAGATTTGCATCCCAAAATTGTCCCAAGTACATGCAACCTAAAACAAACAAAATGTTCATAGTTGATTGTGTTGAATCTCGGATTTTGATGATGAAATCAATTGATTGGTTAGTTGATCTAATCCATATTATTGAGTTAAGTGTGCAGGATTAACTACGATAGCCTGAAAACATAAAGCAAATCTACCGGAGTCAAGTTCGATGGGTGTTCGAAAGTCCGAAGATTCGTCGGAGATACTGCCGAAACCAACCGAGAAGAAATCGGGGACTTGTCGTAGTTTTCGGAAGTCCGCCGAAGAGATCGTCGGAGGTTCGCGAAGATCACCGAGAAGGCTCGGCTACTCGCTGAACTCGCCACAAGATCGGGAGCTTGCTAGGAGTCCGCCGGAAGAAATCCGAGGGTGTATCGAAAGATCGCCGGAAGGAGACTCGACATTTGCCAATTAAAAACTTGCTTAAGACTATGTTTTCAGTTACGTAGTTTGCATGTAATTACGATTAGGATCAAGGGATAATCCTATATCCTGGTTAGGGGCCAATTGGGCCCGAATATGACCTGGTTTAGGCCAGATTTGAAGCCCAACCAATAACCCAAAAGGTCGGGCGATAGTACCGCCGAACTGGGCGGTGGCACCGATAGTACACTGTCTGTAAGACACTGACAGACAGTGGCACCGCCAGCATTGGGAAACCCAAAGGTAATTTAAATTTGGAGCCCAAATTTGAATCCTCTTGGAGCTTATAAATACCCCTCAATTCTCAGCAGAGAATACAACTCTTTGAAAAGCAATAGATTGAGATAAAAGCCTTAGCAAAGTCTTTAGCAAGCCTTGTTTTCAATTGCTTAAGTGTTCACCTCCTTCCTTTTCGTTGAAAATTTGTAAGAGTGTGAACCACTTGTAAAAGGTTGTAAGAGGGGTATTTGTCCTTCCCCTTCAAAGTGATTTGCTAGTGGAAGTTGGGAGCCTCATCGAAGAAGGCTTCGCAAGTGGATGTAGGTCATTTGACCAAACCACTTTAATTTGGTGTGTTCCTTGAATGTGTGAGTACTTACCTTTTTGAAATTGTTATTTACACTACAGCAAGCTTTCGTTTTCATCTTTTCACTTTACTCAAGTTACCGTCGAATCGAAATCTCCTCGCATTTATGAATTCATTTTCAAACTTACAAGTTTTAATCCGCTGCACTAATTCACCCCGACCCCCTCTTAGTGTCGCTCCGATCCTAACAAATGGTATCAGAGCTAGGCTCACTCTCATATTTGGTTTAATACCCAAGAGAGATGACTTACTCCGGCATGCATGAGGGTCATTCTATTACACGTCCACCTATGTTTAATGGGTCGGATTACACGTATTGGAAAACTCGTATAAGGATCTTCCTCATTTCCATGGATTTCGAGCTTTGGACTATTGTCGAAAATGGATTTCAAAAATCTTCTCTTCCGATGAGCGAATGGGATGAATTGGAGAAGAAGGTTTTTGCTTTAAACGCAAAGTCTATGAATGCCCTGTTTTGTGCATTAGACAAAAATGAATTCAATTGCGTTTCAATTTGTGATTCTGCTTTTGATATTTCGAGAACTCTTGAGGTCACTCATGAAGGCACTAGCCGAGTGAAAGAATCCTAAATCAACATTCTTGTGCACT
The DNA here is from genome assembly GCF_036884655.1 of Musa acuminata AAA Group. Lineage (NCBI taxonomy): Eukaryota > Viridiplantae > Streptophyta > Magnoliopsida > Zingiberales > Musaceae > Musa > Musa acuminata. The sequence continues at coordinate 31,253,081 of NC_088351.1, read as the reverse complement.
CTTATGAATTTTTCCGAATGAAACCAAGTGAGTCCATTGGAGACATGTACACCCGTTTTACGGATGTCATCAATGGACTCAAACCTCTTGGTAAAGATTTTTCTATCTTTGAACTTGTAACTAAAATCTTAAGATCCCTTCCTGAAAGTTGGGATCCAAAAGTTACGGTCATTTAAGAGATCATGGACCTTAAAACATTTCCTCTTGAAGAACTTATTGGGTTTCTAGTGACCTATAAAATGACGTGTCATGCTCATGAGGAGCTCGAGAACCCCCTTCCAAAGAACAGGAAGGATATGACGCTCACATCACAAGAAGACCACTTGAAAGGAACATCAAGTGATGAGGACAGTGACAATGACATTGCATTTTTAACTCAAAAATTTTAAAAATTTATAAGAAAGAACAAATTTAAAAATAACACTAAAAACATACTTGAACATAAAAATGACCAAGTGATATGCTACGAATGCAAGAAGCCGGGGCACTTCAAAAATGAATGCCCCCAAGCCAAGAAGAAGCAACAAAAGAAGAAGAAAGCTCTAAAAGCGACTTGGGACGATTCAAGTGATTCCGAAAGTGAAGAAGCTAACAATAAAGAGAAGGCAAACTTCGCGCTAATGGCTTTAGGAGAAGAGGTATGTGATTTAATTAATGAATATTTATCTTTCGATGAACTTTCTATCGCTTTTCACGAATTATTTGATGAGTGTAGAACTATTAGTAAGAAGTTTAATATCTTAAATAAAGAGCATGTCTTATTACAAAATAAGCTTGATAGTCTTCAAATTCCTCCATACTCTAAGTGTGAACATTTAAAAGCAATAAAAAATAAAAATTTACTGCTTAAAGAGACCTTAAACAAGTTTAAGGTCAGTAGGAAGGGATTGGACATGATCCTTGCAAATAAGGGTCACGTCGCAAATAGAAGTGGAATTGGTTTTGTGAGAGGAACTCACCAAAATCCTACCACTTTCATTAAAGGACCCACATTATATGTTTCACCTTGTTTGAAATTCAACTTTTGTTGTAAATCCGGACATATTGCTTACAAATGCCCATTTAGGAAAATTAGTCCACATAAATTAATATGGGTTCCTAAAGGAACTATAAATAGTTCAATAATGAATAACCAAATTGGTAGATCAATTCTTGAGGCACCCAAAATCAAATGGGTACCTAAAAACCATCCTCTTTTATAGACAAACCCACAAGCTATGAGTAAAAGATGGTATCTCGATAGTGGATGCTCAAGACACGTGACTGGAGATCTATCTCATTTCTCTATACTCACTAGCAAAGAAGAAGGGTACGTCACCTTCGAAGACAACAACAAAGGCAAAATCATTGGCAAGGGAACATAAGTAACAAATTAAAATTTTCTATTGATGATGTATTACTAGTTGATGGATTAAAACATAATCTTTTAAGTATTAGTCAATTATGCGATAAAGGTTATATTGTTAGATGTGAATCTAATGTGTGCATTATTGAAAAACCAAATAATAGCATGTCAATGATGGCTTTGAAACAAAATAATGTCTACACCATCAACCTAGATGAACTAAGTAATGAAATGTGGCTCTCCGCTTTAAATGATGATGTTTGGCTTTGGCATAGGAGATTAGGCCATGCAAGTATGAAACTAATATCTAAGATCTCATCTAGAGAATTAGTACGAGGGATTCCCAATATGAAGTTTGTTAAGGACAAAGTATGCGATGCATGTCAACTAGGTAAACAAATAAAAACTAGTTTCAAACCAAAAAATAAAATTAGCACCACAAGACCATTACAATTAATCCACTTAGACTTATTTGGACTAATTGACACGACAAGTCTAAGAGGAAGCAAATATGTCTTTGTAATTGTGGATGACTATACTCGATACACTTGGACCTATTTCTTGGCTCACAAAAGTGATTGTTTCAAATGTTTCTCTAAATTTTGTAAACAAACTCAAAACGAAAAAGGCTTCAATATTTCTTCAATTCAGAGTGATCACGGTGGCGAATTTCAAAACCATGACTTCTAAAGTTTTTGTGAATCTAATGGATATAACCACAACTTCTCCACTCCAAGAAATCCTCAATAAAATGGAGTAGTTGAAAGAAAAAATAGAAACCTACAAGAAATGACAAGAACTATGTTGAATGAACATAGTCTACCAAAGTATTTTTGGGCCGAAGCCGTTAATACAGCTTGCTACATCATGAATAGGGTTCTAACAAGACCGTCTCTATCAAAAGCTCCCTATGAATTATAGAATAACAAAAACCAAATGTTTCTTATTTTAAAGTTTTCGATTGCAAATGCTTTATTTTGAATAAACATGATGCTTTAGGAAAATTTGATGTCAAATCCGATGAAGGCACCTTTCTTGGTTACTCTTCCGTTTCTAAGGCTTTTCGTGTTTTTAACAAAAGAACCTTAGTTATAGAAGAGTCTATTCATGCAGTTTTCAATGAAATTTCCGAGTTAAATAAAAATGATTTTGATGATGATCTTGGTTTTGAAAATTAAAATTTAAATGAACCCCCTCCTCAAAATAGCAACTTAGATGCATCTTCTTCCTTACCTAAGGAATGGAAGTATGTGGATACTCATCCAAAGGAGCTTATTCTAGGAGATACATCAAAAGGGGTTCAAACTCGTTCTTTCTTCAAGAATTTTTATGCTAACACCGCCTTCCTTTCTCAAATTGAACCTAAATACATTGACGAAACATTGAAAGATGATTCATGGATTATTGCAATGCAAGAGGAATTGAACCAATTTGAGAGGAATGAAGTATTGAAGCTTGTTCCTAGACCTAGTGATCATTTAGTCATTGGTACTAAATGGGTCTTTAGAAACAAGCAAGACGAATGCGGTATCGTGGTTAGAAACAAGACTAGACTAGTGGCCAAAGGTTTCAACCAAGAAGAAGGTATCGACTACGAAGAGACCTTCGCTCCTGTGGCAAGATTAGAAGTCATTAGGATGCTCCTTGCCTATGCTCGTAGTAATGATTTTAAACTATTTCAAATGGATGTCAAAAGTGCTTTCTTGAATGGTTTTATTTCCAAAGAAGTGTATGTTGAACAACCTCCCGGACTTGAAAATTCTTTTCTACCTAATCATGTATTTAAATTGACTAAGGCTCTCTATGGCTTAAAACAAGCTCCTAGAGCTTGGTATGAAAGACTTAATTCCTTTCTTATTTTAAATAATTTTATAAAAGGCAAGGTTGATACTACATTATTTATCAAACATTTTGAAAATAATTTTCTTATTGTTCAAATTTATATTGACGATATCATTTTTGGCTCTTCGGATGAATCACTATGTGAATCATTTGCCAAATGTATGAGTTATGAATTTGAAATGAGTCTAATGGATGAATTAACTTTCTTTTTAGGATTACAAATTAAACAACTTAGTGATGGTATATTCCTTAATCAATCTAAATATAAATTAGAATTGCTAAAACGTTTTAACATTGATGGTTCAAAAGTGATAAATACTCTTATGAGTACCTCCACTAAATTAGATATGGATGAAAATGATGAAAACTTTAATCAAAAAACGTATAGGGGAATGATAGGTAGTCTACTTTACCTCACCGCGACTAGACCGGATATCATGTTTAGTGTAGGACTTTGCACTAGGTTTCAATCCAATCCGAAATTATCTCATCTTAAAAGTGTTAAAAGAATTTTTAGATATCTTAAAAAACTCCCAATTTATGATTGTGGTATCCGAAATCCGACAAATTCAATCTAATAGCTTGTGCAAATGCCGATTTTGACGGATGCAAGATAGATAGAAAAAGCACATCCGGAACATGCCAATTTTTAGGACATGGACTTGTTTCTTGGACTTCCAAGAAACAAAACTCAGTTACACTATCTACGGCGGAAGCCGAATACATTACTGAAAGTGCATGCTGTGCACAAGTTATTTGGATGAAGAATACTTTAGAAGACTATGAAATTCACTTGAAAAACATTCCCATAAAATGTGATAATACAAGTGTCATATGTCTTACTAAAAATCCAATTCAACACTCTAGAACTAAGCGTATCGACGTTAGGCATCATTTCATACGCGATCATGTCCTTAACAATAATGTCATTCTAGAGTTTATTGACACAAAGCATCAATTAGTAGACATTTTTACAAAAGCCTTAGATGAAGACCAATTTGACTTCATTAGAAGGGAACTAGGCATGTTAAATTGTCCCTGAGAATAAGCTTGATTGAATGTATTTTCCGAAGAGTTTTTCATCCTCTTTTTGTTTTTTCGTGGATTTGATTTCTTCCTTCTCTTTCGATTCCAAATGACATCTTAAAGCGCAATCCAAGATCCTATCCTATCTTGAACCAAACACCTCTGAAAAACAAAAAGGGGTAGGAAAGAAATATTTTCTTTCTCCTTTGGGACGCCAGCGATAGCACCGCCTGAGCGCTCGGTCGCTAGGCGGTGTCACCGCTCGGATTGGCGGTGGCACCGCCCGAGAACTCCCTTATAAGAGAAAGGGTTAGGGCCGGCGGTGGAACCGCCCCCAACCCGTGAGAACTCTCCATAGAACTCCCACAATACTCTCTAAACCTCTCTAACCCTCATTCTAAGCTCTATATCTTCCAAGGAATTCTCCATAAGATAAAATTTGAAATATTTCCTTCCTCTTCTCATTATTTTACCTACTCTTCACAGTTTCATATTCTTGATCAATCATCTTGTTTAGATAATGACACCTAAGAGATCAACAAGAACAAAAAGGAAGAGGGTGGAAGAAGATTCATATGACCAAAACCTTTTTAGATCTAATGAAGTAGCTCTTAGATTTCCAAATTTCGAAACAAGAACTATACATAAGGGCAAACATGTTGATCTAGATTAACTTAGAAACCTATAACTCATTAGATTGTTTGCATATTTAGATGTCTTACCTCTCCTACAAATCAATGAACCAATTTATCTTAGTTAGTTAGGCTATTTTTTTCAAACTTATGTGTGGATAACGATAGCCAAAGTACCTACCTTTTAGGAACACAAATTCAAAGCTTTAATAGTACTATTTGTGAACTAATTGGAATTACTGAAAAGGATAGGGGTTGTTACTTTAGAAAAAAATGGGATGTTAATGTAATCGTAACAACTTGCTCCGAAAACTTAGAAACTATTTTTTTAAATTCGAACCTAGGCATGATACCCAAAAGTTACGAGCACTTACTACCCTTTAACTCTAAAATTTCACATCATGACTAGCATACTACTTCCCAAGTAATTTCATCTTAATGAAATGAGTCAAATAGAACTAAACACCATGTATTGGATTATGATCGGACAACATAATTGTTTTGGATACTTAATCCGACAACACATGCAGGATATAATAGCTAAAGACACTATGTTACCATATGGGGGGTTAATCACTCGATTAATACTTGCCCATGATATTTGTGTCTCGCCTGATAAAGAAATAATTCAAGTTGATCGATTTAACACCATCAATAAAAATTTACTGAAAAGACTAAGGTACACATTTAGCAATGATATATGGGTTAAGCAACCTAGAATGACTTGTTAGGATCCAGCGGTACCACTACCCGATCCTCGGGTTCTGGGCGGTGCCACTGCCCAGTCCAGCGGTTCTACCGCCCGACTTTTACCGATCATTGGTTGGGCTTCAAATCAAGCCCAAACCAAGTCATATTCGGGCCCAGTTGGCCCCTAACAAGGATATAGGATTATCCCTTAATCCTAACCCTAATTACATGCAAACTACACAGGCAAACGTCGAGTCTCCTTCCGGCGATCTTCCGACGGACTTCCGATACACTCTCGGCTTTCTTCCGACAAACTCCCAGCAAGCTCCCGATCTTGTGGCGAGTTCTGCGAGTAGCCGAACCTTCTTGGTGAACTCCGCGAATCTCTGACGATCTCTTTGGCGGACTTCCGAAAACTCCGACAAGTCCCCGATTTCTTCTCAGTTGGTTCCGACAGCATCTTCGATGAATCTTCGAACTCTTAAACACCTATCGAACTTGACTCTGGTATCCTTGCTTTATGTTTTCAGGCTATCGTAGTTAATCCTGCATACTTAACTCAATAATATGGATTAGATCAATTAACCCATCAATGAGAAGATAAAAACACTTGAATTCAAGTCTAAACCGATAAATGTAAGGCATGATTTCATATGATCTAAGAACTTGCGATATTCTAAAAAAGGTTTGCGATGCGTATAAGACATTTTCATTAAGTCATGCTATCGAATTGGCATAAGTCATCACAAGTCATGTTTTGCTCATTCTTCTCCCCCTTTGTCATCAACAAAAAGGAGATGAGACTTTAAGCGTACAATTTGTGATCATAAAATCATTAGAAAAGGAATCCAGCATTAAGATTGATCATACAAAATTCAGCATTCATCCAAAAGAAAGAAGATGATAAACCTTTAACTTGGCATTAAGAGTAATCATACAAGGATCACATGTTAAGGTAACAGAATAAGAAGGCATATCAATTAATCCTTAGGAGGAAATCCATAATTCTTATACATCACATCTATTTTTTGATTCATTTATTGCAGTTCCTTCAAAATTTCAATATGCTGAATTTAAATTTGCTCTTGCTGTGATTTGAGTTGGTCTTGTTGTGATTTAATCTGATGCAATTCTACCATAATGAGTTCTTCAGAAGATGAAGTAGGGGCTGAAGGTGCTGCACCAAAGGGACTAGGAGGAGGAGATTCATTTCCCCTAAAAATTGGTGTTTCGGGATATTCTACTGGTGGGGGAATTGGATCAGTCCTTCTAGGTTGCCTAACCCATATACAATTGCTAAATGTGTACCTTAGTCTTTTCAGTAGATTTCTATTGATGGTGTTAAATCGATCAACTTTAATTGTTTCTTCATCAGGCGAGACACAAATATCATGAGCAAGTATTAATCGAGTAATTAACCCCCTATATGGTAACATAATATCTTTAGCTATTATATCCTGCATGTGTTGCCGGATTAAGTATCCAAAGCAATTATGTTGTCCGGTTATAATACAGTACATGATGCTTAGCTCTATTTGACTCATTTCATCAAGATGAAATTTCTTGGGAAGTAATATGCTAGTCATGATGTGATGAAGAATTTTAGAGTTAAAGGGTAGTAAATGCTCGCAACTTTTGGGTATCATGCCTGGGTTTGTCTTTTCAAAGATGGTTTCTAAATCTTCGGAGTAAGTTGCTCCGATTATATTTACATCACATTTATTTCTAAAGTAACAGACCCTATCCTTTTCAAAAATTCCAATTAATTCACAAATAGTACTATCAAAGATTCTAATTTATGTTCCTAAAAGGTAAGTACTTAGGCTTTCGTTGTCCACACATAAGTTTGCATAAAATAGCCTAACTAACTAAGGATAAATTGGTTTATTGATTTGTAGGAGAGGTAAGACATCTAGATGTGCAAACCACCAAATGGGTTCTATGCTTCGTAGTTCATCTAAATTAACATGTTTACCCTTATGTATAGTTCTTGTTTCATAATTGGGAAACTTAAGAGCTATTTCTTTGGATCTAAAAAGATTTTGGTCATATGAATCACCTTCAACCCTTTTCCCTTTTGATCTTGTTTATCTCTTAGGAGCCATTATCTAAACAAGATGATGGATTAAGAATATGAAACTGTGAAGAGTAGGCAAAATAATGAGAAGAGGAAGGAAAGATTTCAGATTTTACCTTATAAAGAATTCTTTGAAGGAAGGAGAGCTTGAACCAACAATAATCCCTCTCGTAGGCTTCTAAAGGTTGGAATGAGGGTTAGAGAAGTTTTGAAGGAGTTATGGGAGAGCTTGAACCAATTTCTCACAGGTTGGGGGCGGTTCCACCATCGGCCCTAACCCCTCTTCTTATAAAGGGGATCTCGGGCGGTGCCACCGCCTGGCGACTGAGCGCTCAAGCAGTGCTACCGCCGGTTCTGGCGATGCCACTGTTGGAATGCCACGGAAGAGAAAGAAAAAATTTATTTCCTTCCCCTTTTTGTTTTTCAGAGGTGTTTGGCTCGAGATAGGATAGGATCTTGGGTTGTACTTTAATATGTTATTTGGAATGGAAAGAGAAGGAGAAAATCAAATCCACGAAAGAACGGAAAGAGGATTAAAAAAAAAACTTTTCGGAAAATTCATTCAAACAAGCTTATTCTCAAGGACAATTTAACATGCCTAGTTCCCTTCTAATGAATTCAAATTGGTCTTCATTTAAGGCTTTTGTAAAAATGTCTACTAATTGATGCTTTGTGTCAATAAACTCTAGAACGAGATTATTGTTAAGGACATGATCGCTTATGAAATGATGGCTAACGTCGATATGCTTAGTTCTAGAGTGTTGAATTGGATTTTTGGTAAGACATATGACACTTGTATTATCACATTTTATGGGAATGTTTTTCAAGTGAATTCCATAGTCTTCTAAAGTATTCTTCATCCAAATAACTTGTGCACAGCATGCACTTTCAGTAATGTATTCGGCTTCCGCCGTAGATAGTGTAACTGAGTTTTGTTTCTTAGAAGTCCAAAAAACAAATGCATGTCCTAAAAATTGGCATGTTCCGGATGTACTTTTTCTATTTATCCTGCATCCGCCAAAATCGACATCTACATAAGCTATTAAATCAAATTTATCAGATTTCGAATACCACTATCCTAAATTGAGAGTTCCTTTAAGATATCTAAATATTCTTTTAACACTCTTAAGATAAGATAATTTAGGATTAGATTGAAACCTAACGCAAAGTCCTACACTAAACATGATATCTGATCCAGTCGCGGTGAGGTAGTGTAGACTACCTATCATTCCCGTATACGTTTTTTGATCGAAATTTTCATTATTTTTATCCATATCTAACTTAGTCAAAGTACTCATAGGAGTATTTATCGCTTTTGAACCATCCATGTTAAATTGTTTTAACAATTCTAATGTATATTTAGATTGATTAAGAAATATACCATCACTAAGTTGTTTAATTTGCAATCATAAAAAGAAGGTTAATTCATCCATTAGACTCATTTCAAATTTATGACTCATACACTTGGCAAATGATTCACATAGTGATTCATCCGAAGAACCAAAAATAATATCGTCAATATAAATTTGCACAATAAGAAAATTATTTTCAAAGTGTTTGATAAATAATGTAGTATCAACCTTGCCTTTGGTAAAATTATTTAAAATAAGAAAAGAACTAAGCCTTTCATACCAAGCTCTAGGTGCTTGTTTCAAGCCATAGAGAGCCTTAGTCAATTTGAATACATGATTAAGAAGAAGAGAATTTTTAAATCTCAGAGGTTGTTCGACATATACTTCTTCGAAAATAAAACCATTCAAGAAGGCACTTTTGACATCCATTTGAAATAACTTAAAATTATTACTACTAGCATAGGCAATGAGCATCCTAATGGCTTCTAATCTTGCCATAGGAGCGAAGGTTTCTTCGTAGTCCATACCTTCTTCTTGGTTAAAACCTTTGGCCACTAATCTAGCCTTGTTTCTAACCACGATACCGCATTCGTCTTGTTTGTTTCTAAAGACCCATTTAGTACCAATGACTAAATAGTCACTAGGTCTAGGAACAAGCTTCCATACCTCATTCCTCTCAAATTGGTTTAATTCCTCTTGCATTGCAATGACCCAAGAATCATCTTTCAAGGCTTCGTTAATGCATTTAGGTTCGATTTGAGAAAGGAAGACGACGTTAGCACAAAAATTCTTGAAGGAAGAACGAGTTTGAACCCCTTTTGATGTATCTCATAGAATTAGCTCTTTTGGATAAGCATCCACATACTTTCATTCCTTAGGTAAGGAAGAAGATGCATCCAAGTTACTATTTTGAGGAGGGAGTTCATTTAAATTCAAATTTTCAAAACCAATATCATCATCAAAATCATTTTTATTTGACTCGAAAATTTCATTGAAAACTATATAAATAAACTCTTCTATAACTAAGGTTCTTTTGTTAAAAACATGAAAAGCCTTAGAAACGGAAGAGTAACCAAGAAAGGTGCCTTCATCGGATTTGGCATCAAATTTTCCTAAAGCATCCTTTTCTTTCAAAATAAAGCATTTGCAACCGAAAACTTTAAAATAAGAAACATTTGGTTTTTTGTTATTCCATAATTCATAGGGAGTTTTTGATAGAGACGGTCTTATTAGAACCTTATTCATGATGTAGCAAGTCGTATTCACGGCTTCGCCTAAAAATACTTGGGTAGACTATGTTCATTCAACATAGTTCTTGTCATTTTTTGTAGGTTTCTATTTTTTCTTTCAACTACTCCATTTTGTTAAGGATTTCGTGGAGTGGAGAAGTTGTGGTTATATCCATTAACTTCACAAAAACTTTGGAAGTCATGGTTTTGAAATTCATCACCGTGATCACTCTGAATTGAAGAAATCATGAAGCCATTAGCACAAAGTTTGCCTCCTCTTTGTTGCTAGCTTCTTCACTTTCTGAATCACTTGAATCGTCCCAAGTCGCTTTTAAAGCTTTCTTGTTCTTCGGTTGCTTCTTCTTGGCTTGTGGGCATTCATTTTTGAAGTGCCCCGGCTTCTTGCATTCGTAGCATATTACTTGGTCTTTTTTATGTTGAAGTTTATTTTTGGTGTTATTTTTAAATTTATACTTTCTTATAAATTTTTTACATTTTTGAGTTAAAAGTGCAATGTCATCGTCACTGTCCTCGTCACTTGATGTTCCTTTCAAGTGGTCTTCTTGTGATGTAAGCGACATATCCTTCCTGTTCTTTAGGAAGGGGTTCTCGAGCTCTTCATGAGTATAGCATGTCATTTCGTAGGTCATTAGAGACCCAATAAGTTCTTCAGCAGTGGCACCGCCAGAACCGACGGTAGCACCGCCTGAGCGCTCAATCGCTAGGCGGTGTCACCGCTCGGATTGGCGATGGCACCGCCCGAGAACTCCATTATAAGAGAAGGGGTTAGGGCCGACGATGGAACCACCCCCAACCCATGAGAATTCTCCATAGAACTCCCACAATACTCTCTAAACCTCATTCTAACCTTTAGAAGCCTACGAGAGGGATTCTTGTTGGTTCAAGCTCTCTATCTTCCAACGAATTCTCCATAAGGTAAAATCTAAAATATTTCCTTCCTCTTCTCATTATTTTGCCTACTCTTCACAGTTTCATATTCTTGATCTATCATCTTGTTTAGATAATGACACCTAAGAGATCAACAAGAACAAAAGGGAAGAGGGTAGAAGAAGATTCATATGACCAAAACCTTTTTAGATCTAATGAAGTAGCTCTTAGATTTCCAAATTTCGAAACAAGAACTACACATAAGGGCAAACATGTTGATCTAGATGAACTTGGAAACCTAAAACCCATTAGATGGTTTGCATATTTAGATGTCTTACCTCTCCTACAAATCAATGAACCAATTTATCCTAGGTTAGTTAGGCTATTTTATGCAAACTTATGTGTGGACAACGATAGCCTAAGTACCTACCTTATAGGAACACAAATTCAAATCTTTAATAGTACTATTTGTGAACTAATTGGAATTACTGAAAAGGATAGGGGTTGTTACTTTAGAAATAAATGGGATGTTAATGTAATCGGAACAACTTACTCCGAAGTTTTAGAAACTATTTTTGAAAATCCGAACCTAGGCATAATACCCAAAAGTTGCGAGCACTTACTACCCTTTAACTCTAAAATTCCACATCATTACTAGCATACTACTTCCCAAGCAATTTCATCTTGATGAAATAAGTCAAATAGAGCTAAGCACCATGTATTGGATTATGATCGGACAACATAATTATTTTGGATACTTAATCCGGCAACACATGCAGGATATAATAGCTAAAAACACTATGCTACCATATAGGGGGTTAATCACTCGATTAATATTTGTGTCTCGCTTGATGAAGAAATAATTCAAATTGATCGATTTAACACCATCAATAGAAATCTACTGAAAAGAGTAAAGTGCACATTTAGCAATGGTATATGGGTTAGGCAACCTAGAAGGACTTGTTAGGATCGGAGCGGCACTAAGAGGGGGGGGCGGGGTGAATTAGTGCAGCGGATTAAAACTCATAAGTTTGATAACGAATTCATAAATACGAGGAGATTTCGTTTCGATAGTAACTTGAGTAAATGAAAACCAAAAGCTAGCAGTAATGTAAATAACAATTTCAGGAAAGTAAGAACTCACACATTCAAGGAACACACAAATTTAAAGTGGTTCGGTCAAAATGACCTACATCCACTTGCGAAGCCTTCTTCGAAGAGGCTCCCAACTTCCACTAGCAAATAACTTTGAAGGGGAAGGACAAATACCCCTCTTACAACCTTTTACAGTGGTTCACACTCTAACAAATTTTCAACGAAAAAGAAGGAGGTGAACACTCAAGCAATTGAAAACAAGACTTGCTAAAGACTTTGCTAATGTTTTTATCTCAATCTATTGCTTCTCAAAGATTGTATTCTCAGATGAGAATTGAGGGGTATTTATAGACCCCAAGAGGATTCAAATTTGGGCTCCAAATTTTGAATGCTCCTAGATTTCCGATGCTAGCAGTGCCATCGCCTGTCAGTGTACTGGCGGTGCCACCGCCCGACCTCTCGAGTGCTGGGCGATGCTACCGCATAGTCCAGCGGTACCACCGCCCGATCCTCGGGTTCTAGGCGGTGCCACCGCCCAGTCCGGCGGTTCCACCGCTCGACCTTTACCGATCATTGGTTGGGCTTCAAATCCGACCCAAACCAAGTCATATTCGGGCCCAGTTGGCCCCTAACCAGGATATAGGATTATCCCTTAATCCTAACCCTAATTACATGCAACCTACACAACTGAAAACATAGTCTTAAGCAAGCTTTCAACCGGCAAACGTCGAGTCTCCTTCCGGCGAGCTTTTCGACGATCTTCCGGCAAACTTCCGATACACCCTCGGATTTCTTCCGGCGGACTCCCAACAGGCTCCCGATCTTGTGGCGACTTCTGCGAGTAGCCGAACCTTCTTGGTGAACTCCGCGAACCTCCGACAATCTCTTTGGCATACTTCCAAAAACTCCGACAAGTCCCCAATTTCTTCTCGGTTGGTTCCGACAGCATCTCCGACGAATTTTCGAACTCTCAAACACCCATCGAACATGACTCCGGTATCCTTGCTTTATGTTTTCAGGCTATCGTAGTTAATTCTGCATACTTAACTCAATAATATAGATTAGATCAATAAACCCATCAATGAGAAGATAAAAACACTTGAATTCAATCTCTTTGAATTCAAGCCTAAACCGATAAGTTCTATTCGTTGAACTTATCGTTATTCTCTATAAGCGTGAGCAAATACAAAACTTCGTATTTCTCATAATTTCCAACTTTGAAAATCATTTTCAAGTCGAATGATAAAAGACAATTATCACTTCAACAAGAGATAAGATTTTTAAATATGAATTTCATAAATGTAAGGCATGATTTCATATGATCTAAGAACTTGCGATATTCTCAAAGAGTTTTGTGATGCATATAAGACATTTGCATTACACAAGCTTTTGCAATTCATATAATCATGTTATTGATGCATATAAGACATTTTGATTAAGTCATGCTATCGAATAGGCACAAGTCATGCTATCGATGCGTATAAAACATTTTCATTAAGTCATGCTATCGAATTGGCACAAGTCATCACAAGTCATGTTTTGCTCATTCTTCTCCCCCTTTGTCATCAACAAAAAGGAGATGAGACTTTAAGCGTACAATTTGTGATCATAAAATCATTAGAAAAGGAATCCAGCATTAAGATTGATCATACAAAATTCAGCATTCATCCAAAAGAAAGAAGATGATAAAACTTTAACTTGGCATTAAGAGTAATCATACAAGGATCGTATGTTAAGGTAACAGAATAAGAAGACATATCAATTAATCCTTAGGAGGAAATCTATAGTTCTTATACATCACATCTATTTTTTGATTCATTTATTGCAGTTCCTTCAAAATTTCAATATGCTGAATTTAAATTTGCTCTTGCTGTGATTTGAGTTGGTCTTGTTGTGATTTAATCTGATGCAATTCTACCATAATGAGTTCTTCAGAAGATAAAGTAGGGGCTGAAGGTGCTGCACCAAAGGGACTAGGAGGAGGAGATTCATTTCCCTTAAAAATTGGTGTTTCGGGATGTTCTACTAATGAGGGAATTGGATCAGTCCTTCTAGGTTGCCTAACCCATATACCATTGCTAAATGTGCACCTAAGTCTTTTCAGTAAATTTCTATTGATGGTGTTAAATCGATCAACTTAAATTGTTTCTTCATCAGGCGAGACACAAATATCATGGGCAAGTATTAATCGAGTAATTAACCCTCCATATAGTAACATAGTATATTTAGCTATTATATCATGTATGTGTTGTCGAATTAAGTATCCAAAACAATTATGTTGTCCGGTTATAATCCAGTACATGGTGTTTAGCTCTATTTGACTCATTTCATCAAGATGAAATTGCTTGGGAAGTAATATGCTAGTCATGATGTGATGAAGAATTTTAGAGTTAAAGGGTAGTAAGTGCTCGCAACTTTTGGGTATCATGCCTGGATTTAGATTTTCAAAGATGGTTTCTAAGGCTTCGGAGTAAGTTGCTCCGATTATATTTACATCACATTTATTTCTGAAGTAACAGACCCTATCCTTTTCAGAAATTCCAATTAGTTCACAAATAGTACTATCAAAGATTCTAATTTGTGTTCCTAAAAGGTAAGTACTTAGGCTTTCGTTGTCCAAACATAAGTTTGCATAAAATAACCTAACTAACATAGGATAAATTGGTTCATTGATTTGTAGTAGAGGTAAGGCATCTAGATGTACAAACTACCTAATGGGTTCTATGTTTCCTAGTTCATCTAGATCAACATGTTTACCCTAATGTATAATTCTTGTTTCGAAATTTGAAAACCTAAGAACTACTTCTTTGGATCTAAAAAGATATTGGTCATATGAATCTCCTTCAACACTTTTCCCTTTTGATCTTGTTGATCTCTTAGGAGCCATTATCTAGACAAGATGATGGATCAACACGCCATTCGTTGCAATCGTCCCAAGGGATTCTTATTGGTTCAAGCTCTCCATCCTTCAAGGAATTTTCCATAAGGTAAAATCTGAAATCTTTCCTTCCTTACAAAGGAAGAATGAGCAACAATTGTAAATCTGGACATGTTGCTTACAAATATCATTTAGGAAAATTAGTTCACATAAGTTGATATGAGTTCCTAAAGGAACTATAAATACTTCAATGATGAATAACAAAATTGGTAGATCAATTTTTTAGGCACCCAAAATCAAATGGGTACCTAAAATCTATCCTCTTTTGTAGACAAACCCACAAGCTAGAGCAAGAGATGACATCTTGATAGCGGATGCTCAAGACACATGACTGGCGATCCATCTCATTTCTCTATGCTCACTAGCAAAGAAGAAGGGTACGTCACCTTCGGAATTTTCCATAAGGTAAAATCTAAAATATTTCCTTCCTTTTCTTATTATTTTGCCTACTCTTCACACTTTCATATTCTTGATCCATCATCTTGTTTAGATAATGGCTCCTAAAAGATCAACAAGATCAAAACGAAAAATGGTTGAAGGAGATTTATATGACCAAAATCTTTTTAGATCCAAAGAAGTAGCTCTTAGGTTTCTAAATTTCGAAACAAGAACTATACATAAGGGTAAACATGTTGATCTATATGAACTAGGAAACATAAAACTCATTAGGTGGTTTGCACATCTAGATGTCTTACCTCTCCTACAAATCAATGAACCAATTTATCCTAGGTTAGTTAGGTTATTTTATACAAACTTATGTGTGGACAACGAAAGCCTAAGTACTTACCTTTTAGGAACACAAATTAGAATATTTGATAGTACTATTTGTGAACTAATTGGAATTTCTGAAAATAACAAGGGTTGTTATTTTAGAAATAAATGTGATGTAAATATAATCGAAGCAACTTACTCCGAAGCCTTAGAAACCATCTTTGAAATTCAAACCCAAGCATGATATCCAAAAGTTGCGAGCATTTACTACCTTTTAACTCTAAAATTCTTCATCACATCATGACTAGCATATTACTTCCCAAGCAATTTCATCTTGATGAAATGAGTCAAATAGAGCTAAACACCATGTACTGTATTATAACCGGACAACATAATTGCTTTGGATACTTAATCCGGCAACACATGTAGGATATAATAGCTAAAGATACTATGTTACCATATAGGGGGTTAATTACTCGATTAATACTTGCCCATGATATTTGTGTCTCGCCTGATGAAGAAACAATTCAAGTTGATCGATTTAACACCATCAATAAAAATCTACTAAAAAGACTTAGGTGCACATTTAACAATGGTATATGGGTAAGGCAACCTAGAAGGACTGATCCAATTCCACCACTAGTAGAACATCCCGAAACACCAATTTTTAGGAGAAATGAATCTCCTCCTCCTAGTCCCTTTGGTGCAGCACCTTCAACTCCTTCTTCATCTTCTAAAGAACTCTTTATAGCAAAATTACATCAGATCAAATCACAACAAGAACAACTCAAATCACAGCAAGAGCAAATTCAAATTCAGCAAATTAAAATTTTGAAGGAACTACGACAAATGAATCAAAAAATAGATGTCATGTATAAGAACTATGGATTTCCTCCCAAGGATTAATCGATATGCCTGTTTATTCTGTTACCTTGACATGTGATCCTTGTATGATTACTCTTAATGCCAAGTTAAAGTTTTGCCATCTTCTTTCTTTTGTATGAATGCCATGCTGTTTTAAATGAATGTTGAATTTTTCAAATATGATGAATTTTGAATAAATGTCGATTTCTTTCTACTAAGATGAATTTTAGATTCTATTTAATAAGCTGAATTTTGTATAATATTATGAATGTCGAATGATCAATCTTCCTAGTGAATTTTCAATCACAAATTATATACTTAAAAGTCTCATCTCCTTTTTGTTGATGACAAAGGGGGAGAAGAATAAGTAAAAGATTGATGAATTGTATGCCAATGTGATAGCATGACTTATATGACTTACAAAAGCTTGTGTTAATGCAAATGTCTTGTATGCATCGATAGCATGACTTATATCAATTGCAAGAGCCTGTATTAATGCAAGAAAAATAAGTAAAAGATTGATGAATTGTATGCAATGTGAAAGCATGACTTATATAAATTGCAAAAGCTTGTGTATTGCAAAGGTCTTATATGAATTATATGCATCGATAGCATGACTTGTCTAAATTGCAAGAGCCCATATAAATGTCCTAAATACATAACAAAACTCCTTGAGAATATTGCAAGTTTTTAAATTGCTTGATCATGCCTTACATTTATATCATGAGATTCATATTGAAAGTTCATATCTCTTGTTGAAATGATAATTGTTTTTTATCATTCAACTTGAAAATAATCTTCGTAACTTGAAATTATGAGCAATACGAAGTTTCGTATTTGCAAATGCTTATTGAGAACAACGATACGTTCAACGGATAGAACTTATCGACTTAGGCTTGAATTCAAAGAGATTGAATTCAAGTGTTTTTATCTTCTCATAATATGGCATATAGATGCGGGGGAGGGGGTTATATTTAACTCCGTCATCAATTGATTGTCATCATAAAAAAGGGGGAGATTGTTGAATCTCGGATTTTGATTTTATCAAAAAGAGAGAGATTGTCATCATCAACTAACCCATCAATTGATTTCATCAAGTGTGTAGGATTAACTACGATAGCCTGAAAACATAAAGCAAGTCTACCGGAGTCAAGTTCGATGGGTGTTCGAGAGTCCGAAGATTCGTTGGAGATGCTGCCGGAACCAACCGAGAAGAAATCGAGGACTTGTAGTTTTCGGAAGTCCGCCGAAGAGATCGTCTGAGGTTTGCGGAGATCACCGAAAAGGCTCGGCTACTCGCTGAACTCGCCACATGATCGGGAGCCTGCTGGGAGTCCGCCGGAAGAAATCCGAGGGTGCATTAGAAGTCCGCCAGAAGATCGCCGGAAAGCTCGTCGGAAGGAGACTCGACGTTTGCCGGTTAAAAACTTGCTTAGGACTATGTTTTCAGTTGCGTAGTTTGCATGTAATTAGGGTTAGGATTAAGGGATAATCCTATATCCTGGTTATGGGCCAACTAGGCCCGAATATGACCTGGTTTGGGCCAGATTTGAAGCCCAACCAGTAACCCAAAAGGTCGGGCGATAGTACCGCCGGACTGGGAGGTGGCACCGCCCAGGACCCGAGAGGTCCGGCGGTAGCACCGCCAGTACACTGTCTGTCAGACACTGACAGGCGGTGGCACCGCCAGCATCGGGAAACCCAAAGGTAATTCAAATTTGGAGCCCAAATTTAAATCCTCTTGGGGCCTATAAATACCCCTTAATTCTCAACAGATAATACAACTTTTTGAGAAGCAATAGATTGAGATAAAAGCCTTAGCAAAGTCTTTAGCAAGCCTTGTTTTCAATTGCTTAAGTGTTCACCTCCTTCCTTTTCGTTGAAAATTTGTAAGAGTGTGAACCACCTGTAAAAGGTTGTAAGAGGGGTATTTGTCCTTCCCCTTCAAAGTGATTTGCTAGTGGAAGTTGGGAGACTCATCGAAGAAAGCTTCGCAAGTGGATGTAGGTCATTTGACCGAACCACTTTAAATTGGTGTGTTCCTTGAATGTGTGAGTACTTACCTTTCTGAAATTGTTATTTACATTGCAGCAAGCTTTCGTTTTCATCTTCTCACTTTACTCAAGTTACCGTCGAATCAAAATCTCCTCACATTTATGAATTCATTTTCAAACTTATAAGTTTTAATCCGCTGCACTAATTCACCCCCCCCCCCCCTCTTAGTGCCGGTCCAATCCTAACAGATTGATTTGATTTATGACATCAACGTCAACCAAGGACCATTGTTGTTATGAAATTTGACAGGAGGCCATCAGCTGGTGCCCCAAGCATACAGCTGAGAGAAACCAGAAGGTGTCATACTCAACTGCAATTAACAAAGAAATCCTTTATGGCTAGTAATCAAACCATGAAGCAAGCTCCTCCAAATACAATAGATGCATAAGTAGAGAAGCAGAAGTGCATAACAGAAGGGAAGAGGACAAAGAAAGCAGTAGGGCAAGATCAAAATTTGAACATGGTATGGAATTTTAGAAAGCACAACAATTGCAATAGGTAGTCATTATTGGTATAAGATCTATTTCCATGATCCAATCTTTCATCTATGTACCCATTTCTTGGGGAAAGTCACATAGATCCATGGAAGTCCCGACCCCAATCCTAGTACATGTTAGCTCATCCTGGGGATCGATTTATCTCCTTACCTGAACAAAATAAAACCCCAGTAATCTCTCACTCACTTAGGGTTCAGCTGCTCTGTTAATAGAGTATCAAAGGGCTTTCATGTAAATAACAAGAATTTGTGGAATTACGGGCAAAAGCAAAAAGATTTAGAAGCTAAATATTTTAAGAACTCCTTTAAATATTGTAATTAAACAAGAAATAGAAAATTCCGCTCACTCCTCTTCTTCCTACTTCTATATCCATAAAGGAGGGCTCTAGGGTTCAAAAGATAACAGCTCAAGTTGCCCTAGTTGATTTAAGGGAATAAAATGATAATATGAAACTGTGTCAGTTGATACGAAACCATATTAAACCACCCAAATATTTGGTGCTAAATCTAATAAAGTTCAACATTCATACAACAGAAGCTAAGACAACATAAGCTGCAAACGAAGAAAGAAGAGATTTAAAACAGACTCCTATACATTTTGAAGTTCCTGTATCAAATTCAAAGGCAACATTTTTCACCAACCAACCACAATTCTAAAATGTAGTTTGTTTCACCGTACCTCATTTGTTCGAACAAAAAGATTCATTCCATTGTCTAGAGTACATGCTAGCAAATGTAAGTTGTACTGTTTAAATCATATACTGTTTATCGAAGAAATGCCTTAGCCAATACTATTTTGTGAAAAAAAAAGGCTTAGGTCACATGTGCTTCCAATGCTGGATACCCCACAAAAATGCTACATCTAAATCTTTTGGTACTGAGTATCCACTAATGCCTCATATCCGACAGCCATTAGTTGTAATCATCAACTGCCATCAGTCCCATCTAAAACACGAATAAAACGCTAACCAATACAAGAAACGAATGCATCCTGCCATGAACAATAGTCAATGCCTAAGCAGTTCTAAGACACCAAAAACAATGCTAGAACAAGATGGCAGGGATGACCTTGGTTGAGCAGTTTCTGCACGGTCTCGTTGGGCTCCATGTTGGTCTCCTTCAGCACGGCGTAGATAGCGGCATTGGAGTGGTTCCCGACGACTTCCCTGATGGACTGGATGGTCTTCCGAACCCGAAGCGAGACTACCTGACTTCCGCCGTCGATATTGGAGACCAGCACCATACCGGTCGTGATCGGAAGCGAAGTGAAGCAGTGAAGCGGCTAAGCTAGTGATGAGAAGAAGAAGTGGCGAAGGCGGCGGTGGAGGAGAGTGAGAGAGAAATGGAGGGAGGGTGAATGGCGATCGGAGAGAAGAGGCAGGTTTTGAAGAGAGAAAGGGGGAAAGACGAGGGGAGAGGTTGCCCTAGGACGGGGTATTTATATTTATGTTTCTGCTACCCGTTTACAAATAACGCAATTGCTTACTCCTACTATTATTGGGTTTGCAGTTGCCCCCCCTTTGGGACCCAATTCAAGTGTGACAAGTAGTGATTTCGGTATTAAGGAATGCTGTTGTTATTTCTGTTCTCGCAGGCAGCCATATTTGCTGGTATATATATATATATGCTGTTGCTATTTCTGTTCTCACAGGCAGTCATATTTGCTGGTATATATATATATATATATATATATATATATATATATATATATATATATATATCGACCAATATAATGCATGTTGGTGCCCAACACGCATTATCTTGTGATTGGCCGGTCGCCCACCTTAATACTTACCTTGTGATTGGTGTAACCACCGGTCCCACAAAAGTCCCACAGGCGTTATCTCAAGGTCCCTGGCGCAATCGGATGCTGCGGTGGCCGGCTACAAAGGCGCTCAGGACATGGCTACGATTAAGCAACTCTTTTTATACACTTCGGTGAATAGGTGTAATTAATTTTTTTCTTTTGTGTGTGTGTGTTTTTTTTTGTTCGTAAAGGATATCCAAAAATCGAAATGATTGTCGCTTGACAAAATAAGAGGGGGTAAAAATGGAAAAGACGAAATTGCTCGCATAATATTTTGTTCTTATATTCCTCAAAAATGATCTGTATACTTAAAAGGTCTAAATGGTAGATATCCGCCATATTATTTTTCTATGATATACCAAGAGTATAAAACATAAAAACAATGCATACGAATTCCAGAGTCAATCTGGAAAGGGTCAGCGTACCCATCCCTATCCCTCAAGAAGTGTTTATTTTCATACTCAACCAAAGCAACTGCTTAAGAATATGATTATAAAGCAGCAAATTATTCTTAGCACGCGCAGAATAAGGTTACTCTTAAAAGGTACTGTGATAGAACAAACTCAATAAGTCATTTTAAGAAAGCATAACAAGCTAACTCTTCTTAGAGCCTTTATCTCCCTAGAAGATGATCCAAGACTGAAGAAACCAAGTGTAAGATATCATGCTATCACTATCTCTGGAGCCACCACCGGTGATGGCTTGTTGTATTCTTCTTCGTCCTTTGGGGGATGAATGGTGACCAGATCTGGAAGAGGAGTGGTAGGTCCTTGCTTTCCCTTTGGATCCCAGTCCAACATAATCTTGACCTTGATTCCAAGAACACCCTAAACAAGACGGCACATAGTTTAGGTCATTTCAGTAATTTTTAGAGGGGAAAACAGAAAAACCAACACAAAAATGCAGCACGGTGAAACATTCTTGGAAGCATAGCATCAAACAATGGAAATGATAGGTATTAAATCATCTAAAGACTACATTCTAAAATGTCAAGATTCTACTAGTTTCTTCTGCAAAGTATCAATTTCAAATATAAAATAGTGGCCAACAAAGTATAAGTTTATGCGATGCAAAAAAAAGTCGATTTCTTGAGCTAACCTGTCTAAGGAGAACATGCCTCACAGCAGAGTCAATATATTCATTGACTGGCTGACCAGAAGAAATCATGTATCCATCCTTGAACTTCATTGATTTAGCACGCTGAGCCCTAAGTTTTCCACTTACAATCACCTAAAACAAATTACAGAATAAGTTTCAAAACTTAATAAAAAAACCTTAATGCATATGTAGGATCAAAACATACCTCACATCCTTTTGCACCACTCTCCATGACAAACCTCAGGACACCATAGCAGGCCCTGGCAACAAGCATGTGCAAATCAGACACCAATTTGATTCCAAAGCTCACTTATGGAATATGTATATCAAAAACACATTTATATCATAAGCTGTGAAGTTCACAGGAATGAACACTAGTCAGATGCTTAGTTCACCACAAGCAACCAAGGACAAATAAACAAAACAGATAACATGCTACAGAGAAGTAAAGATGCACATACATCGTAAGCAACTTATAGAAAGCAACAAATTCCCCGAGAAAACAACAAAACTACTCTGGTCATACATATTCAGTTTAACATACAAAAAGGATGATGTGAGTTTAACTAACCATGGAATTAAGACTCAATGAAGGATCAACATATTATGCATAAGCTTGCGCATGAAGAACTCCAAATATTCACAGACAAGAGAGCACTATAGCATAAAGATGAATCAGGAAGGAAAAACTGAAAGACGGCTATTACCAGAGAATATAACTAATCATGTTAACTCCACAAAAATGCAATAGATGGTAGCATGCTCAACAACACAAAGCTATCAGTTCCATATATATCAAAGGGAAATCATCAATCAACACCAATAAGACATAACAAAGAATAATGAATGCTCAGAAGCATGGCATGCAAGTTCGAATGGTACCGCCCGGTACACATACCGGTCCGACAGCATACCGATACGCGGACTACCCGCTACCAGACGGAACGTGCTACAATGCTACAGTATTACACTATAGTTGTGCTACAATACTACAATAAGAGAAAGAAATATTTAAAACCGTTTGGTACGCCCTGGTGTACCGCTCGATACACCGATACCATACCGTACCTAGCCAACCTCGAAACACCGATACGGTACGGTATTGCATACCTTGCTCGGAAGAGAGATGATGCCTTGGCCCACATCAAAGTTGCTCCTTTGCAACATAAAGGACCAAGGTTTGAGCCACCAAAACAATCTCTGCGCTTGCAACGATAGTCTATATACATCGACTGTTCCTAGACTCCACATTAGAGAAGGAAGTTGCATGCACTAGGCCTCCCTTTGAAATAGTTAATATTGATAACGAAAAGATTGCAAAAGCACCAAAAAAACAAATCAAAAAGAGAAATTCACAATCAGACTTTGAGAGGGAAAAAACAAAGAGACAACCACAATGCTGATTTTGCAGAAACAATCTAATTATACAAAGCAACATAAAACAACTGCCCTATAGCAGATAGAAAAACCATAATGAAATATTGCAAATGTATACAACCGTTTTCTAGTTAGAAAAACCATAATGAAATATTTGCAGAAAAAAATCAACTTGGAGAGGAAATAGAAATACCCAACAATAGTTTGAAAATCAGCCAACAATTTACCGAAACAGGCCAACGAAACAGAGCCTGAGAACTGATGAGAAATGTATGAACAAACTTATTACCAGAAAATTCTGTCATCTAAAGAAGTACCAAGGCCCTAGCTCCATAAAGGCAATTCAGAATTCATCACATTCCAACAAGGTTACAACTTAGAATCCTATTAGATGAAAGACATCACAGAAACTAACAACCATGGGCACAAAACTGACAATATGCAAACCAGGAAATAAACATGCAATTTCCCATGGCCACATATTGCGCACAAAATAATAATCAGTAGGCCACATAACACAAAATTGCATATAGAGTGGCCTAAACAACCAAGGAACAGAACGAAGATGAGTCAAGTTCATCACAAAACCAAGCAAAATCAGAATTAAAAGAACGTCTACAGTAATTTTCCACACAGATATGCAAGTCTTTTTTAAAGCAAACCTCACTAAAGCAGGAACCTGCTTCTGATAACAATTATATCAAAGTCATAACTTAATTCAGTACGAAATGAAAATAACAACTACAAGCAAGAGTACACAGTACAAAAGAAATTAACAGAAGAAGGCATCATTAATAATATGTAATATAGATCCCACCTCCTCACAGCAAGACCTCCGAGAAGCTTGTAACGGAGTGATTCGGCCTGAGCAATGGCACACAGCCCCCTATTGTTCACCTTCTCGGCGTAGAGCTCAACACCATTCTCAGGAAAGTTGAACCTTTTCTGCACCACCGACGTTAATTCCCTGATCCTCCTGCCCTTCTCACCTAAACCAACATAACAAAAACATCAAACACTACTCACCACTTCTCAAAAGCCTCGAGAACAAACCCCAACAAGCCAAGGGCAGATAAATCACCAAGAACGTTCTGAGTGCGCGTCGCCCGAATGATGATCTCCGTCCGCATGGGCGTAACCCTGACCTCCACGCCCGAATAGCCATCCTCCGCAAGCTCTCTCGTCAGCACCTCGTTCAACTCCGCAAAGAACACCCCATCCGCCACAAACTGTGAAGAAAAGTGGCAGAAATCAAGGAGATTCAGCGACTTAGGAGCGCGAGAGAGAAGAAAAGATTTAGATCGGCAGAGGGACCACCTTACGCTTCTTGCTCATCTGTGTCGCCATCTCGCGCAGAGGATTCGACAGGAGAGAGTTCGCCGCCGCGCCTCCTGTGGGGTAATGGCGGTGGATCACTAAAAACCCTAGAAAGACGAGGGATCCATGTGGTGCCCTTTCATAGTGGTAAGCGGGAGGATCGGACGGCTAAAGAAGGTTTATGGTGGAATGGAGGGTTTAGATGGACTGATGGTTTTTTTGAGATGATCGTAGCCGTAGATTAATTAAAGCAGTAGGTTTTCTGCAAGAAACAAGTAAATTCTAGCATTAAACCCATTTGGTTATTATTAAATATTATAAAATCAGCAAAAATAATAATAAAATAATTATTTATATCATATTTTCCTTCGATGATTAAAATTTAAGATGGGTAAGTCATTTACGTGTATAAACATCATAAAGTTAATCTTTCTTGCATCAATCTTTCAACACAACAAACAAATATGATACATTTTTTTCTATTTTAGATTATTTTTTAAGTTTTTTAGTTGCATTTGGTATGCTTTTTAGGCTAATTATGACATATTTCATTCATGAGTAATACATCATAAAGTTTGTCCCACTTACCTCAATCACAAACATATACGATATAAACCATGATTCTATTTTCACTATTTTAATGTAAATATATATATACATAAAAATATATATTATTAATTAAAATACGCCATCGTCAAAGAATTGAAAGTTCAAATACTCAAAGACATCATTTGAATGTAAAAACTTTGTTATGATAATTTGCATACATCCCATTGCGAGAAGTTTGGATGAGGTAAAATAGGTACGATTTTTATATTTATAAATATAAAAATATTTTAAAAAATTTTAATATTATTTTTTTCTCACAATTAAAAATACTGTAGGATTTATTATTAAGCTATTTTTATCAAGTGAATTGATAATGTGAGATAAAATTAAGATTAAATATTTTATTTTTATAAATATAAAAATCTTACTATATTTTTTTAAAAAATTAAATATCAAAATACTAAAAATAATTTGTTATGTTTTTTTATCATACATATTTACACCACCCAATATTTAGACCACCCAAAGCAAATTGGCGTTGGGATGTCCAATAAGAACGATTAAAATCATAATTTTGATGACAGGGTTGTTTCCATCACCATCTCATACTTGTCTATAAGCAAGCAAAATTCTTTCAAGATTATATCAAATTTGAATTAATATAGTTAAAAACCATATCACATGCAATATTATCAAAATTAAGCACTGAGCCTATTACATGCATGCCAGAAGCAAATTGCAACTCTAACCCAACTAGTTCAATAAGACAGCATTCAAAGATGGCCAATGCAAATTTGCAGAAATGGTGTTTTTTTTCCCCTTTCAGCTGTAATATGATGAACCGAGTATCACCTCAAAAAATAGTCCATGAACCGAGTATCACCTCAAAAAATAGTCCATGAACCGAGTATCATTGTAATAATATGGTGTTTTTCTTCCCCTTTCAGCTATTCATCAAAATCAGATAGAATTAGGATGATGCTGATAGGATAAAGATCTTAATGGCAGGTGACAAAGATACATAAAAAAGATCATTAGGATAATATCATGCTACATTGTAGTAACCTGGTTTTGCATTAAGCGTACATAATATTTAACTGACTTCTGACAGATTTAACAATCCCATAAGCATTCAACAAGAACATATCTGGTACAACTGTCAACGGACAGAAGAAAAGAAGTGATACTAAGTTCTGGCGACTGGCTCGAGAGCTTCAATCATGACCACGCTATTTCCTCGAATGACCTAAAGAGAAAAATGTTATCAAAATCTTTAAGAAAGACTAGGAAAAGAAAACAACTTAAGTTAAAAAATAACAAATATGATAGAAGCTTTCCACTTGAGCAAAGTGTGAAAATGATCAATGTGTATATTCTTAACCCTGAGAGTAAAGTAAAGACTAATATTGTAAGATGAACTCACCACCATGCCAATATCGTTCTTCTCATTGCTATTCACCTCCACTGTATTGTCAACAACAAGGTTCATAAATTGATCAAACCCACGGAGAGTGCCAACCACAACTCGGTTACCATTCAATTTTACTGCAAATATAAGAGGTAATTTATATCAGTATATTCTTCATAGGCAAACCATAGAGTGGGACTACAGAGATAAGATTCATGCATCACAAATATTGGTTGGTTCAAATCACAATCAGAATTTATATAAGTAATGATGAAAAGTAGGATTATGAACCCATCATACCAAGAGAAAACGAGCGTAATGAGTTAAATATAATTTATTAATGGAATGTATAATTTAAAGCACATGGGACTTGACCAGTTGGCAGCTTTGGTTAAGTTACACAACAGTCTTACAACCAGATCCTGACCCATTGCTCAGTTTCTTAAAAATACCCAACTGAACTAACACTAATACCAAGCTCATTTCTAGAACATCTTCATTGTCTACAAATTTGCTAAAGGAATTCCATTATTGTTAAACTAATAATGCAAATGTTCCATCTGCTCCAGGACTTACTAATTACAATATTGCTTCTGATTAAGAGTCACCTCCCAGTAACCTGTGCACAATAATCTACAAAGAAGGCCAACCTCTTGGTCTTATAGTTATCAGAAACTCCAGTCGCCAAGCAGTTGTCCTCTTGATACTTAAATTTATCAACAGTGGATATTTGGCTAGTGGGATTTTTTTTTCCAGAAAGCAGGAAACCTTTAACAAATACATTGAAAATATATGTTCGACAAGATTCGCAAAAAGTGACACCCACATCTCGAAAACCTTCTGCAATGGTTGTGGCCTACAATTTTCTGGGAACAAGATTTTCCCAATCAAATTTCGGAATTGGTATTTATTCAACTTGCTGATGCAACTTAGTAACAGAACTACTCATGGTTATTATCCCAACTAAATATCAGAATTGGAATTTCCTATAGTAACAGAAGTACCCATGGTTATTATCTATAGAGGGCACACAAATTATTGCTCTCTTAAAAACTGATGTGTTGTGACAAATATCCACATAATCAGCATGGATCACTATCCACCATAGCTGGAGAAACAATGGGCAAAACCCCCATACATGGATAGATGGCTCTATCATGTTAGGACAGCTAAATGTATGTGCCATAAGACCAATTATGCACTAAAAAAACTCAATAAGAATTAAGCATCAATGTCAAAGATGAAGCAGAAATTGATGACTTATAATAAGTTTATGCATCAAAAGATGAAAGGCACTCCTGCTAAGATAGATGATGAACTTGATAAGACAAGTGGTCCTCCATTGCACAGGAAATATTTCAACCTTGGAACAATTTGCTACAAAGTACTAACAATCGGAGGACATTATGATTACAGTGACAATAATTGAGCAGATCTTTGTGAAACAGCCAATCCAGTTTCAAAATACTTTTACAAAAAGAGTTTCATAAATTCAGTACTTCGTGAAGGCTACGGCACAGAATCCAAGAAACAAACACAATTCTGTCTAGAGGAAACCCTTCATGGTGTTCAGATAAATATTAGATCTGAGTCAAGAATATATTCCAGTGTTTGAGGCTGAAATGACAACCTAGTTATCTTGACAACATTTCCTTTATTAGGTCCTTTTCACAAGATTATTTTTATGTTCTTTATTCGTCAGTAAAAACTATTAAGATATACTTTATATTGGAAAAGTGTCCAACTCAAACGAATTAGTTGGTTGTTTAAATGCTTTTGTTTTAGCAGCTATAACATATTTTATGTGCAATTTTCTTACACAAATAAGTAAGAGAAAAGTAGTGAGCCATTTCTTTCTACATAAATTTGTCTTCTTTCACCTCAGACTCTCACTTTTACATCTAATCTTTAATTTCATATATATGTTATGTATTCATCTATGTTCTACATGATTTTTTTGTGCAACTCAAAGTGTCAAAGTATGCTCTTCATTCGTCAGTAAAAACTCAACTATTAAGATAAACTTACTATTGGAAATGTGGCCAACTCAAAGGAATTAGCTGGTAGTTTAAATGTTCTGTTTTATCAGCTATAACATATCTTATGTGCAACATTCTTACACAAAGAAGTAAAGAGAAAAGTAGTGAGCAATTTCTTTCTACATAAATTTGTCTCCTTTCACCTCATACTCTCTCTTTTACATCTAATCTTTTTTTTTTTTTTGCAATTGTCATCAACCCAACTCCTAATTTATCTGATCTTTCCTACAAAATAGCAAAATTTGCTAGTCATAATACGAAAGCTTAAACACATTAACATATTCAGATGGAGGTCTTCGTGTAACAAGTATCCCCAAGTTATAATTGAAATACATAAACTGGCTGAGCAAAGTAGATCCACCGGGAACCAAAAAAATAATGGACAATTTCGGAAAAAAATATTGAATATCAATGATGATGACAGACATGAAACATCTGAAAAAACATGGGCAGATATGTGCAATCAATCATAAAGATTAGAAATGAATGGGAGATGAAACAGAAGTGCACATTGACATTTTCAGTTGAAAAAGGCCAAGCAAGTTAGTCTACAAAGCTGGAAGGCAATTAAACAATGGAAAAATAAGTTTGTAGGTAGGACATACATTGAGAGGCTACATACTGAGAATACTACGAAAAGATACATATTAAATTTAAGATGTGTATGTAGAATATCACCATTATATAGGTTTTTTGTCACTTCAATGGGCCTAGACATTTGTGTCTACCCAAGTGTGTAAGGGTTCCATGACATGAGAGTACCACCTACACCGGATGTATACTGCATTTTTTTAATCCAGGATCTTAAAAATGTATTGTTATATATTTTTTAATCCAGGATCTTTTGTACACTTGATTGAATCTGATTTTTTATATTGTGCAGTACATTATAGTTGCTCAGTGTAAGTCTACTACAAATACAACAAATTGCATTTTAGTAAAACAGAACCGTGTTGATGCTCTCAAAAAACTTTTAACAAGAGAAAAATGATCATATAAGATAAAATAACCTTAAACGACTCCAAGAAAATTTAACCACCAATTACTTTCCCATGAAGCTTGTGAAACTACCAACAATATCAATAGCTTTCTTCGATCTCCTCGTTTACCCTTTCCCTCATTAGTCATTCAACCAATGAGAACGTCAAGGCAGAAGTCACAAATTTCACAATAACGTACCCCACAAGTAACATATTCATATCCAAATGGTTTCAGCTTAGCTTTATTTCTAATGTCAGTTCAGTAATATACATATGACCCTATGCTAGTTGTACTTCGTAAAGCCTGATAATTTCATGATATAAAACCATGAACCGGGAGTTTTTTTAGTCTGCGTCGAGCGCGATAAGATCAAAGCCAAAGGCACGATTTTTAGCAACATAAGGGCAAAACTAAAAGCGAAATCAGACGGTAAAGGCTGAAAGGCACTTACTTTGTAGCTTCTTGTCCATGTACCTGAAGCGACAACAAGGCATCGAAAGAAAACAATAATCAGAAGCGGATCGGCAAAAGCAAAGTGGAAACCTGCGAAAATATAGATATTTGCCGACAGAAAGATAGAGAGACGACTCACTTCTTGAGATCTGGGGGTTGACCCGATCGGCTCATTGCGACGTGAATAGGGGAATGGATCGGTGGGTCTCCAAGCACTTGCCTCTCGACACCTCGAGAACCCTAAACCCTAAATATCCGCGGCGAGAAGCACGACCCTATTTATCGGTCGTAGAAACAATGGGAATGCCTAAAGGGTTGCCCACGAGAAAGGAAACCTTCTTATGCGTACCAACCCATATCATTTCCTCTGCGACTCGGCCTCTCAATCGAAAGACTTGTCACGAATCTTGATGTATTTTTAGGGCCAGATTTTATTAGGTGGCTGATACTCCCTTTGCGCCGCGGCCTCTCATTAAGAAAATAATCAAAAGACTTGTCACGATTCTTGATGTATTTTTAAGGGCCGGATTATCAGGTGGCGAATCACGAGACTTCTATCACGACACCAAAGCCGTGGTCAAAATTGTTGACCGAAATATATTTCGAATTCTAGATGGAAAACGAAATATATTATTTATTTATTTATTTATTATAAGAAAAAAGTATATTGTTTTCCCTGCCACGTGCTCTCTTACACCCTTGAACGCGGGACCCACAGGTCGTCTCTCTCAATCTTCACTTATTGATTTGATTTGATCTTTTAATCTTCAAAACTCCCCTCTCCTTTAATTCTTCACCAACTTTCATACAAACTCATAACATTATAATGAATGAATTTAACGGCAGGACAAAGTAAATCCCTGACTTTATGATTTGGGAGCAAAACCATTTGGATTTAGTAACAACAACAACAACAACAACAACCTGTAATATCCCAACTATTTAGGCTGTAATCATCTGAGTTCTACATTAGATGGAAAAAAGATGGAACCAAATCATTTGGATCGAAAACGAAAACATAATCTATGAGCCATTTGATTTCCTAAAACATGTGATATCCAAATTATTAGAAAGAAAGCAATTCATCTTTTTTCTCACCCAGGTTATGGATCAAAGTCGAGCAGAAAGGATCTCATTCCATGAGTCCAGAAACACATGGGAGGCACCAATGCAAGTTGCACTAATTGATACTTTACTGCATACCTCAGCAGTAGGGATGTAACAATGGTTTCCAAAAGCTCAATCCTTGTTCCATTCAGTAACTGCATCAATCAAGGCAAGCTGTGAAACCAAACTTCCACTTGCAAGATATCTAGGCTTATATCTCAATCATAGTTAGTAAAATTCAGTTGGATTAATTAATAAACCAAACCGATAGAAGGTCCTGTTCTCGATTTTTCTAGATATGACCACCATCCGATTTGCATTTTATAACTATGATCACAGGTGCCTAAGAAATTCCACTCTCAATCAAAGAAATGACCTGCTACAGGATTTCAGACATGAATGTTGAGGCAGATAAACCACTTAACAACACCATGAACAGAAAAGTTTCTATCATTAACAAGCCTTCAAGCTTTTGGGGTACTCAGACATACATGAGAGGTTTTGTATGTTTTAGAGACTTGTCATGAAGATATTCAAGTAACATAGTTGTAGGAGGCAGATTAGATTAGATATGTGAAAGGGAGAGATAGACAAGATAAAACAATATAACATTATCTTGATAACTTAAAATTACCATATGATGTTTATAAATGCCCATGGTTATTCCATCAAGTTCACAAATGGTCACAATCATTTTATGGATGGGATCTCAATTCTGATAGATTTTTGGATATCCAAGGTCATAATCAATTTATGGATGGGATCTCTGATAGATTTTTGGGTATCTAAAGCTTAGATAAGTGTACAAATTTTGGCCCTGAAAATGATAAATGTACAAGCAAAGAGATTATTTCCATGCATAAGATATTCATAATATGTTTTTAGTGCTTTAAAAAGTGCTAGACGTTGATGTCCCAAAACGCTCAAGACGTTAGGCGCCCGCTCGAGCAAAGCGAGATGCTTCAAAATATTAAAATATAAATAATATATTTTAATAATAATCAAAGCTAAATAATTTCAAAGAGGAGATTAACCAATGTAAACATATTAACTAATGCTAAATAGTTTTATAGTTTAATGAGGGACTGAGAACCGTTCTAAAGAGTGATCGACGCTAAACAATTTTAAAGAGACAAGAAGAAAAATAATCAACCTATGGAAGAAGGTGAGATAGGAGAGGGCGATGATGGAGGAAGCTTTCGACGAAGACAACGATGACAGAGGAAGCTTCGGACGAAGGCGACGTCGACAATGAAAACTTCGGACGATGGCGTCGATGACAGAGGGAATTGTGCACGAAGGCATACTAAGTGACGGACCACAGGTGGGTTGGGTGATGAGGTAAGGTTTAGGATTTCACTAGGTTGAGTATGACGCGACGAGGGGGTGATTAGTGTGAAGGTTTAGTTAGTTCAAGTGAACACCCAGCCAGCACATCAGTGAAGCACGTCACTCGAAAGCTATGCAAAGCGCTTGGACCTCGCCTCACCAGAGCATCTATTGAAAACACTGGATGTTTAATAAAGAAATGTTTACTCTATAGTGTTTGGTGCATTTGGCTAAATACTAAAGGCAATATTAATATTTTCTCAAACTATTACATTTTGATAGCTATTTCAGGGTGAATGTGAGGTGCAGCTGCGGCTAGATATGAACAGTAGTGCTTCTCTTCATGGACGTAGGTTCCTACATGTCATTATGTATCCTAATCTACTCTAAAAGTTTTTTTATCATAACCAATAGATAGATAACTATAAGAATCTGGTTGAAACAGCTTTACTATAATTTACATGCTCTGTGGGTCATCCCATCAACAGGGAAAAACAAAACCTAATGGTTGCCCCACAATAGTCCAGCTTTCATTTGTCACAACAAGGAAAAGAAAGTCTCATTCAGTAGAGAGAAAATTATTGTACATGACCGAGGAAAGTTGAAATCTTAAAACACTACAAGCTCAGTCCCTCTGTCAGATGCTGAAGAAAAAAACAAATAACTGGAGAACCAACATATTTGAGGTGATTAATAGCTCAGAAATGTGACGTCTACAATATGTCAATGAAAATAACCAAGAACCTGACCGCCAACATTCTGCCTGATAGCTTCCTCATGATCCAAGACACCATTAGGTGTTGTGATTACAACATATCCCCACTGCAAATGAATAAAATAAGTCAACATCGCTGATCATCCTTTATAGCTAAAAAGGAAAAACAGTACATATCAATAAGGAAATTTTGGTATATGATATTTGAATTTTGTGGAGTTTTAGTTCTGATCTATATCATATTACTCTTCCGGAGAAAGATATGTCTTACTAACCATAGATTTGGGCTACCAGAATTTGTAGGTTGAATCCAACAACATTTTTTTGCATCTCAATGTATTCATTATACTATGAAGGAGAAAAGGTTGCACCTTAGACTAGAGTTCTTCGAAAGCAGTAACATCAACTCAAAATTTCAGGCTGTCTAAAGCAAATGAACAAGCAAGCATCTTGTATTTTCATTATATAACTGTGCCAAAATAATCCCAATGACTCGAAAAGCTATAGTATGGTTAAGTACAAAGCATAACAATTTTTCTATAGTAAATTAGAACTTGCTGGGAAAAGAAACATATGCGCAACATTGTAAGAGAACGGATGAACACATTTAGAAAACATTAGATGCCTAACAAATGGAAATCCAAAGTATAGTTCACAGTTTGTCAGATTTCAACACAATGCACTCAACTTATATTGCTATCTTAGGCCGGCCTAATTTTGATTGGTCTCTTGGTTTTATAGGTAGAATTTGATCAAAATCAGCTAGATTTGATTAAGATGACTGGAGTTGGTTAACAGGAAGGAGTTCAGCTCTACTAGTCTGATCTGATTCTCAGCAAGCCTTTTGATGGATCAAGAAATCAACACAGTTTCCTTGGTCCATCCGCACCATCCTCCAAGATGTGTTATGATTCTCAGCATGTGATTTCATGGATCAAGAGATAAACACATATTTCTTGGTCCATTCACTCCATACTCCAAGGCGTGTTATTTTTGTCTAACTCCTTTTCCTATATTAACTGGAGTTACTTCCCTAGGAGGCTCAATGATGCTGCTCAATTTTTGGCTAACTTTGGTAGGTCTAGGCCTTCTTACTTGAGTTGGGAATCTGACTTCCCAACAGATTTTTTGTACAAACTCTTAGATTGTTTTTGATTCCCTAGCTGTGGAATGGAGTGATTTGATTCCTTCTGGGAAAAAAAAGAGGAGTTGGCTAGATTTGGCCAATGCTAGACAATTTGTCAATGCCAGAGGAAGAAAAAGAAGAAGAGATGCAATAAGGAGGATCTGAAAGAAATCCATTATGAAGAAAAGAAAAACAAAGAAACTTGTGATTATGAACATGAAACAAAGAAGACATCGCTACTATTGTGTTTTTTTGTTCAGCCATCATATACTATTTGCCCTAATTGTTGCTATATTAATTGTTTGCTGTCACTTTCAAAAAAGAGGAAAGGATATAGAGAATAAATAAGAGAACAAAGAGTAGTAGCACTTTGCTAGAAATCATAGGCCTCCTGCAGTTCTCTGCTATTTGTTCTGTTATGTGTTTCTTTGTAGATCTAATTCTTCATTACAGGCCAAGCATAAAATTCACTGAAATGATTCAAGTGCCAGATAGAAAAGTTTTGCAGATTAGATTACATGATAAGAAACTAAACACCTTAAGTTTTAAATATTATCATATGAAAGGACCTGCATAATAAGTTATGAACTATATTTACTATTTACAGGGCAGATATGTGAGGAAAAACAGACCTGGCGTGTCGGAAGCATGCGCAATCTGTAGTCTTCTATGTTTCTAGACTTGAGGTCCTGTCTGTATGTAAGGGCTTTGCAATCATTTATCCTTCCTTGCAGTTCCACAGTGATCCTTCCCACTCTATGTGGATCAAAAACCTGAAAGTCTTTAATATATCCTGCAAAATATTTTATCGGCCTCCTAAATAGATATTATATTTTGATAAGAACAATTCCCTTTTCTAAAGGCAAAAAAACTAGCTTATGTAATACAAAGAATGCAAGTGAAATAATACAAATGCTACCAAATGATATCTCACGTCAGATATCTAACATGGCTCAAGAAGAATGATTTCAACAATTTGCAACATCAACTAAATTTTTCTCACAATTCATATTTCATTATCATCCATAAGTCAAAAGATCTAGATACACAAGAAAGAAGGTAAATCTTTTTTTTACTTCTTTATTTTCTCTGCTATAAACCTGAATGGAAAAAAAGAGACTTATTTTGTCTTTCACTTGAGCCTCTTACTTTCCTTTTATCTCCTCCAGGACCTACTGAAATAGTTTAAAATTCTAAATGAATAGCCTTGACTCGTCGAATAATCCATTCACACTCGATAACAAACGCAGAATAAGCAAACTCTGATTATAAAAGGAAAAAAAATACATTTTTATTTAAGGGAGCAAAAAAGAAGCCAACTTTGAAGCATTTCCAAGAAAAAAACAAAAAATTGCGAACCCAAGAAATCCAACGAGGATGAAGCATGAATGGGAAAAACACCCAAGAGCGAGAGAGCAAGAGAAGAGAGAGGAGCGACCTCGATCTTTCATGATCCTCAGGAAGGAGACGATGACGGAGGAAATGGGCTGGAGGGTGGCGGTGGCCTTCCCCCTCCTCTCCGCGTTCACTATCGTGCGGAGCGCATCGTTCAGAATCCTTCGGCCCATCTCTCCCTATCTCCACCACCAACGATAACAAGCACAGGCGGAGAACAGATTAGAACACAACTCACACATCGAAAGCCGCCGATCGAAACGAGGGTTTTGGTTGATGCAAACTCGCTCGACCGGTTCAACTCGAGCCGGTTTTCGTCATGAACACGTTGGTTTGGGTCGGGTTGGGTAAGCAAGTGATTTAACATATATATCCCTTTAAATCTACAAATTTACATATTTGCCTTTGTAGTCCATTAGCTATTATTATAAGTTAACTGTTAGATGAAACTCTAATACAAATTATACCAAAAAGTAGAGATATTCTATGTATTTAGTATTTGTATGACTTCTTTAATTTAGATAAAACCAATGTAATCATAATTAAATTGAATAATCTGTATTTTTTGGTTGGAAGTCAATTACTGAGACAACTTAATATTTAAAGGATACATATATAATATATTGGAATTAATACTGACAAAACATTGATTGGAGCTAAGTATGGATTTGAACAAAAAGAGAGCTGTTAATGATAGTTTGAGAAAGGAGTCCATTTTAGTAATTTTACTACTACAGGGGCTTTTATGACAAATCGACAAGAAAAAGGTCCCACCATTGGTTGGGTTCTACTACTCCTCCGGTGTCATCACCGAAATCTCAGTCGGTGGAGCAGATCTCTTCCTCTTCCCTGAACACAACGAGCAATTGCTTCCTGGTGATGTCTCTGCACCTGAGGCAGCAGCCGCCACCGCCGCCTTCGGTCGATCACTACCCGCTCTCGCCCCGCGCTGCTGTCTACGGCATGCCGCACCGCCCCATGTCGTCCTTCCTCCTTGGCCGCGCCGGCCTCCTCGCCGTCCTCTCCCTCCTCGTCCTCCTCGGCGTCTTCCTCCCCTGGTCCGGCCCCATGGCCGCCCTCTTCTCCTCCTCCTCCTCCTCCCACCTCGGCGCCTCCCACGGATCCCTCTCCCGGTGGAAAGACTACACTTTGGCTCAGGCCGCGGCCTTCGCCGCCCGGAACGGCACCGTCGTCGTCTGCGCCGTCAGCCGGCCCTACCTACCCTTCTTGAACAACTGGCTCATCAGCGTCGCCCGGCAGAAACGCCAGGACCAGGTGATCGTCATCGCAGAGGACTACGCCACGCTGTACGAGGTCAACCGGAGGTGGCCTGGACACGCCGTCCTTGTCCCGCCCGCTCCCGACTCCCAGACCGCCCATAAGTTTGGATCTCAGGTGCTCGTCTGGATGTCTCATTGTTACTTCCACAGATCGTGTCTCCAATTCTACACTGCTGATGTTGCTACAATGTTACTGAGGATTGAGTTGCTCGACAGGGGTTCTTCAATTTTACATCCCGCAGGCCTCGCCATTTGCTACACATTCTGGAGTTGGGATACAGTGTGATGTACAATGATGTGGATATGTTGTGGTTGTCGGATCCCTTCCCTTATCTGAAGGGGAAACACGACGTCTACTTCACCGATGATATGGCTGCTGTAAGTGTTGTGCTATGTTAGCAGTCAGAGGAAAAAGAGGAAAAGTTTGGATTTTTGTTGCAGATCAGATCACTTAGGGTGGAATAGTAATGTGTTATTTGATGTTCTTCGGAATTGTTGATCCTTCTGTGCAAACAGGTGAAGCCTCTAAATCACCCTCATGATTTGCCGCCTCCAGGGAAGAAGGGGCGCACTTATATATGCAGCTGCATGATTTTTCTCCGTCCTACGAGAGGAGCAAAGGAGGTGATGAGAAGCTGGATCGAAGAACTTCAGAATCAACCATGGTCTGTGAAAAGGAAATCGAACGACCAGCCTGCCTTCAACTGGGCTCTCAACAAAACTGCTGGGCAGGTGATTTATCTGATTCCATATCTTTTGTTGATCAGGAACTAAAATTTCAAGTATCTTATTTGTTTTCCATACAGTAGCCACTACTATATTTGGCTTATAGATAAAATATTGCAACCTGACTTTTTATGGTACTTCTGTGGAAACGGCACACCGAACTTACAGTATTTTCATTTTTTTTGTTTAACTGAATTAGCCTTGACATGAATTAATTCATAAATGAGTAAACAAGGGATGCATGAAGCTCATATGCATACTATATTTTTTTAGTTGCCTGTAAAAATTAGTGCCAAGTATAGAATGTAAAGATCTGTTAAAAAAGAAGCAATGTGGTTCTGAGTAATGATTTAATAAGATAGAACATAAATCATATAAGTGTGTTGAAGTAAGATGACATGTATTCACTTGAGTTCACAAGGAGATTCTGTTGTTAAAACTATCGATGATTAGAAATTTGGGAGCGTGTTAACAAGATTCCATTGTTACAGGTTTACTTATATACACGATATAATTTTAGTGTTCTTTTAACATGTTACATTGTTGGAATCTCATACGGTGCCACTTGAAGATTTGATGAAGGATAACCATAAGTTTTAGACAAGTTTAAAGGAGGCCATTTAATAATTTAAAAATGATGAACAACTCCATGTTAGATATCCCATGGGATATGGCCGATAGCATTAGAAAATACGATGATGCTTGTATTGATGAAACATGCAAGTTTTGGAGTAAATGATGGGAAAATATTAAAATAGCTGCCTTTAATTGAATGCCTGTACATAAATCTAGTAACTTAAAACTGAAATTTTATCTGCATGTGATCTTATGCCAGAAGTGATGTATGTGTGAGGGAAATTATGCTTCTTCTTTTCTTGTGAAGGTAAGTGAGCCTTGATCTTGTGTGGATATGAAATTGGAAGGAAAAGTGGAGAAACATGACTGGAAGCCCATTATATGGAATTGAGAAAGAAAGGAGAATGGATGACGACTGATCAATGATAAGTAGAATGATTTGGTTTAGGTTCAGATTCTTTGGTAATTTTCCTCTTGATTCAGGTTTAGATAATGGTTAAGTCGAAGGCCTTGCACGAAGGAATTTGATTATGCTTTAGAACTCTTAACTCTATCTTCTATGGTCCCACACCTTGAGTCACAAACTTCCACTTCACATCAGAGTTCAAAACGAATTCCGATAAATTGGTTGTTCACAGTGTACTCGGTACTACAAGTCAAATCAAACCATGCCATTCATTTCTTCTCTGCTGAATGTAGTAGGTAAAAGAAAATTTTCTTTGAACCATTTATTTCCAGTTCAACATTTTAAAATTTGGAAACTATTATTATTAATGTGGATTCCTGTTCAACATGCATTGGCAAACTATATCTTGTGCCTGTGTGCTGTTTTCTCCTGTTGATTGCATCCGATGAATAAAAAAGTTAGTCGTTTTGATTTTCTGTTCCCTATATGCATATGGTGATTGGATCAACTGAAAATTTCTCTGTAGTCCTTTTTTCTGTTGTAGGTTTCTCCTACTCGGATATGTACTATGATTAGTGATTGTTATATCCTTGAGTTCACTGTACCTTATATTTCTTATTGTTTACTCTGATCTTTATCTTTACAAGTCCTCTTGGCCTTTCTTTAACCCTATCATATACCTCGATTCTTAAATATGTTAGTAGTTGTGATCTGTGACTAAGAAAATCTTTTGGCACCTCTATATTTCCTATTTCTTTTTCGCCGAGTAGCTTTTATCAAGTCTATGATGTTAATTTCTGAGATATACAACTGCAGGTGGATCTGTATTTGCTACCTCAAGCTGCATTTCCATCAGGGGGTTTGTATTTCAAGAATGAGAGCTGGGTCAAGGAAACCAAAGGGATGAATGTGATTATTCATAACAACTACATTACTGGTTTCGACAAGAAAATAAAGCGTTTCAAAGATTATGGACTTTGGTTGGTGGATGATCATAGCCATGAGTCACCACTTGGTCAAATATAAGCAAGCACCAAATGAGATTTCATGTTGGACATTACGGCCACACGGTTGGGAAGCTGTGGCTTTCGCCCTAATCTGATAAAGAGGAGGCCACCTGGTGGTGGTGTTGAAAGCCTGACCAAGATGCAACTGTGTTCCGCGAACGTGTGCTTTCTCCCATCGCCACTCTCTCTCTTTCTCTCTCTCTCTCTCTCTCATGGGACTATACGTTTTTTGTGTTGATTGGACTTGTTAACAATCTCAGTTATCCTAAAAAAAATGCAATTGAATGTTGCATTTCATGTAAACTTCTTTTCTTGTTAAAAGATGGAATCATTGAACTATTCTTCTGTTCATCAAAGTGAAAATCTTTCACAGTTCTTTTCAGGGTTTACTAGATTTTGAGTATGTTAACTTGCTCCCTGTTGGTTGTAATAGCTTCCTTATTGTTATAAGAATTACATATGTTTAAAAGAGTCTTTAGAGGAACAAACTACGGATGCAAACACATCCAACCATAGCGTCTGTAGATGTCAAGCAGAAAACTAGGATTGCAGAGTAAAAGGCTAGTTAATGGTTGGACATTTATGTTGGTTTGTGCCTTCAACTAGCTCTTTTTATAAATGAATAATTGGGAATATCCTGGTAGAGAAGAAAGAAAGTTTTAATGTGATGTTTTTGCATTTCTATCTTCCATTTAAGACATTTTTTATTGACATATAATCACATCCAAAAGAAACCTTTTTTTTTTCCCAATAATGTTGCAAACATACTTGCAACATATAAAAACAACATCAAACCACGACCTGTCAAATAAATTCGGCAATCTGATGTCAAGTTAGTATATCGAATTCTCTTGGATTATGAAGAATGCTTTGCGTAATACCTTTGACAAATAAAAATGGGGCTCCCTACCCATGCAAGCCAAAAGCAAATCCACCAGCATTATTAACGAAAATCTATGATCTAGATTAGGAGAAGTCCATGATCAGATATTTACAACAAATAACAGAATAAAGAGCAAAAGGAAGGATTTTAGTACAACATATTTTCAATGCTTAAGGAAATACATGCAGAACAAATCATGTAGTAAGAGGAGGCTAGGTTGCCCCCATAAAGCTACACACCAGCTATCTTGTTATGTTCTTCATTTTACCAAAAGAGAAGGGAGTCGATATCTCAAACATCATATGAAGTTGTAAAAGGAGGAATCATTTCAACGGTTTCAGCCCAAGGGAAGCTCGTAACCTATTGGCCTCAGCGATTTCAGGATCTGGGTGATCAGTACCGTCGCTCTTCTTCTCTTTCTTTTCCTTTTTCTTCTTGGGCTCATCTCTGGTGCTGCCATCATCCTCTGGCCGCCTCCGTGGGCTAACACTGCCACGAGTTCGCCTCTTGCGATGATCTCCATCTTCATGATCCCTGTCTCGGCGGTCCCTGCTCCTGCTCCTTGAACGGCTCCTTCGCCTTCCTCGTTCCCTGTCTCTTCTTTCCCGCTCTCGTCCTTCCCTGTCCCTTTCTCTCTCCCTTTCACGACCATAGTCCCTGTCATCTCTAAGCCGATGTCGGTCTCTCTCCCTATCCCTATCCCTATCCCTATCCTTGTCCCTGTCCCTTTCTCTATCTCTGTCACGATCTCTATCTCGATCTCTTTCACGTCCTCTACCATAGTCCCGTTCATAGTCCCTATCCCTATCAGAGGAAAGAGTTGATCAAGACATCATATATTATTCAACAAATTATTGGCAACCAGCACAAATATCAGTAAGATAAGCCGCACAGAACAAGCAGGATTACTAGAATGTGCTAATTGGTACAATCACAAATACTGACTTGAAGGATATAAGAGAGAACCCTTTTGTTATATTCTAAACTCAGATGTTGAGCGAACCAGCAAGCAGGTGTGTCACACGGTAGGTAGGATACAGACAGGATCCCATCAGGGGGCATTTCAGTGCAACTGTGGAAGTAACCAGCAATCAAAGAAAAACCTAAATATGCAACAATCCAAACGGTTTAACCAGAAGACAATCCAGCAACAATTTTTCCAGTCATGATTTTTGGTCTTCTTCAAGTATACTTCTACAATATTAAATCACTACAAACATGACTATGGTTTCATCTGTAAATCAATATTATGCTGCAAATGATAATGCATGATATTTATTTTTTGTATATTTTAATGGACAGTCAAGTTGTGGAAAAGAAGATTTCAATCAGCTTAACAATGTCTTGTTGCTGTAAATCAGACATCAGAAGATTATTTCAGAGCCCAATTGTAGATGTAGTTGCCGAAAAATTAAGGAACAAAGTGTTAGGGAGGGAAAACAAGAATACATTGTGATGAATGAATGACCACACAACATGGTCCCATTTGGCAGTTGCACAGGAAAATTTTTACCTAGCCACCGCACCACTCTATTGTGTCCTTGATAAAAAGCAGTGTGTGATAATTAGCATATTTCTCATTATTATTTTCTTGAAAATTTTGATGAAGCTTTTGAAAGAGCTCTGTGTGTTATTCAACAAGAATTGGTCAAGACTTGATGGGTTATAACTTATAAGAACTTCAGGCTACAATTAGCCTTGTCATAAGAATCCTTTACCTAGAGTACAACATGCATCAATTAGACATAGAAATTTGAGATGCTACAATTCAACGACAGAAAGGTAAAAGAATCCATCTTCAGTAGCATAAGGTTTATGGTTTTTAGATTGTACTTGTTCGACCCATCATACTTCTCACTGCACACTATCAGTACAGAGAAACCTGGCAGGGTCATCGCTGATCACTTTAGGAAGCTGTATGATCTACCCATGGCTTTGAGTTCTAGTGCCATGATAACAAGTCGATGTTGCAGATCGGAAAAGTACAAAAATAGAAGCTTCCACTACCTTCACTAGATCAAAATTAAATATATATAAAACATATCAGTAAGCCAGCCCCAGTGGAACTCCCCTAAACATCATCTAATTCTATCAGAATACTAACTAATGCTTGAACTCTCAAAATAAATCCAACATATAACAGCAAATGGAAGCCAAACACACAATCGATCAAAGGTGCATATTGAACAGTAAAAATTTACAAAATATAACAAATTTTATTGTACTGGTTATAAATGTTAAAGCTAAATCATAGGCTCTGATGGAAAGAGTTAGCTCATCCAAAATGTCATGATGCTTATCTCCTGTAATTCATGAACTACATCACCAAGAATCTTTATGCACAAACATTTTCGAGAAGAAATAATCAGAACTTCTATCATAAAGCAGAAGACTGAACAAGTAATCTTCACCATATAACAAGAGAGAATGTGTGCAAATAACAGACGTCATACCAAGTTTTCATAGGAAAAAGAGAGTAAAATCAAGCTGTTAACAAAAAATAACAGGAAAACTATAATGTAACAATGCATAATGCATTAAAAAAATGGTCATGTGTATGTAACAATGCATGACTAGACATTTCCCTGAATGCACATAACTGGTACATTCTTCAAAGAATTCGATAGACGTATGCAATCTCTAGTTAACTATAACCTTTTCAGGATTTTGTTTTTTTCTAAAATTTTTAATTACTTTAGACAACTAGAAACATAAAACTTTATGGTATCCAAAAGCAACCAACATCCTCAAAATTTGTTCTCTCTGAAATGATATACGTATTATAGGCCTAAATGTATTTATCCAGAACAGTGTCTACTGTATTTTTCTAGAAACTTTCTTAGAATGTGGATTGGTATTACTGGCAAAGCAACCAAATCGCCATGGGCTAATCAACAGTATACAATTTCAATGGTCCCACCAATTTAATCCGTACAAGTCCTTCCCAACCATACAAAACCTTGAAGATTAAGATGGAAAAACTCGGTAAAAACTAGGAAAGTTGTGCATATCAAAAGA
This sequence comes from Musa acuminata AAA Group, assembly GCF_036884655.1. Lineage (NCBI taxonomy): Eukaryota > Viridiplantae > Streptophyta > Magnoliopsida > Zingiberales > Musaceae > Musa > Musa acuminata. The sequence continues at coordinate 31,209,244 of NC_088351.1, read as the reverse complement.
ATAATGAAGTTCCAAACAAAACAACCTGAGATCCCTTAGAAACAAAATCAATGATAAGAATTGCAGCATAAGCTGTTATACTACTTCAGCTCATAACATGCGAAAAATCCAGGCATAAAAAGTCAGATACCAAAGTTGTTACTTTCCCTTATTTGGATTTCTCTGGTTGGTACTCTTGAATGCTATATCAAAACATGCTCTTGCAAAAAAAAATGGATAAGCCATGCATTCATTAAATGCATCAAGGTATCATAATTATCAGAGAATAATAATAACACCAAAATTTTAAAAATTTCTCTGTTTGAAAAAATAATTAAAACTGAGGTGATGATGTAAATAATCACGAGTAAGACAGTTTTATGCAGTATACTGTACCTATACTGCCTGTCCCGTCTTCTATCCCTGTCCCTTTCCCTTATAGGACTCCGTCCACGATAATAATTCTGATACAAGTCATGGTGAATAATTAGGCAAAAGTGTCAACCATAAAAATCAACCACATAACACAAGAATATGAATGGAATACTTGCCTTTTCATGAGTATCATCCTCTACAGAGTCCATAGCTTGCTCCTCCTCTTCTTTCTCTTCCTCCTCTTCGAAATCATCTTCTAAAGCACTTCTTCTTGGTTCTAGCAACCCACAAGCTTCAAGGGTCCATCTGAATGCCATATACCAAGTTTATTCCTTTTGAGATAAATTCTATAAATAAACATGTGAAAGAATACATGAAAGAGACTGCCATATATATTGATTAAAATTTGTCCACTGCTCAGTCAGTCTGAACTCTGAAGAACAAGAACTGAAATCAAATAGTTTAGAGCTTTAGATAAAGATCAAATATTTCTTAAATTGCAAACTAATATGTATAGTAACAGTAATATATCCACAGTACAACAATTCATGAAAAGAATGGACATGTCCAAACTCACAAAAAAAGTATATCACCTTGCCATGAAACATTATACCACTCTGTTGGACAAGAACAGTTTGTGGATGGAAGCATGTACCAAGCTCCTATTGCATCCTTATTCAAATAATAATGACATTTTAATGATGAAAAAATTTTGATAACCATGTTTAATGCCCAAGAACCCTTCCAGGTTCTGATCGTGCCAATAGAAAAAGAATAATTAAATATTTTGAGATTAAGAAATATTGTGGAACTTGGTTCTGATCATGGTAATAGGAAAAAATTAATCAAATATTCTGAATTTACTAAATGCAGCTCTTACGGAATGTGATTTGAACAATTAAAAAGGGCCTTGAAACCAGAAGTGGAACAACAGCAGCTTATCAGCTCAATTGTATACAAAAAATCAGCGATTGTCATTCAAAAGAAACTATCCTAATATGATATGCAGCAGGACACTTGGATTACAATTTTAATTTTGTAGACAAAAAATTGAAAATGATTCAATATTTTCAAATAGAATAAGTACTGATCAATGATCTCTTAAAGAAAGATAACAAAGAAAATAATGTCATACAGGACTGGAATTCCTTCCAACAAGGAAACATTTTTTAGTCCAGAAGTAGATGGTAGAAATCTCTCAGAACCTACAAAGACATATGCCAAATCTCAAGGTAAACAAAAAGATCTGGAAACATCAAGGTGGTTAGTGTTAGAAGAATCTAGTTCCCAGCCAAACTTTAAAGGAAACCTTCCATCTGATAATTTTTATGACTCCCTCAACTTAATTCCGAGTAAGAATAGGACCATCTGTGCAAACGCCTCATCAACTCAATTCAGTGGTTGCACAGCTTCACAATCTCAATATCAGTAAAATAGAAGCTTCTCCCGTTAAAGCAAATTAATGGCATTTTCTCATCAAATATTTATCACCAAAAAAATTATACAACAATAAGTAAAACTTCGTAGTTGCATCATAAGTACCGTTTTTGGACACGAGGTAGTGCAATGTCACATGAATAATCCTTTGTAAGGAGCTCATCGATGACTTCGTCCACATGAGTCAGGCAAAACTCTGTAATGAACCATCAACAATTACAAATTTAATAAGTGAAGTTAATTGTTTTAATGAAACAATTAGCTACACGTACCACCATAAAAAAAAGAGGCCAATAATCATAACTACAGATCTTACTTCCTTCAGATAACTTCAGCCTAAGTTTCCGATAGTCGTTATAGAGTGGCTCCAAATATCGATACACATCCGTCACCGACCCCGTGAGCCGCATGTAGAACGCCCCAAGAACCCGAACGTACCTACCAAATAATCCACATCAAAATCGAATTTTTCGAGCGGCCGCAAGGAGGGTCACTGGAAACAACCGAAATGACAAGGCGGAAACAGCGTATCCAATTACTTGTACTCGTCGTTCTTAATGAACTCAACGACTATCTCCTTGTCGGGCTGGATCTGGAGCATCTTCAATATGAGGCACATGAAGGGGGTGGGCTTGCGGCTGCCACCGTACGTGCCCCCGAGGTGGTCGAGCTCCATCGCCTTGTCGACGAGAGTCTCCGCCGTGAGGCCGAAGCACTGCTCCTTCCAGTATGTGTTCTGGTAAATCTTGGAGCGCAGGATCTTCTCCACGAGATTCTGAGGGTTCGTTCCATGGATGCTCTTCGCCGCTGGGTCCGTCCGGTTCGCCATTGTTGCCGCTTCCTCCTCCCCGCAACCCCAACCCAAACCCTAACCCTAACCCTAACTCTATCCCACCTCTCTTTGGCCACTTGAATTTACTTTAAAAAGGCGTATTTTTACATAAATCTCCTTGCAAAGTTTTCAGTTTCACCAGTTCATGTGATACACATGGCAAGGTGATTTATTTATGTATATTCTCTCCTAATATTTTGCAGCCAAATGAGGATTTTTTTTTTTATTCACCTCCCATGATACTTTATTATATCCAAAAAATATTTTTTTTGTTTCGATTATCTTCTTCTGCTACTCTCCATAAAAATGTGTTATATGGACCAAAGTTTGCAACTTCCTATATTGATAACGTATCGATCAGGATTCCAAGTAGTTTTGAACCATTGCATAGAGTATTTGTATAGAATTTCAATTTTTTATTTTAAAAAGATTAAAATTTTAAAAAAACTATCGATTAGATCTATACTTGGTTCGTATGACCGGCACAATAAAAGACGGGTTAATAGAAATATTACACTTATATCTTACAAGTGGATATTTTAATAAAATACTTAATAAATATTAAAATATATATAAAAAAATAGACTTCATAAAATTATGAGCAATCACGTAACAAATGATCCAAGATAGTATGTTATATTTAAAAGTCTTCGTACACAAGTGCCTATATGATATCGTTGTAAAACAAAACAACAAATCAACTTAAGATACTATATCAAAAGGTTCGCCATATGTAGTTCCAAAGTATTAAGATAGTTAACATGTCAAGTTGCTCTATTTACATTAAACACACAAAACGATTATTTGAAGATCTGGTTTTTAGGCTTTTTTATCTATGTGATCATACACGTGATGTGTATAAACCTAAAATGACTACGAAACCTATTCAAAATGGGGTTGTTAATATTATTGTAAATCCCTTACATGATGCTTGAGGCATGAATAAAAAAAAAGAAATATATATCGAGAACAAATATATTGAGACTACATCGAATATATTCCTTATGAACTATTATGATAATCTTTGATAAAGGAGATTCAAATTATTTGAAATTAATCATAATTAAATTTAAGAATTTATATTAGGTCTTCAAGTAGGAAGACTCCCTAGAGAACTATGATTTATTTCTATAAATATAACCAACAGTTTCATGATTTTGGTGAGAGTGAGAGATAAGACAGTTTGGGTGTTATTGTGGGTCTAAAGAATGTTAATAATAATTCTTCATATTTATACGAGAGAAACTTAATTCATCTCATATATTAAATGAACTTGATTTTTTTTTCTGTGAATATAAATAGAGTTATTGAATAAAGTTATATCTTTCATCGATTTTCTAGGATATTTTTTATTATTGATTTTTGGATTTTAGGTTTGTCTCTATTTTTCTCGTCTCCCAACCAACATATGTTACGTTGGAAAAATCATATGATGAGTTTGCTTAAGCTCAATTTTGATAGCTCCAACCAACAATAAGAAGAGAACTAAATTTATCTATTCCAAACATAATGGCAAATATTTATTGTCAAATTTAAGTTCATGCAAAACAAATTTATTGTATGCTACAAGAGTATGTTTAAAATACCCTCTTTCACAGTAAACAAAAACCCACTTGATATATTATGGTTTGAAGCAGACCAACAAGTAAATGCAAATTTAGAACGCTTTAAAGATTATGAAGTTACCTATATAGAGTAGACAATCAAATCATTAACTAACCGAGAGAAGTAATGTTCCCACAAATTCTTTATATTTAAATTATTAGGTTGTTTGTGGGGTATCAAATCCTTGAGATATCAGCTAAGCTAATAAAAAGGGGTATGAAACTCTATTTTTGCAAGCTTCGATAAAAGAGATTACATTTTAATTGTTTAACGAAAGTAAGCATATATTATTGGATGAATTCATAAACAAATTCTTTTAACTTTATTTCAAGAGGTGTCCCTTTTACTTATGTTAAGCAAGTGCATTGCCTAATTACACTATATGGTTCCATTTACAAGATGAATCAATTCAATTTCTCAGTTAATTGTTTTTTCATAGCACCATAAATCTCAGTCGAGTGTCTTAAACCAATAATGAGGTCTGTTTGAAAATATATTTTTTATATGAGTTGCTTTATATTGGGTTCTAAGTTCATTTATTTGAGTTAAAATACACTTACAATATTGTTTTACGAATGTACCAAGTGTAAACTTGTTCAAAACCGACTCGATAAATTTTATATATCAGGTATTGGATTAGTCTATAGTATATTGATAATTGTTTTATTTTATAAATTGATCGATAAAGTGTGTTGAATATTATCATGATATATTTTAGGGATCATAGAAAAAATGGGACACCTCTTCCAAAAGTTTAAAAAGATTATTTTTTTTTTTCAAAAAATTACCCTATATTATTTTTATCAAAAATATTATCTATATAATATTTTTTTTTATTATTCTAAGCATATGTAACATTTGATTTATGTTTTCGCATGACATCACGACATGATTTGTGTTTATCGGGATAATAGGGATTATATGTGATACTTCTCGAAAAGGAAAGACTCAAAGAAGAGGTTGTTTTAAAAAATTATCCTATATTATTTTTATCAAAAATATTATCCATATAATATTTTTTATTATTATTCTAAGCATACATAACATTTGATATATGTTTTCGCATAACATTGATATATGACACAACATAATTTATGTTTATTGGGATATTTTAGGGATCATTGTAAATATAATATATCTCTTGGAAAAGCTCAAGAAGAGGATTTTTTTAAAATTATCCTATATCTTTTATTAAGAAATATTATGTATATAATATTATCTTATTATTATTCTAAGCATATGTAACATTTGATTTGTGTTTTTGCATAATATTGACATGACACAACATAATTTGTATTTATTGGGATTTTTAGGGATCATTGTAAATATGATATACCTCTTGAAAAAACTCAAAAAGAGGGATTTTTAAAAAATTATCCTATGTTATTTTGATTAAAAATACTATCTATATAATATTTTTCTTATTATTACTCTAAGCATTTGTAACATTTGATTTATATTTTCAGATAATAGCACAATTTGTGCTTATTAGTTTTGGTCCATTGGGTGTAATGTATCTTATCATAAGATATTTTAGGGATCATCATAAATATCAGATATCTGTTGGAAAAGCTTAAGAAGAGGATTTTTTTCGAAAAATTATCTTATATTATTTTTTGTAAAAAAATATTATCTAAATATTTTTTTATTATTATTTTTCTAAGCAATACAGAAACATTTGCATAATACTGACATGACACAGCACAATTTATGCCTATTAATTCTGGTTCATAAGGTGTAGTGTAATCATACGATATTTCAGGGATCATTGTAAATAGAGATATTTTTTTCGAAAAATTATCTTATATTATTTTTATTAAAAATATATTATATATATAATAATAATAATATTATTATTATAAGCTTGTGTAACATTTGATTTATGTTTTCGCCTCACTGATATGACACAGAACAAATCGTGTTTATTAGTTCTGTGCTCGTAGCTGTAACCGCAGATCACCAAAAAGGAGAGGAAGGGATGGATCAAATAGGAGAGAGAAAGGAGGGAGATGGAAGAGAAAGGCGACGAGGCGACGTGTGAGGCGGAGAAGAGACAAGCCGGGTGGACAAGCGAGAGCCACATTTCAGCTGGAGAATTCCTGCCGGATCCACGTGAGAAGTCATCGATCCTTCCAATTGCAAGGTAGGTAGCCGGCGGGTCAACCTCGCAGGAGTGGCGGAAGGTAATCCCTGAAATTATTCGGCAACGGTGTTCGCCTACCGGCCATATGTTTTTGGTTATAATTAGCTCTTCTTTTAAAGCGCACACCGCTTGGAACGACGCCACAGCAACTCTGCGCCTCAACTTCGCCCGTCTGCACTCCTGCGCTACCGCCTCTTGATCCACTCATTTGGCTCCACTTGCACACCTCCCATGGGCGGTGCGTCGGCGGGAGCGTTGGTGCCGTCGGTGTCGAAGGCGGAGGAGATGGGGGCGTCGGTCGCCCCGCTTGCCGTCTCGTCGTCGGAGACCACGGACGTGGCTGGGGCGCCGCCGCCGGCCGAGGGGGCCACGGTCCCCGACGGAACTCGGGCCGCGGCGGCGGTGAAGGCGGAGGCCGAGGCGGAGGCCGAGCGCGACAAGGATCTGCTCTGCCCCATCTGCATGGGGGTCATCAAGGACGCCTTCCTGACGGCATGCGGCCACAGCTTCTGCTACATGTGCATCGTCACCCACCTCAACAACAAGAGCGATTGTCCTTGTTGCGGAAATTACCTCACCAAGAATCACCTCTACCCCAATTTCCTCCTCAACAAGGTTACGTTGCCATCCTAACTTCTCATCAGTTCGTTTAGATCGCGGCCTAAACCTGCCAATTCGTTTCATATATCCCATTGTTTGAGGAACAACTGAATGTTACATCGATTGTTACTTTTTTCCCTTCAATCAAGTCTACCATAAGATCGAATTCGTATATAGATTTAGCTACGGAGGGGCTAGCCACTTTAGATTTCACTTTATGCTGATGGTTATACAAGCATTAAATAAAAACCTTGCGTACCAGGACAAATTTCTTGGCTTTTTTTCAAAGGTTCATATAAGTACTCTTACGTATTTTCTGTTCCTTCTTATTTAGATTAGAGTGGGAAAATTACATGGCTTAACCATTCAGCACTAGTCCGCAGTATGTTTGATACTTCAACAAGCATCCCAAAATGAAATATATCCATCATCCCGATCCTGGCTACAGCAAGGAGCCAAACTAAGGTTTCTGCACTTTTTGGTTTGTTGATTTGGGGTTCTACATATCATAAACCCATTGAAGAGGTTAGGTTCGTAATTTTCTTTGGAATGAGGAAAGTGTTATGCAAAAGTAAGACAACATTGATAAATAAGAGTTCTTTTTGTTCTTAGAGAGAGACTGTAGAAAAATCATGTTGAAACTATATTTCTGTTGGATATATGAGAAAGAGCTTTAAATAATTTCCAAATGTTCTACTGGGGAAATATGTGATTGAATAGATGGTTATCCTGTCACTAACTACACATATAGGTTAAACATGCATCCCATTATTCCAATCATCATTTAGTCAAAGTATATAACAGTGTGTTGGCTAAACATGCATTGGTTAGACTGATTTAACAAGTATGTACCTATCCAATATCAGAGTCTTTCTCTAGAAAATATTTCGTTAGGTAGATGCTGCAAGTCTAAGTTCTAACTTGTAATTGTAGGTTTATGCCTCTCTTCTTTTGTGAGCAAGTATGGAAATCCTGAAGGCATAGTTTGTGTTTGGTTGCTTTTGTTTCACCAATGTACTAACTACTAACAGGCTAGCCGAATAGGTCCCCGGGGTGTGTAAGATTGGAGCTGTAGTCCACTATTTATTGTTGTCACTCAAAAGCTATTTCATTTCCTACATGATGATCAAGTGACCACTTACATCTTGTCTAAGTATATTATACTGAGTCAAACCAAGATTTGGGTTATCAGTGACCAAATAATGCAGATCATATGATAATAATTTGCTCCATCCATGCCCATATGTATATTCTGTGAGAGATGCAGGAGAAACCATGATTGAATTGCAAAACATGATGGATGTGTGTGGGTGTCTATATATATATATATATCCAATTATATATGATGAAACATGATTTAGAAAAATCCTAGATCTTTGGTGAAAATTCTGTTGCTAGAAGAAGCATTTTATGCATTTTCTTTAGAAACTAGTTTATTCATCTAGCTAGAGAAGAAAAGGCTTCACTAGCCCACTCACAATACGGAGCGCAGCCGCAGATAATCCAACAGTTATTAATACTTGAGTTTCTGCCATCTCCAAATAAAAGACTATGGTTCTTTCCTTTTGTTTTGTATAACCAAGACCATATATGCCTGTTATATTAGAACTTGAAGACTTGACTGACCATAATTGTTTGGCGTTTCCTATCATGATCTAATTAGCAGGAAGTTGTGTTGACAATTTTGAGTCAGATATAAATATATTGTCAAATTTCATAATATGACCAAAGAGTTCCTAAATGGTATGCCATGCTACAGTGACCATGAACATGTCAAACATTTGGGAGTTCTACGATGACACAAATGATGATTATATCTAAAGCAATATGTAACTTTATAAATCACCCATAAATAATATTTTCTTTTTCATGGTAGTGTACATTTTAGTATACATGAAATATAATTTTATGTTGGCACATATGATGATCCATGTAATGATCATATCCTAGGCTCCTGAAGCTCATTATCAGCTATATAGTAGCCCAAATGCTTTGATGGTTGCCCATAACAACTATGGATTAATGATATTGGATGATTCTTTTGTACTTCTTGGTTACTGTAGCCACTGCAAGCTTGGAATATTGGTATTGGGAGGGTCTTTTTGTTTGGGTTCCAGACTTAGTAGATGCTCTTTCATTGCATGTACTTGCCAGTATTGACAACAAGACACGCTCATTAGTTTGTCATATAATGAATGTCACTAGTGTTCTAGGCACACCTGTACAAACTAATGAATGCATGAAGCAAGTTTCTCCTATAATAAAGGTCTTTGGCATCTTTTTTCAGTATTTATGCTTGATTTAGGTGATGCCATTCTTATAATAATAATTATTTTGTACATGCAGCTTTTGAAAAAGCAATGTGCCCGTCAAATTGAAAAAACAGCATCACCTGTTGAGCATCTTCGTTTGGCATTGCAGCAGGTCAATTTTTTTTCTGTGCCTAATATTCTATTTTCAGTATTTTGAATCAATGCCTAATAAGTGATGACCATCATGTAGATGTTTCCATGCATAATTTGGTTTTCAATAGCTAATAGGATGACTTGTTTACTAGTATTGGTTGTAAATTTGTTGTCACCACTAATATGAGCATGTTCCTTTGAGCTAATTTTTTTTGTTGTCGAATCTGCTTTCTAATCTCAATTTTAGCTTGATATAACCCACCAAAATTCTTCCTGTAACCTGTTGTATAGAAGGTCATTTAGCTTATTTTGATGATTATTTATTAGTTACTTTTAATACATTTGCTGTTTATTTCTATCAATGTATGTGTGCATACATATAGTTGTTACAGAATATAGTATGATCCAACTCATCTTTTTCATATTGGTTGAATGTTTAATTGTCAAAGTGTCAAACTGGGTTCACGGGTGAACTGAGATGATGTGAATATTTATTAGTTTGCAAAGTTCCAATATTTCCTAAAGAGTTATTGTCCCTCATTCTCTCCTACGGTAAACATTAACCATTTATATTAGGCCAGTCAAAGTTTCTGACTCTCCACTATTGTAATAATTAATTTGATACTCTACTAACTGAAAAAATCACCACTTTTAAAGTCCTATATATTATTACTTCTGTTGCTTTGTCGTTCAGTGCAATAACTGTTGGGTTTAGCTTTCTGATGGAATATTGAGTTTGGGATCGAGCAACTCAAGTGTTATTCCATTTTCTTTCTTTTTTATTATTATGTTCTCGGAAATATAATTATCAAGCTGATGATCACTAGGGAGTACCAATTTGCTTCTTCTGTTTTCCCCAAAAATTTAAATTAATCGTCAGAATAATCTACAGTATATATTTTCTCTTTTTGATGTAAAATGAATGTTTGTTGAAAATTTGTACTTGAAATCAATAAAGAGATCTTTGTCTTGCAGGACTGAAAGATTCCATTGGAGGTCCCTTTTAACAAAATTTTTCAGTTTTTCTTAACTTAATGGGATTATGTACCAAAATAAAATGTTTTGAGGATGGAATGAAAAAATATCTGATTTTTATTGAGAATAAGCACTTAGAACAAAACTTTGTTTGTACAAGTTCATTTCATTCCATTGGCTTCTTGTCCTGATTTACTCAATTATAGATCATTTCATTATTAGTTCATGTACCTGTATCTATGCATCTCACTTGTTTGGAGTCTAAGCTGTTGTACATTTGCATAGCACAATTGTCTCACATTTCTCCAGCTTTCCACTTGGTATGTTGTTTTCTGTAATGTAGGTCAGTGTTGGAGCTAGGATATTTATGCAGAGGGGACATCATAGATAATGTGTATAGTTCATTTATAAGAAGTATTATCATTACATAATCTAAATTATGAAGTTAATTAGATTCAGTTTAAATCAACAGAGATAAGTAATAGAAAGAAGGGGGCAAATGTTAGAAGGAAGGGCTCAATACTGAAGTCCCATTCATTGAAGGGAGTTTTTTAAAAAGTTCCGGTGGAGCAACTGCTTGTCTTCACTTTCATGTAGATCTGTCCACTTATTTTGATTAAGAGATCAGGAATATAGATTGGATTACTTTGTGCTGTTTGGCATGAATTGGGTCAAGACATATGGTTTCTTTACTTGGTCAAGTGAAAATATGTTTGCATTTGTTTATTAGTTTTCCTTCCCTGGTCAAGAAAGTAAAGATAGTGATGACAAAGAGAACATCAAGGTTCTTAATTTCGGGTACCTATCCCAGATTGGTGCGGGTCCAATCCTTATCAATGTACTATGTGTCAGGATGCTATTGCATATTGAGTTTTGGAAAAGAGCCTGAAAAATTAAAAAAAAAATGTTATAGGTGGTATATGCCCTGTGCTAGATGTATCGCCCAGTTTACCCTGGTCTATGTGCCGTGCTGGTAGGCTGTCGGATCGATAAATGCTTGCTATACCGATTACTGAAGAATATATCAAGTTATCAACAAGGTAACATGTCTGTTGTTGGTGATGAACCGATGATGTTTACAAGGTATTTTCATTGCTGTACATAGTTAACCATCATAATAGGTAGTGTGCGACTGCCAGCTTTATGAATAAAAAAGGTGTTTTTCCTTTACATATTATATTATTCTGTCAAAACAAATGCTTTAATTTATAGGTATATTTCCAAGCACCTTTATAGTCCTGGCCATTGACCCATGGAGCACTACTTGAGATATTAATTCTTAGCTTGGATCATCCATAAAACATTTGCAATGATATATCTCTCTTTCTTAGTCAAGTAATTGCTTGACCATGAAGCTGTTAGAATCTCTTCCTAGTTATTACATGACAATGCAACATATTTGGAAGTGAAAGCTTGAATACAAATGACATTAATAGTTGTAAAAATATATATAATTTATTGGCTAGACTCATTTAATTCCAATTTTCTTACATGTGATTCATGTGTGATCTTCTGATCAATTTAGTAGCATCAGAAACTGTGTCTAGATATCCTTTTTCATAATTAATCTCAGAACAAGTACTTTTCTTATTCTGACAAGTGACTTTTGCAGAAGGTTTTTTTTAGTTGACATATTGCATTAGCCTCCATGTCCATGACACACTGTTGAGACTTGAGAGTTGAGACTATACTTCAAAATCTTTTGTCACAATGTGGTTAGTAATGGTATGCATGACAGCTTGTTGGGCAGGTTTTGAACAAGACGACTTATACTGTAAATATGCTCATTTTCTTAGACTCTAAATCTTATTTTCATGAAAAATGCTTTATTCATTATTTTAAGATGTATAGTTCCTAAGAACATCTTTGTGGTGACTGAACTTATTTTCATGAAAATGTGTCCGTTCATTATTTTACGATGTAGCATTCCCAAGAACCTCTTTGTGGTGATTGCAATTGTTTCATTAATATCAAAATTTAAGAGTATACATGAACTTAGACGGTTCGCTTTCTTGTAGACAGGGATGTGAGATGTCGGTTAAGGAGCTCGATGGTTTGTTGTCTCTTCTTAGTGATAAAAAGCGGAAAATGGAGCAACAAGAGGCTGAGATGAATATGCAAATTTTACTCGACTTTTTGCACTGTCTTAGGAAGAAAAAGCTGGAAGAGCTTAATGAGGTAGATCACAGTAACTTGATTCATGCAAAACTAGTGTGCTCGTCAGAATTGCCTTTTATGTTTACATTACAATTAAAAGATTTCAGGTTGACAAACCTTAATAGAAGTAATGTCTGTACTGTTTTCAGGTTCAAACTGATTTACAATTTATCAAAGAAGATATAAATGCTGTAGAGAAACACAGAGCAGAACTGTACCGGGCAAGAGAGAGATACTCGGTGAAATTGCGAATGCTTTTGGATGATCCAATTGCAACAAAATTTTGGTCTTCCACTGCTGATCAGCACAATAGCATACTTGTCTCGAATGCTCGTAGCTCTCTTGTTGGGACATGCTCTCGAAATTTACAGGTGAAGAGTAATGATGTGAAAGCTCAACTAAGCCATCAAGATTACCAAAGAAAAGATGCTTTAAGTGGATCTGAAACAACAAATTCCCTTATTCAATCAGGAAGAGTCATAGCAAGAAAGAGACGAATTCAAGCTCAGGTCAGTGAGTGAAGTTAATATTTTCTATTGCAAATTGTTAACAATTTGGAGGGCCAGGTTGCTGGTTTTTATCTCTTTAATGGGGTGTAGATGATTCTTCTGGTGGATTCTTCACTACTTGCAGTGAATCTACTGTCAGGGAATAATTTATCTGTAATTAGTCATGTAACCAACTTATACTATATGTATATATATAATATTTCATGACTGTTTGATAGATGTATCCTATAGTGCCTATAATCTAGTTTCATACCAGTTTATCACACAATTAATTCTATGTTAGTTAATACAAGTGGCTCATCTTCTTTTTTTTAATTAGCTACTTAATCTTTTCCTAGGTTTTATTTGCCTTGAATGATTCTTTTGTCTAACTTGATCATCGATGTTTTGTGATCCTTTATTGTACTCACTATGGTCCATAGGTAATCATTCTAAGTCATCATCTTGACAAATTCATTGTATAATTGATTGTGTTAATCATAATCAAAATACGAGTGTCAATAATAATAATTATGATACGAATCCTTTGTAATACAACTTCAAAGGTAGTCACCTTTTTCATTTCCAAGAACTTATGGAACTATTTAAAATCTGATAATTAAAGCTTTTTGTGACTAATGGTTGCAGCAAGTATTAAAACTAATTAAGAATTTAGGGTCCACATCTCCAATCTCTTTGTTGTATAGCGAAGTTAAAAGTTAAAACCATGTTATTCCATAAAAGATTAACTAGGTTAAGGCTGAACAGAACAGGATAGTGCCATATAGTTCAAATACAAAGTAAACTCAATTTGAGATTACTTTCAATCTTAAGAGCTTGCTGAAAATACAAAAGAGAAGGCACTTGTTGTCAGAAATTAAGAATGCCATTAAGATCAAATAACTACAACAAAAAGATGCACTATATTGAGAATTAACAATTACGAAGTAGAGGCAAGATAGAGAACTAGGGGAAAAATTCTCTCTAGTTAATTTCTATATTGTCACAGCTTGGGATGGCTTACACACAGGAAACTTGCCTGCCATTATATTGGAAAAACTGATCTTTTTATTATTCAATCACTATAATATCACGAGAAATTAAACTTTGTATGGGCTTCAAAAAATGTCATATCATATGCTATGAGAACTTTGGAAAATATAATTAGAGTTGTCGTTTCATGAGGTTATATCTTTCATAAGCATGTATCAAAAATAGTTTTGTGTAGCTACAAAACCACATTCCTAAGAATTTAATATCTGTCCAAGCAAGGAGCAACAGGAAACAAATTGGGCCTCTTATTTGCCCTTTCAGAATGACCCCTAAAAATAAGGATAAAATATGAAAATCATTTGAACCCAAATCTGATTTGGTTTGAGATTGTTGTGGCCAAACTGCTTTTAAACTCTACTCGAATATTTTATTTGTCACGTGCTGCTGCATCAGTTATCAATTATTACAAAGCATGAACAAGAGTATTTGCTTTAATTCTTTAACATTTTAGATTCACTGTTTTAGGTTGATGTGGCCTTTAGATGAACACTTCACTGTTATAAGTTCTCGTCTTTGTTTGGTTTAATTCTTTAACATTTTAGATTCATATTGTTATAACACCAGCATAATATTATCTTCGTTGTTAATGCCACAAAAAAAACAATATGTTATAGTTAATTTGCCTTTCTCTATTTATTGAATTGCTTTATGAATATTCTATATAAAAATGTGTTTTACACTTGCAGTTTAAGGAGCTTCAAGAATGTTACTTACAAAAACGGCGTCTTGGAGCTAGCCAATCACATCGTCAGGAAGAAAAAGATGCAAACGCCAAAGTTAGAGAAGGTTATCATGCGGGTCTTGATGATTTTCAGTCTGTGCTAACCACATTTACTAGATACAGGTGGTCGATGCAATCTTTGGTAATTTGATGTTTTGTTGGTTAATACTTATTGCAGTGGCCATTTTATTAACAAACTGTACTGTTTTTCATTGTAATTTTGCCTACTGGGTTCTGGTTTGCCTTTTTCATGTAATCCTTCATTGATTCAGTCGGTTGCGTGATATTGCGGAACTTAGACATGGAGATCTATTTCATTCTGCAAATATTGTGTCAAGGTATGTAGTTTGTGAATGCAGATCTCATTCTCTTGATTACTCCTAACATGATAATTTTTATTTCTGTCTTTTGTCACTTACCATTATTATCCGGGCTTCTGTATCCAACCCCCACAGCGGCATGGATGTTTGGACTCCTTAATGTAGATTCTAACATCCAAGCAAGAGCTGGACTTTGTTGTTGTTTCTGTTGCTTTTTTGCTTTCTACATTACTATCTTGTAATATTAATTTTTTAGTTACCATGTTGGCATGGCTAGTTTCTGCCCCTAGCTGTTTTAATGTATATTTGAAACTGGTGTTGTGTTCATACACATGGAACATTTAATTTACATATCTTATAATTTTTCTTAATCTGATATCTTTTTTCTTTTTTATTTGAAGTTTCATCAATGCCAAACATGATTTCAGTTTGTGCTCTACACAAGCTCCACCATGAATTGGTGTTGCTTTGAGCAACATAATGCTAAATTTCTCACATATGTTTCCAAGTGGCAGAGTCGGTGACTTTTCTTTGTAAAGTTAGTATGCATGAATCTTATGTAATTTTGTTTAAAAGCAAAGAAGGGAGTTGACCATCTAGCTGTAAAGAAGACGTTGATGTCCTTCTCTTGTTTTTTTCAATTAAAGCTGAAGCAGCAACTTTCAGCATGACACATGCACAGAGTCCTCTTCTACTCTCAGCATTAAAAGAAATAAAGATTGCTATAACACCCAAGAAATACCTAAAACATAGTATACAATTGTAGAGCCAAGTGAACATCAATGTAGTTGACTGATCAATTCTGCTGAAACCAGACTTCTCTCATTCTCTCCTTGTCCTTTTATTATGTTGTATTTTTGAAATTGTTTTGCTCATTATTAATATCTGATTCCAAGGCATCCTTATAATGTTTCTCTCATGCAGCATAGAGTTTGATCGTGATGATGAGTTTTTTGCCACTGCTGGTGTTTCGAAGCGCATTAAAGTCTTCGAATTTTCTACAGTAAGTTATAATTTACTTCAGCCTGCAAAATGCATTGTCCCTTCTTATGCTGAACTGATTATAAGCCATTTTATGCGATTCAGGTTGTAAATGAACCATCAGATGTAAACTGCCCTGTTGTAGAATTGGCCACACGGTCCAAACTTAGTTGCTTAAGTTGGAACAAGTACTCCAAAAACATTATTGCGAGTAGTGATTATGAAGGGATAGTAACTGTTTGGGATGTGACCACTCGCCAGGTAGTTATTTTTTATACCATAAAACTGTTTTGTAAATTGTTATGCAGTCAGTATATATTAGATGATCCAAACCCTGTGGTGGAGCTAGGAAAAAATATCTTAAGAGCTTTCTTTTTTCAGAGTATGATGGAATATGAAGAACATGAAAAAAGAGCATGGAGTGTTGATTTTTCACGGACGGAACCAACAATGTTAGTTTCTGGTAGTGATGATTGCAAGGTACCATCAAATTCAGCAAGAGCAATTTTCCAACAGAATTGCCTTAAAATAATTTCCAACAGAGGATCTTTTACCTGTTAATAGTTTCTTTTATTTTTTTCTCTTGTTTTTTATGCTTGCACTTGTTCTCAACAAAATATAACCTTTTAGGTAATATTTACTTTTTCATGGGATGATCCATGTATCTAACCTTTACTTTGGAACTTATAAAGATCTAATGCGTATTAACTGGACTCTGTTTGTGATGTCCACTGATGTTGAAAGCCATTAATCTGCTTAAAATTTTTTGCAATCTTCATGTTCATGATATTGCATGCTTTATCAGATGCTTGGATTCTCTACCAGACATTACATTATGTTGCATGAATCAATTGTTTTTTGGTGTGTCTGAACTTACAGTTGAAAATTGACAGAAGGATTTACCTCCTGTTCATCAATGTTTGAAAGGTCGCCTTGGAATAATTATTAGGATCAGAAAAAATGTAATTTTAAAGTAAAAATAAAATTTCAAAGTTAAAAATGGATAAATTCATTACTTTTGAAATAAATAATTAGTTATGATTATTCTTTTTATCTAGTTTGTATAAAAAAATGTCATGGCATGCAATAATAGGATTGTGTGGTCTCTCACACCCTCTCCTCTCTCTCTGTAGAAGGTTTCACCCTTTTCTTCCCTTCCCTCTCCTCTCTCTATTTTTATTTCTGTCCCCTACACTCACTACCTTACCTCCCTCCATCCTTTATAGCACTCACTCCATGATGATTTCCAGCAAGTGTTGCAATCCATTCAATGATCTTCTTCTCTTCTTTTCATTATTGTGCCTCCACTTTCTTCCTCATTGGTGATATAAGCTTTGTGAGTCACCAAATTCGTTTGAATAGGTAGATTTTTGGATAAATGATCAGGCTGTTTTTTGGCAACAAAGTCAAGAAATTAGTCCAAATAAGTTGACCTTGCACATCTTGATCCATATCAGCTGGATTGGTAACTGGGATGAATATTCATGTGATCATTGATTGCAAATGCGTGGAAGAAAATTAATAGGAAATTTGGAGAGGATATTTGAATTTGATTTCATTTGTATGCATGTTTTGTTTTTTTGTATTGTTACTTGGTCCATTTAATTTGGTTTTTTGTATTGATTTTCAGTTATTTCTTAAATTTGCTTTGGCTTGGAACTTTGTTCTCTATCTTCGAGGTTTGACCTGAGTTTGATGTTCTTGTCATAAGATTCCATGAAGTTACCATGGAAGCTTTTCTTAGGTAATTAGTTTTATTTTAGCCAGCTGAAATTGATGCCAAGAGGCCTTGATGAGATGATGATGGCAATGATAACAAGGATGATAATAATGGTGATCTGTATCAACAATTATTTTTTGTTCTCACATACAAGTATCTGAACTGTAGAACTTTACATGATATCTTAAAAGATGTCATTGGGTTTACCAAGTAAATGAAGATGATTGATTCAACATGAGCTTGACGAAAAATGAAGGGCAACTGTGGGGTTGAATTATATACATTTTCTCATCATAACTATGTTCTGTGTTGCATTCCTGATTTTGATTATCTGAGTTTATGAATCTTATGGTCATATATACGAAGTTATGTAAAAGCTCCTTATCATGATTAATTGTTAAGAGTATTAACTGGAAGTTGAAACTTCATTAGTTATTTTATGATTCTTAATGCAAGCATTACTAAAATAGCCTTATATTGTCTTGAACTCTTGATGACAATTTTCATTTATCTCATGACAAGTAGGTCAAAGTGTGGTGCACAAAGCAAGAAGCCAGTGTTATCAATATTGACATGAAAGCAAATATTTGTTGTGTCAAATATAATCCTGGATCCAGTGTTCATGTTGCAGTATGTTTTCATCATTTCCGTTTTTACCTTTTCAGTTTGTTGTTATTTCAGTTTATGAATACTCATCGTTTTCCAGGTTGGTTCTGCTGATCATCACATTCACTATTTTGATTTGAGAAACACAAGTACTCCACTCCGTATTTTTAAGGGACACTGGAAAGCAGTTTCATACGTGAAATTCCTGTCCACAAATGAGCTTGCATCTGCATCAACAGACAGTACATTGCGATTGTGGGATGTAAAGGACACATGCCCAGTATGTTTTACTGGCTTTATTTTTTTATCTCATAGCTTATTAAAAATTGTAACCTTTTATTAACCACTTTTCATCCTCCAAGGGGCAAAGTTACACTCTTCCTGCCATCAAAAAATTCAATGAAAATTATTGGATCTCTTTTGTATACATGAACTCCTAGGTCATATATGTAATCGGTAGTTGTTTTAATATTAGTTAAAATAGGAAGGAGATGTCTAAGCACAATGTCAACAAGCCAAACTATATTTGTGGTTGGTCAGATTTAATTTTTTGCAAGTTAATCTTTAAGTTGAATTCTTTTAGAGAAAGCATATGCTGAGGTTTGTGTTGTTTAAAATTATGGGGGTTATTTTGTTGATCAGGATCAAGCCTAACTACCCTTAGGAATCATTCTTTTTACCTTTTGTTTTGGGGGTTGTTGGGCAGGAAGAGGAATCTAAGTGGAGTCTGATGCTGTTACAGTGCCGGAGTTATGTCATTCTGTGTTGATTCCTTCACAAACATAACATCTGAAATGGAGAAAGAGAAGTTTGAATACTACTGCTGCAGCAGTAGCAGTTGCTCCTATATAGTGCCATTGGCTAGTTTAGAACTATTACTACAACATTAACAGTATTACTCCTATATAGTGCAATTTGCTAGTTTGAAAAAAATGTCAAACCTTTTTTTCCTATATGGAGGAGCTATTTGCTACCATAGTACCACTGTCATAGCAACAACAGCAGCTTTGCTCCTATGTAATAGCTTATAATGCTACAGAAGTCAGCTTTGCTCCAGCAACAACAAATTTTCTCCAATATAGAGCTATTTGTTAGTTTAATACTCCTACTGTAGTAACAATTTCTCATTTGCTCCTATGCAGCGCTATTTGCTAGCTTTCTTTTGAGTGCAAAGTTAAGGTGTATAGAGATCTTTTGCTTGATTACTGTAGGGAGGAGTTTGAGTGGGTGGTGGAGCTTGGAATTTTCATTCTTTTTGTTGATATGTAGGCACCTAAATTCAGATAGGAACTGTATGGCATTATGCCAGAATTTAGAATATAGGCCTATTTGTGTCTGCCTGTATGGAACGAGGAGGAGACAGTACATATCGAGGAAACCTTGTTGGGCTCAGATATCACAAGCAGTTGGATGAAGGGCATGATTAGATCAGGATAACAGATTGCTACCAATATGTTTACTGATGATACACTTGGTATGATAAAAAAATATGAAGCTATATGCTTGATATGGAATTGTAGGATACAAATTGCTCAATTTGCATATCAGTTAGACATTAGACCGTAAATATTGGATCAAACCAATTGGCATTAAAATTTTTTATTATACTGTGACTTCTCTCCTGTGTACTTGTCTTTTCCAACTTGATGAGGAATGTGTTCAATGATTCTCAAGGTTTGATATGTATACATGTATCCACTATGCATATCTTTCATGTATGGATAATATTTTACAATCAGATTTCTTGTTAATTTTTTTCCCCATAGTTATATCTCAGAAGACAATGATTCCAGAGTTACAATATTCTTTTTTTTTTTGTTTCAATCTCTGTTTCTTTGTTGCTATCTTTTTGTTTTGTTTTGTGTTTTTTTTTATGTGAGGAATGCATTCTTCAAAAGGACCCAATCCAAACAAACCCTGAGCCAGATTAACCCAAATTCCAAGCGGAGCTCAGAAATTTGTGTTCGAGTTGGTTTCAAGCTAGGAATCTTGTGTTAGAGGCTGGGATGGCAGGAATTGTACATGGGTTGAGTCCAAGCCCAATCCGATCCACCTAGGTTTCATCCCTATAGTTATATCTTGAAAGCTTGACTTAGTTTCCTAAAATTTATTTAAAATGATTTTATAAATGGGAGGGTATGACAGATTTTATTCACTGAGGCATAGCTCCAACGTAGTTTGTGTTGAAAACATTGCTCAAGGTACAAGATCTCAATTAAAGAAATGGACCTGTCCATGTTCCACTATAAGGTTGCTTGACGGGTCGTGTTCCACGAGGAAGAGAGCTCAACCAGACTCCTTTGTTAGCTCTGTTATGAGTTTGAATTTTAAAGAGTAATACTTTCTTATTCATCAGGAGTAAGATAGAAGCAGTGCCTTCCCTATTAAAAAAGGGCACAAACATTGCGCCTTTGTGTTGCCAAATAGTGAATAAAGTTGGAGAAAATGAGAGAAGAAAGTGTCAGGAGAGGATAGTGAATAAAATGAAGAGAAGAATTCTTTCTTATAAGTGGTTCCTGTTTGCTTTTAGTTGGCTTTTAAGGGTCTCTCATAATGGCTTCCATTTTGTCGTAGAATTTCCTTCATGTTGGACTGTTGGTGTTAATTGTCTCATCAGAACTGGTCAAGTGGATCTCATTAACTTTGCAAGAAGCTCTTTCATTAATTATAGTAAACCTCTCACTTCCACACCAGAATAGCCATGTTGACTGAATCATGTAACTCTGGTGTTTTTACCATACTTGTTTTGATGTTTTTCTTACTTTCTGTTACCTTTTTCTACTACTCCTGCATGACTATTTTTTGTATACAAAGTTTGAAACTCAGCATTGACAATCATTTAGCTCATATTATGCATTATGTATGATATCGCAGTTATGCCTGATTTAGCAGATGATTTGACACCCATGTCATACATTAAGAACTGAATGCTGTGATGGTTTTGTTAACCGATTAGAAAACCATAGGACTTGAAAATCCTTACGATCATTAATATCTTCTTGATTGCCATTCATGCATCTTATTGATAAATCATCTTTCGTACATGTTCTATTACCTATCTCTCTGACATCTTCCACCTCTTTTGAGATGTATATATACATACCTTTTGTTTAATTTCCTTGACCATATACTTCCCATGCACCTCTAAATCCTTTTTGGAGTGGAAAAGGATTCCGTACCTACTTAATGACTTCTTTTTATGTTGGATTATTTATTCAGGTGCGCACCTTCAAGGGACACACAAATGAGAAAAATTTTGTGGGTTTAACAGTAAACAATGAGTACATTGCTTGTGGCAGCGAGACAAACGAGGTTTTCGTGTACCATAAGGTGAGCCAGACTTACTATGCTGGATTAATTGCCAAAATTTGCCTCCTGTTGTTAGTTCGGTCTGCCTGCAAAATTGTCTTTTCACTCTGTAGCTTTTGTACTTCATTAGTTGATCTCAAAAACCAGCAACTGTAATTGCAGGCAATCTCGAAGCCAGCTGCATGGCACAAATTCGGATCCTCAGATCTTGAGGATGCAGAAGATGATGCTGGGTCATATTTTATTAGCGCTGTTTGCTGGAAGAGTGACAGTCCTACAATGTTGGCAGCCAACAGCCAGGGGACTATCAAAGTTCTGGTACTCGCAGCTTAGCAGAAGACGATAAAAGGCAAGGAAAGCTTTTAGATGAGCCCGGTAGTTGTCCGTGTATTTATCGCTTAGGTGTGTCCATATTTTTTCATTCAGTAACTACTCTACTCTTCCTACTCTTTTCTCTCGAGGCTTTTCTTGGTCTTCAACCTTAGGAATGACTTTACAGTCCATGGTTTGCACCTTGATAGACTTGTAAAATGTTGTCATATTTCGAGATGTGGTAATCATACTTGTTCATTTTGCTCCATTTTCTTTTATGAGTATGTTAATGGGACTCTACAAGGGTGATTTCCGTCGAGTCTAATGGGTTAAAGGTCTTGATGTGATCTGACTTAAGGAGACGAAGGAAAAAGCTTTTGCAATGTGCTTGATACAGGTTCTTTTCTTGTTTGGCCGAAAGTTTTTCATGGTCTTCAATCCCAAGTGCACTGGTACGAACTTGACTCTTTCTCTCTCTTCTTGCATACTTTAAGTTTGAGTATAATTGTTTGGTTGAGGAGCACTGACCATGGTTGACTATTTGTGCTTTTTTCTTCAGATCATGAGATCATGTTATTGGCAGCCGACCACTACTCAGGAGTCGTTTACCGACAAGTGTTCAACCAAGGAAGACTCGTTAATGAAAAGGCAAGCCCTCCCTGACAGTATAAAATATCATATTGTGCAGATACGGCCAAACTTTATTGGAGGAGGTTTTACATATCCAACATTTCAAATTTTTTTGAAATTACATGTTTGCTCCTATAAGTTCTGTTTTTGCATGCATATTCCTTAAAAATTAAAAACTATATACATATATATATATATATATATATATATATATATATATATATCCCTTCAAATATTTAAATCTCTCTTTTCTGTCATTTTATTAACATTTGTCTATAAAATTTGAATGAATTATTTATCAATTATGATTATCGTAAAATTTTAAAATAAAAAATAAAAAAATCCTTTATTACTCTTACCAATTAATTTGGCCCATTACATTCCTTAATGTTTCAGAAGAGGTATTAATATCAATTTTGAATTCCGGTTTTTTCAACTTTCTATTGTAAATATTAACTTCGAAGGGATATAAATATTATTGTTTTTCTGAAAAATAAAATTCATATATTAAGAAAGAAGCTTATATAATAACTCAAACTTTTCATTAGGTTGTTAGGTTGACCTCTAAATACTTCACAAAGTTTGTTAACGAATGATTACAACTGTTAGCTTCTCTAAAGATAGAATCCTTTCACAAGCAGTGTTTTTCCGATTTTAACAATAGGCATCTGTCTCTATCTCAACCCTCAGAAGAAGTTTTTGACTCAATTAAAAGAAACACAATTTCTACCCGTTGGGGTCTCTGCCTAACGGAGAACGTGTCGCGATTAGGCCATAAGCCTTGCACTTCTTTGGACTCACCTCCGTGTAAGAAAGACCTGACGCCGACCCGTTACAATATGGTCTTCGGATCCTCTCCAACCGTCATTCTACCTACTGCTCTATTCTAACAATAGAAAGCCAGCCACGTTTTCAGCATTATGATTGCTCTCTATCCATTAAGAAATCCCAGTTGGACAGGATCCGCTGCCTCAAAAGTAACAAATCGAAACACAAATAAGAATCAAGTCAAATCGAACGCTCCTCTTCCCAAAGCGCGAGAACTGTTAACATTTGCCCTTCCATATTCCGAGGGCTCCTCTCGCGGCTTACTCCTCCCTCTTCCTTCGTCCGCCGGCGTGCGATCCACCCGATCCCTCGCCGTTGTTCTTTCGCGATCGTCGCCTTATGGACTTCCCTTCCTATTCGACCAGTAAAGAGCAAGCGAGGATCTACAATGAGTGGTTTTCTTTCGCCGATTCAGGTTCGCTTCCGCATCCCTCTTGTCTCGGCTATGCTCACGAGGTTTTTGAGGTTTTTTTCCTGATTGTATTAGATGGAGATGGCCGGATCACGGGGAACGATGCCATCAAGTTCTTCTCCTTGTCGAATCTATCTCGCCCCGATCTCAAACAGGTGAAACTGTTCTAAATTCGTTGGTACCACTGTTGTTGATATACTTTTATCGAGTGTAATGCTTTGTATAACCATTCTTGCTATTCTTTCCGTTTCCTCGCTATTATATCCCACTTTTGTTTCTACTTTGCAATACGCTAATGACTAGATCGTCCTCTTTTCTTTTGATGTTCCCATTTATCTCTGTTGTAGTTATTGTCTGTGTCATGACATGCTGCCGTGGATTTCGAATGTAGGAGTATCACCTATTAGGATGGATTATATTTTGATTCTGGACCTTTTTCTTTCCTTTCGTAATTGATGATGTCGTTATGGAGAAAATGAAGTCCTGATAATAAACGTAAAAATATCTTGGGATATATAGAGAAAAGAGATATAATTGAACTGTTGCACATGATTTTTCTCTTAAAAGATTTTGATAGAGTTTCTACAGATGTAACACCATGGATTTTAACCTAATAGGAAGCTTTAGTAAACACATTGGTGCAATTATAAATATGCATGATAGGGTACCTATTGGTTAGAGTATCAAAGATCATCTCTAAGTTTTTATCCATTGACACCCAACAGATAAGCTTACCAGGCATACTGAAGATGATGTTTATGGTACGTGCATCATTAATAGCTTTATATTGATTGATATGGCTGTGTGGGGCTAAAATCTAAGTTTTAGCTATGAAAATTGAATTTAGAAACTAAGGTATTTAGGCAATGCAGGAGTAGAAGTGCATATATGTAATTACCAAAGGTGTTGTTGCAATAGATGGGAGAGAAGGTACAAAAGGTGGAATCAGTTGGCTGAATGAATTAATATCATAGAAAGAACATGGAAAAATGTTTGAATGGATGCTATGTGATGTTAAGGTTCTGGATAATTCACAATGATCCTGCAAATTTACACGTGAAAGTTTCTATTTTGACATATTTTACCCCTAACTACAGGGACATCCATTCGTCCTGCATGAAGTGGTTGAGAGGCTGGACGGGGAATAGTGAAAACGAGCTACTAATCAAAGGTGGTGTTGCAATAGAAGGAAGAGAAGGTACAAAAAGTAGAATCAGCTGGTGGAATGAATTAATATCATAGAAAGAGCATGGAGAAATGGTTGAATGGATGCTATGTGATGAATAAGGTTCTGGATAATCCACAATTATCCTGCAAAGTTACACCTTAAAGGTTTTTTTTCCTTTTTTGAAAGGAGATACATTTTACCCCTAACGACTCTGAACTGAAGGAACATCCATTCGTCCTGCATGAAATGGTTGAGAGGCTGGACCGGGAATAGTGAAAACAAGCTAGTATAATGTAAAAACATGGTAGCAACCTTCTAATTGTAAAGAATCACGGGGATTGATCATTCTAAAAAGTTCAGTATGGGGCTCTCAAAAAGAGTGGAATATGTTGCTGACTCATTTGGTAGTCAAACAATTTAACTTACAGATGGAGTCTTATTGTGTGTGTGCAAAAGACTGATAATATATTAAAAGTGATAGATGAGCTTGAGTTTGGGCAAACATTTGCTATGTTGATAACCTTGCCTGTGGCTATTAATCAGAATAGGTTTCTTAATCAGTGCCAGTAATTGCATGCTGAATCCTCTACTCTTGAACATGTTGTGAAAATGACTCAAAACATGAAAAACTTTGTTTTGTTTTAAATGGAAACGTACATAATTTGTTGTAGCTTTAACTCCTTATAGATTAGTTAGGTGCTAGGAAATATTTGCAGCTGGATACCTTTTCCTCTTTTGCTGAAACAATTTTCATTTTTTCAATAATTTTTCTTTCTCTTAGAAAAATCATATTGGGAAAGAAGTACCTTTATATGCCTCCAAAACTAAAGATGCTAAGAATTAACAGTTGTGCTTTCTTTGGTGTTAATATAAGTAGTCCTGTGGGCTGTGGTTTGGCATGCATTCTTACTACTTATTTTAGTAGGAAGAAAACTAACACAAAAGATTGACCATTTTAGACAAAATTAGGATTATGATATCATGATAAACTTAACCTAAGTTTTCCGTCACAAGGGGCTATACGCATGATCTCGAAAATGGGGATAAAAAGTTGATGGTGGCCAAACTTACATATTCTGGAAAACTTTATTATTGAATTCGGAAGAATTATATAACTAATTAGCCCAGATCGGTAATTGATTTGTTTTCAATCTGCTAAGCTTTATTTCAATGTTGTTTGCCCTTAAAACACGAGTTGAATATAATTTTGTATTGCTTTTGCTGCTACAGAAGTCACTGCTACTAAATTCCAAATACTAATATTTGAGAACATGTTTATTCATTGGCACTTACCAAATAATTTTTAATTTAAAATCCAGGATGACTAACTTTCTTTTTTGATCATCTGGGTTGATGATTGGGTTAAACTATCGGGCATTTTCGGTGTGCGCTTGTCTTCAGATTTAGCTAGATATCTGCTGCATTATTGATGATTGTTAGTGAAGCAAACATCTAGGCTTTTGTTTTCTGAACACACAATTATATATTTGTTAATTGATTCTCCTTACCAAATTTTGCATGAAGATATGGGCGATTGCAGACTCTAAACGACAAGGCTTTCTTGGGTTTGGAGAGTTTGTTACAGCAATGCAGGTCTACATGCTACATTCTCTTTTCCCTTTCATTTTGTTAAATATTATTATTGGAAATAATGTAGAATTGTACTATTTAATCATTGTTTAAGTTTTGATTTGTGCAGCTTGTGGCTCTAGCACAAGCAGGGAATGAGATTACCCAAGATACACTTGCTAATGCAGGTAAACTATGAATTAAAATCTTATTATTTACAGAGTTTGAAATAAGATGCATCAACATATCTATATTGTCACACCTGCAGACTTGGAGAAATTGAATCCACCAGTGATGGAAGGTTTAGATACTCTGCTCTCTGTAAGTCTGATGAAAATTTCCAGATTAATAAAATCAAGTAAACTTTCTACCTATTCTAACTTGCTCTCAATTGTTTGCTAGAGAAATAAGGCGTCAACAAAGAAAATTGATCCTGAGATAGATGGTATATGACTTGATTTATGTTGCATACAAATTATAGCTGCTTGCCTACTTGAACAAGATCTTATTATTTATGTCTTCTGCAGTGAACTCTAAGCCACAACAGTGGTTTAGTTCAAAATCAGCGAAGAAGGTACTCCTTGCCGCTATTTCTTTTTGTTGATGTCATTCTATGCCCTTTTTCTAGCCGAAAAATCTTCACCAATAAGTAGTATTGTTGGCCAAAATTAAATATTACTGAACAAAACTACTGGAATTTTAACAAAATATGCTACTCAAAATTCAACATACCATATTTGCAATTTTATTCTATGAAATATATTATGCTACTAGAAAACTAATATTTACTCAGATATGTCACTCTGTTAGGTTTTGTCTATATTATTTAACAAACAATGGCTATTAATTGAATATACACTACATTTAATACCCTTTAACTTTTATTTTCCTCTGACTTGTATGAAAATATAGTTAAAACATCAATTTTACAAATGTAAAATACTTGGTCTGAGTATGTTATCATTTCCAAGCTGACCTAATTTAGATTATCTGGTAACACTACATCCATTTGAGTCGAATACTGCAAATGTAGACCCTTTTAATTTTTAATTGTACATAATAACAAATATCAACTTTTTGGTATGACCATATCTTGATTTTCTAATGGCATTTATGTGTTTTCAAATATTGTAATGGAAAAATATCGTATTTTGGAATATTTGATGGCACAAACGAAAAAGTAAAAACCCTTTTGTTTTTGTTGGTTTTTATGTGATTTAGCTTTGTATTTGAACATTTGGTATTTCTTAGTAGGTGTAATTTTAAGTTGCTGATGTTTCTCTCATTGTGCTATTATCTTATAATCAAGTCATTACTTCAAATGGAAATTTTGTTACTTTTGGTGTTTTTCTTATTGATCATAATATTATTTTTTGGTCAGTTATTGAATAATAAAGTTTCTACATATTGTATATGTTCGCTTTTCTATGATCTCTAGTGAATGTTGCATATGATTATAGATTAATAAACCGGGTTGACTAATAGGTATCGCTTTGTTATAGACTCTTGAATTCTCCTATCATGAGGCACCCTTATGATGGCCATTCGTAAAGGGTCAGTCTTAGACCAACCTTGTGCAAGTTCCAAAGGACCTATAAAAGAGAAAATTTATCATTTTGAAAGCAAGGATAATCAAGTCTTGATGTCTTGAACAAAAGCGTATCACTCAAACAATTCAACAAACACTCGAAAGGCAAAAGAAAATAGGACTTTAAACACTAAAATGATGTCACTTAACCAAACAATCATCGAATTGCTTAGCAAGCCCACACATGATTTACGTACAAACTCTAGGGTTCAAGGGTGCTTAGTTTTCATTCAAACCAATCATTGACACTACCTAAAGCCCCATACGGCCCACTCGGGGTTCAAGGGTGTTGAGATGTTCAAGGGCGTTGAGATTAGGGTTTTTAATTTCGAATGATACCACCCGATTAGGGTTTTTAATTTCGAATGATACTACCCGTATCGGGTGGTACGTACCGGTCCGCCAGCAGACCGGTATGCGGACCGCTCGCTACCAGGCAGTACCGTTGATTGGGGCTGTTTTCACCCCGTTACCACTCGAAATCGGTCGGTGACGATCGATTTCGGTCGTCGTCGTCCGCTACTAAGCGGTATTAGCTGAGGGAGAAGGAAGAAGAGGGAGAAGAAAGGGAGAACCTGGAGATTCGGCGCCGCTCTCCGTCGACGATCCTGATCCGTCGTCACCCTCCCTCGTCGGATGTCGTAGATGATATGATGTTGCCTCCTTCACGTTTGAGGTGACGAGGCCTTGGTGTTGTCAGCGACTTCTCCTAATCTGTACGGGGAGAAGAAGCCTCGGCGTGGGGAGAAGAAACCTTGGCGACGTCACTGAGTATTCGCGTGGAGACCTCGATGTCGTCGGTGACTTCTCCTAATCCGCACAGGGAGAAGAAGCCTTGGTGTGGGGAGAAGAAACCTCGGTGACGTCATCGAGGCTTCGCGGGGAGAAGAAACTTCCCGCAAAGAAACCTCGGTGATGTCACCGAGGCTTCGCGGGGAGAAGAAACTTCATGCAAAGAAACCTCGATGACGTCATCGAGGCTTCGAGGTTTTCTTCTCCCCACGTTGGGAGAAGAAATGACGCGACGTCGCCCTTTTTTTATTTTTTAACTTTATATATATATATACACACACATATATATGTATGTATATATATATACATACATATATATATATATATATGTATATATATATGTATATATATATACATATATATCGAGCGGTACACCAGAGCGTACCGCTCGGTATACTCGTATCATACCATACCAAGTTGAACTCGATATTTCGGTGCAGTATGAAATTACGAACCTTGATTGAGATAATTGATATTTCATGTCGCACTGTCACGGGCTTAACTAATTTTGCCTAAGTCGTGTGGCACATTTACGTGTTTGTCTACAAAGGATTAACTTCCTTGAAACCTCTTATAGTCTCTTAAGTACCTACAAAAAAGAAAACAGGTTAGAGGAAGCGTTTAACTTGGGATCTCACAAGCAGATATTTCAACAAACACTTGATAGGCAATGCAAATTATAAATATAGACTTCGTAAGTTTTGAATGGTCGCGTGACAAAGGGTCTAAGTTGGTTCGCCGTGGCCAAAAGTCCCCATATGATATTGCTGCGGAACCCCAAAGTCCCATCTAGTCATGTGCCGCTCGAGTAGCTCTAGGGTGCTGTATTGGCTGACACTCTACCACACTCCGCGGAGCTAGAAAAACCCAAAAATGGTTGTCTTGATGGCATGTTCTTGGGCAATTTTGACTTTGCGCGATGATTGCACACAACTTGCGTTTACAGGATTGAAATGGCAACAAAAGCCAACTAAAATGGGCTGCCAAGCTTATTGTAAGCCCCCTATATGCTATGTAAAATATGAACAAAACAAAAAAACACGAATATATACAAATATTATATCGAACACCATGTGTACAGATTTGTTTGTGACATTCTCCCCCATTTATTTGTTTGTGACATTCTCCCCCATTTATTTCTTCGAGACTTTGTGCGTCAGTCTCTCAAACGTCTTGTGCCGCTTGAACTAGGTGGATGCCTGTTGGAGCTTTTACGAGCATCGCCTCGCAGACTTTGAAGTTTTTGAGGTCTTTCTTCTGTAAATTTTTTCATCGATTCTTCTATAACTTGTTGTCGCCTTCAAGTAGGTTTGCATCACTACCATTTTCGATTGACATTCTATTGGCAAATGAAGCGGACAATGTACTGTCGGTAGAATCAATCATCATTGGTAAGGATTTGACAACTGTTATTTTTCACTAAGTCTTTTCGAAGGGTTTTTGAACATATACAGATCTCTTTTGTTTGATAAATAGGAGAACTAGGGTACTCGATTTTTTCCGTTCTCTTAATAGTTGAGAAGACAAATGTTACTTGAATTTACCTGCCTCCTTAAAGGTTGGACTTCATGCATCAAGCTGGTTACTAGCCTTTGCCTTATCTTTGCTCACATTTCTAAAGCACCTAAAGTGTTTGCACTCTTTGCATTGAGTTAGCTACTGCAATTCTTTTTCTTATTGCCATCAAACTTTTAGGATGTAACAAGTTTTGCTTGAAAAGAGTAAAATTTTACCCCAATTGGAGCAAGCCTCTGATAGTTTTGGTCGCCTCTAGGATTGTACCGTCATCTTCATCATTACCACCGTCCACTCTAAGTAGAAAAGGTATAGCACCGCGTACTGCCTACTCTGTTCCTTGGTTGAACACTCCTACATTGACTCTAAGTCCCCTACTTTCAGTTATCTTGATGAAAAGCCTATCGACATCAGCCTTATGAAGTTCCTTGGCCTTGTCTTGGTATTTGGAGTTTGCATCTGCATTCTCCATCTCCTCATCCCCCTCCATGAGAGTAAGGGTTTGATGACTCCATTACCTTGCTAATGGCCTTACTATCCGTCGCCTCGTATCTGCTTCCTTTTTCACGATTGGTATATCAACCTCTACGGTACTGTGGCACTCCTCCGAGGCCACCTCCATCCTAATCGACGTGTGGTTTTGGGTAGCTAAGTTCCTATAGACTTGTCGTCGCTTCCTCACCCCTTTCGACTATCTATTTCAACACCTTCGTATTCTTCGAGCAGTTCCTCTTGGTTGATGAAACGATATACTTCAACTCCTATGCATGGCCTTCGCCATCATGTTATAGGGTTTGCGTCGATTTTGTTCTCATTTGCATCTTTGGTAGCAACGTTCGCTCGCTCGACCTTGTCCTTCAACTTGTCGAACATCCTTAAGCGAATATGAGCTCTGGAGCAGTCCGACTTTTCAGTTGCTTCGATCATACCTCTGTATGATCAAGTCCCCTCATGGGACTCATTGATACTTGCACTCGAAATCTCCTTCGATGGTACACAACCCTTCATATGTTAATGACCAAGGCTTTCATCCGATCCAAAATTCGGTACACACATGAAAGACTTGCCTCTGTGGTATCATGATATTCACTCATTGAATCCATTACCCTTCTTTGCTGTCCTGTCACCGAAATGGAGCTCCTAGTAGCTCATGATCATACCTCTGTATGATCAAGTGCCTCACGGGCCTTCTCTCGTGTGTCGCATTGCCTTGAACTGTTCTACCTTGATCCGTTGCACCATTTTGTCTCATGGTGACATCTCTATCGCATTATAATCTTTGTGGATGAACTCGGATTGTGATCTCTCCATGTGTAGCCTCTACCAGCACATCACAAGGCCTCTGACACCTCTGATTGTGTTCTTTATTTTGGCAATCAACCTTTGTCCACCTGCCCTTGGGTCACACAAACGAAGCGCAACTCTAGGATAGTCGTTGCCCAACAGCTCTCGAAGTACATCAACTTTGCTGAAATTGGTGTGCTATTATCTAGATCCTGGGCTGCCCCCATCATAATCTCCGCTATGCACAGCTTCCTTTGCGGTAACTTGAATGACAACATTACGATATATTCTTCAAGAGTACCCGCCTATGTGTTCTCTTTCCTCGTGCCAAGGTCTTTTAACCTTAATTTTGCCATCACAAGTTGAGTCGCTTTAGTCCCTTCGTTAATTGCTTCGTCAAGATAAAATGCATGTGCCTTGAAGCTCCCTTCGACTAATAGTATGCAAGATGAGTTCGCTCCATCGGAATGAGGAACCTATAGAATGACATGATCTCGTTCTTGCCTCTGTAAGAGTTCTTGTCCTTGATCTTTGTCCAGGAAAAGCTTCGTGCCTTCACTCCATGTCTCGTCTTCTATGTCAACTTCCTTCATGTGACTTGGGCTTTTCACCAAGTTCTACCCGAGTTGCTCTGCTCCTCGATTTGCATTGAGTTGATGGTGGCCCTTGCGCCCCCCATTTCACTGGTCAGCCCACCGTTAAGTCCATTCTCTGCATTGGCTTTGAGTGTGCTTTCGTTTGGTATTGTCTTGGGTTGCTCTCGTACTTGATCTCATAATGCGTCCACCAACGCATTATCTCGTTTGAGATTATGCGACGACTTCTCGTTGCTTGCTCGGTCCATTAAGTTTTATGGAGCTATTGTCTTGAGAGACCCTCCCTCAACATGTGCAGTCCGTTGCACATGATTCTCCTTTTAAAGAATTGAAATTTATCCCTCTTGGATATTTATCCTGTTGGACAACTTTCCTCTTCGCATCCTTCCCTTTGGAAGTTTCGGAGATCACCATCTTCTTGGACTACTCCGCCTTGTTGAATAAACTGCGCACTGTTCTACCACCGTGAATACGCTTGTTAGATTGTGACTCATCGCCAATATAGCTCCCGTTGTGCCCCTAAGGACATAACAATATGCTTAACCTACTGCACAGTTCAACCTCCTACTTACGTGTCCTTCCTATGTCGAAGATAAAATTTTCATGCTCTATGGTGTCAAGTTTCGATTGCCTTGGGATGGCCACGGATAGTCCATCGTCTGCATACAAGCTCTTGCATAAGTACCGAGTTCTTCGAGTTAGCAATTACCTTCACCTCTGTGAGTTTTGCACAACTCTTTTAGTCGCTAAACAGTAAACAACACATCTCTCTTTGCATAGTCTCATCCATTGTCAAGTGCTCTCGCTTGCCTTGAGCACTGTCAAGTTTGGTTGTCAATGTCGAGTTGTAGCTTGAACTCAACTATCTCAACCTTTGTGCGCTATACGTTCTTCTTAACTTGTTTGTCTTCATGGTGCCTCTTGCGCGAAGGATTGGCCATTCCGTAGAATGCTAATCTCGGATGCCTGCTCCTTTGAGCGACTTCTTTCCCTGTGTCTCTACGCTCGTTTCCCTCAAATGATCACGCTCATTGTCTGCTATCAACGTAGCCCCGCTAGGTCCTCCACGTTTATATGCCAAGTGTTTGTCAATGTGCTTGTTTCGCTTTGATACCATATGTTATGGACTTAGTTGGTTTTTCCTAAGTCATGCGATACCCTTATGTGTTCGTCCGCAATATGTTAGCCTCCATGAAGTTTTTTATGGTCCCTTAAGGACTTGTAAAAGAGAAAATAGGTTAGAGAAAGTGTTTAACTCGGGATCCCACAAGTAAACATTTTAGCAAACACTTGATAGGCAATACAAATTATAAACATAGACTTTGGAAGCTCCCAACGATCACGTGACAAAGGGTCCAAGATGGTCCACTGTGGCAAAAGTCCTCATAAGTGCCCACATGATATTGCTACAGAATAAGGTAGCGAACTAGTCCTAGATAATATACCCCAAAGGCTCATCCAGCCATGTGCCACCCGAGTAGCTCTAGGGTTTTGTATTGACTAACACTTCACACTACTTTACGGAGTTAGAAAATCCCAAAAATGGCCCACTTGATGGTTTGTTCTTCGGCAATTTTGCCTTTGTGCGATGGTTGCACACAACCTGTGTTATATGACTAAAACGGCCATAAAATCCAACTAAAATGGGGCTGCCAAGCTTACTGTAAGCCCTCTGCCTGCTATGCAAAGTATGAATATAACTGAAAGACATAGACATACACAAACATTACATCGAATTCCCCATGTACAGATTTGTCCGTGACAGCACAGCTGCCTCAAAGAAATCAGCCCACAGGCTGCGTAGCTTTGCGGACTGGCTTGGCTTAAAACTAGGGAAAAACATACAAAAGCCAAGTAAATTACGAAGTCAAGCAGCTGGACAAGAAATCAAAAGCGGAAAATAACGAACGATATACCATTACCATGGCTATTGCCATTGCCATTTCCAATTGCTTCTTAAAGCAAAAGCAATTCATCCTCTTTTCTTTATTTTTTTTATTCATTACCATTACCTTCTACTTTTAGATGAAGGTGGAACTTGTTGACAAGGTCGTTACTTCTTTTAGTTATTCGACTGCCACAATTCTTGAAGCTTTTTTTTTATTCTTCTCCAATTCTTCTGTCTTTTCTTTTGATCAGTTTGTCCAGCAAAACCACTGGGGTGATAAAACATCCACATCAGGGTCAGGAACTGCATATCACATCCCAGATCAAATTGGGTTTACCCATGTTTGATAACAATGAACAGTATTAATATAGTAATTTGACTGGGAACTCTAAAATGCAAGGAAATATTTGTTATCAGTATTTGGGGCCCATTTGCTAGCTTCTGAAAATGTGTATTTAGGGTGCATTCTGGGTTATTTGAACTTGTGATATGGTAGGTGTTCAAAGGAACCATTTGGTCATCAGAAAAAGTCTCACTGAAGTTACTGCTTGCATTTCCTTGTTTATCTTTTTTTCATACTGGTTTTGGTACTTTTGTTTTAGATTAACCACTTTAGCAGTTTATATCATATCATTTTTAGTAGCGTACTAATGTTTCATCTCAAAGGTACTTCTTTGAGATATTTTACAAAGAACCTTTATACATTGTTTTAGTTCTGCATTATGCTAGCATTTTCTTCTTTTCTATAGTTTTGGTTATTCTTTTGATGTCAGATACCTCTGAGCCAAGTTACTTCAATCA
The DNA here is from genome assembly GCF_036884655.1 of Musa acuminata AAA Group. Lineage (NCBI taxonomy): Eukaryota > Viridiplantae > Streptophyta > Magnoliopsida > Zingiberales > Musaceae > Musa > Musa acuminata. The sequence goes on along the minus strand of NC_088351.1, from coordinate 31,174,155 downwards.
TAGATGGTTTGAAGAGATTATACGTTGAAAAGCTGAAGCCCTTGGAAGTTACTTACCGGTTCAACGATTTTGTTTCACCCCTTCTGGTGTGTCTGGCTGTATTGAGTTATTCTTTGTTTGCAATTGCATTTAAAGTTGTTGCATTTTGTGTATAAGACTGTTAATTAAGAATGTAATGTCAACACATTTTTTGCACCACCTAGATATCCTCATTAAAATTTGATGTCATTGTCCATCCTGGTTGTTTTTGCAGACAAACAGTGATTTTGATGCTAAGCCCATGGTTATGCTCTTGGGTCAATATTCTACTGGAAAAACGACATTCATAAAACATTTACTCAAAACTAGCTACCCAGGTTTTTATCGGTGTTTCCTAATATTTCTATTGTTTGTCAAAGAAGCAAGAATTCTGTAATATGCTATTGTCTTTGACGTTTATGCAGGTGCTCATATTGGACCAGAGCCTACAACTGACCGATTTGTTGTTGTTATGGTATGCGAAAACCTGGAGATGCTTTTTGTCTACTTTTTTATATGTATTTGTTTGTTTTTTTGTTTGGTTCTTTTTTGTGCAAGCTAGTCATATTAACAATTGATCACTGCTATGTAAGTTGTTGACTATTTGACTTGAGACCTTTTTTATCACTTGTATTTTTAGTCATAAAATTATTCAAGCATAGTATTGTCAACCTAAGCTACAATGTAACTCACCAATGCCAAATTTTTAAATGATGAGAGATGATCAACCGTGCAAGTATAAAAATGACTTTGATAAACACATCACACACATGGGTTGTCAGAAGAGTGAAGTGTCTAGTGGCTTTGAAGGATAGCTGATGCAATGGCTTTTGATAAACATTCTAGGGCACTAGGGATTAGTTCATAACTCCATATCTAGCTTTGTTCATATTATCTTGAGTAAACTAATTAACTCCTTTAGATACAAGCCTTGATTCTAAACTGATTGTTATTTGATTGTGTGTTATGCAAGATATCCTTGGGATCTTTGCTATGGCTCGGCATCAAATGTTGGAAGTCTGCAAGAGTGAGAAGATATTATCTAAAGAAGTTTGTTCTTATGTTTCAACAAGTTTGTTCTAGTGATGAATCCAGAGGACCCATTATTGACATTCACAACAAGGTCTCATGAATATGCCCGACAGAAGCGACTTGTAGGCTGTATGCCTACAGAAGAGACCTAAGAATGCCACTGAATTGTTGAAACTTGAAACTGCCGCTTTAGATTATCGCAGAAGGTCTGTCTGAACTTCTGACACACCCAACATCTCTCTCTTCTTCCCTTCTTTCCTCCCTCCCTCCCCCTTTCCATCCCTATAGCAAGTGGCACAAATGATGAGTGGCTGCAAACCATGAGTAACCTTTGATTGTGTACTAGGATATAATTAGGGCTTTTCTCTCTCGACTTCTTTCCCTGTTCTTGTGCTATTTTAATAGTTGCTTTTCTTACTCCTTTACCTCTCTTCTCAAGGATGAGTCCGATTCATTTGATTTTGGCCTATATCAGTAGGTTCAACTGATCAAGGCTTAGTCTGGCTGATTTTTTGGTAATATAGACGAATCGGGCAAAAATTGTTTTGTCCTTGATTGATGCCCCTATTCAGATAAGCTAGATGATGTCAAGATTGAGCAATCTGATGAACCATTCATTATATGATTATAGTTTCTGTTATCTTTAATATCACTTTTTGTTGAATAATTTTGATGTAGTTTATTTTTGATTCACTATTTACTTATGATTACTGTTTTGGTAAGAGATTCTGTCAAATAAGTGCCCTTTATGTCAATCTCACAATATTCTCATGGTAGTAGTTCATGTGGCTTGGAGTTGTGGTTAATTGCCAGGAGTAGTAACTTACTAAACAAGGACTGAAGAATCATATGCTACATCTATGCCAGCCATGTACTGAGATGATTTCTTACTCATGCTGTGTTCCACATTTTTTAGATAAAACATGTCTAAGACCTTGTCATCGTGCAATGCTGTTAAATGTTTCATTCTGTTTGATGTTGAACGGTCATATGGTAGCATGGACTGACTTTCACCAGCTTGCATGCATGGAACTGTGCACTTTGATGCATTGCCATTTTTCATTTGTGGCTTACATGAATTTTGCAGAAATTTTGGTAATATTAGTAGGATAAAAGTTATCTGATGTAGTTTAAGTGCCTTTTCTAGAGATGTAGCTTGTGTAGCTAACAAATGGTACCAATATTACCACTAGAGTATGTTCTCACTAGTTTCACTTCTTCAGTCGGGACCTGATGAAAGGACTATTCCTGGGAATACCATAGCTGTTCAAGCGGATATGGCTTTCAGTGGTCTTACAATGTTTGGAACTGCATTTTTGTCAAAATTTGAGTGCTCACAAATGCCAAATCCGGTATGGTCTAATCTTAGCTTCTTTGGAAGGCGTGTATATTATATTTAGAAGCTAACTACTCTGTATTTGTGCAGCTTCTGGAACATATCACATTTGTTGACTCTCCTGGGGTTCTTTCTGGAGAAAAACAACGTACTCAACGCAGTTATGACTTTACCGGTGTGACATCATGGTTTGCAGCAAAATGCGACCTTATACTTCTTCTATTTGATCCCCATAAGCTTGACATCAGTGATGAGTTCAAGCGTGTTATTGGATCTCTGCGTGGTCATGATGACAAAATACGTGTGGTTCTAAATAAGTCAGACCAAGTTGACACGCAGCAGGTGAAACACTTAAAAAATTAAATTCTTTGGATTGCCATGAGATCATCACTTATATTATCTTATGCAGTCGCTTAGGTTGCTTTTGCCAATTTTTAAACCGCAGCATATTTTTAACCTGGTTGAGTTGCCTTTTCTTTGCAGCTAATGAGAGTTTATGGTGCATTGATGTGGTCACTTGGGAAGGTTCTGAATACTCCTGAAGTAATGCGTGTCTATATTGGGTGTGTTCGCAATACTTATGGTTGTACTTTGAATAGTTTGATTTCTTGCATAAGTTTAATTTTTTTCCTAGCTTATCGTATAAAACATTTTTTATCCTTAAGAAATTACATGTTCCTAGGAGCATGAGCTGGAGTTTTGACTTATTCTTACTATACAATAATCACTAGGATTAGAACTCTTATGGGTTAATGAGTTCATTTTGTAATTTTCTTGTTTAAGACTATTCTAATTATAATTTACAGTTCATTCAATGACAAGCCAATTAATGAAGCAGCTGTTGGTCCACTTGGAAAGGAACTGTTTGAAAGAGAACAAGATGACCTCCTTTCTGATCTGAAAGATATTCCTAAGAAGGCGTGTGATCGCAGGGTAATCTTGTGACAACTCCTTTCCTTTTTCTGTTTTTATGTGGATCCTATAATCTGTTCAGTCTAATCTTCATTTGGTTTCAGATCAACGAATTTGTTAAGAGGGCTCGAGCGGCAAAGATTCATTCTTACATTATTAGCCACCTGAGAAACGAGATGCCAGCCATGCTAGGCAAGGCAAAGGCTCAACAACGGCTCATTGATAACCTGGAGGATGAGTTTGCAAAGGTAATGTTTCTTTTTCTGTTTAAAGTGCATAAAAATGTTTTAATGTTTAATGAGGACCATATGTAAATATCGCTCCATTTACACGTGATATAGTTGTTGGCGATGCTTGTGCAAGCAGATACACATACATGTTTGAGAAATGAGAGGATCATTTCTTGTTTAAACTAGTCAGTTTCTATAGCATGACAGTAAGCATCTCAAAGTGATGCATACACCGGTGTGTTTGAGAAATGAAAGGATCATTTCTGTTTTAACCAGTCTCTCTTTCTATAATGTAGAAAGCATGATATCAAGCATCTCAAAGTGATGCAATGTTCAAGCAACCATGGTATGCAAGCAGTGAAGTTGCCACACAATGGATGTACAATCTTAAAATATGTAATTAAATAATAAATAGGTAAATGTATGTTGCTGTCAAGTCAAGAACTTGTGGAAACAGTGGAATAGCTAAAAATGCATGTTATTAGACTTCTATTATCATTGGCCATAGCCTTAGGTACATGCTGCTGGATATTCTGCATATGAATTAGTAGCATGCAGTAGGCACATGCCACATAAACTATGTTTAAAAAATCAAACACTTGTTCATTTTTTATGCTGTTGAATGAATATTATAATGATCTAACCTCCTGAATTTCAATATTTTCAGTTCACCCTTGGGTTGTTGAAAGTTTGAGAATATTACCTATACATTTTGCATGTGTATGTTTAGATGTGTGTGGATATATGTTTTGTCAACATGTGTACATAGGCTATAGTGAGAGATGGAAAAATGACTGAAAAATGTCCATTTGATAATATCAAATTCAGTATAGGAAATTGTCAAATGAAGAGTCAGTATGTTTCATAGCCCTTCTTTTCATTAAATAAATCTTGCCAACCTTGATTTTTTGAGGCTGTGACAGAACATGTAAGGGGTCCTTTCCTTTGTACCTGTGCACATCCAGCACATTTCTTTTCTTGAGTATTAAATTTTTGACTTAATCTTTATTGCTTCATGTCAACGCACTGTGGGTCAACTGGGAATCTTGCTTGATGAACTTACCATACTTGATCTTTAATTTGATAATTCTTTCAAATATTGGATTGTTGACCTGTTGCTTCTAATCATGGATCTAATGGGTGGATATAAACAAATTAATTCTTGTTTTTCACACCTTATTTCTTCTGTTTATTTCATTGACCTTGAAACTGGAGTTTCTCTCTTTCTGCCAATTTATTAGCACATTTTATACACATTTATGCACTGCATGCTTGTCAGGTAAACTTCTGTATCTTTAATATGAAGTGCAATTTAATCATTTTCACAGATATATGCCAGCAATTGCTTGCTTCCTTTGCTCTTATTATGGATGTGATAGAGCACAGAATATATTGATCATTTAATTTTCTATTGCCTATTCAGTTAGTTCTTCAGAAATCTCCCCCTCTCTAAGTAATAGTTTCTATATTTTTTTGGTTTTTCTTTTCCGTTTGAAGCTTCTCAACATTTAATTGCAGACTATAGCTACACCATCTGTTCTTTTTGAATTATGGCCATTTCATAATGCCTAAAGACTCACATGTATTTTTAAAGCAGGTTCAACGGGAATACCATTTACCAGCTGGAGATTTCCCCAATGTCGAGCACTTCAGAGAAATCCTAGGTGGTTACAGCATCGACAAGTTCGAGAAACTGAAGCCAAAAATGATACAGGCTGTTGACGATATGCTGGCATATGACATCCCGGAACTACTAAGAAACTTCAGAAACCCATATGAACGGTAAGTTGTCATCCCCCAGATGCAGTACAACAGCCACCAAAGAGGGCAATGAGTTCGTCCGATCATAGTATCACTGCAGCAAAAAAACATGCACTGCTCTGGTTGTTCCATGCTTGTACCAGTTTGTCCGAGATGTGTAAGTTTGTGATCTACAATCTGGCCATTGTTGGCTATTGTGATAAGAACATATTTCGCTGATTAACTGATGTAATATCTAAATCGTGATCATCTTTCCATTGCAATAATTATGTTGTGCACCCAAAAAGGAACCCTTAGAATCTTTTAGCCTTCTTTGTGGTGGTGTTCACACAAGGGCTCTTTGTTGAATCCCACATGCAGGAGTTTAAGATGATCTCGTAGTATCAATGTTGAAGCCTATGTTGTGGGATGCAGAAATCCTTAATCAACCTCTGAATTCGGAATCTAGGCATGTAATTTCAAACCAATGTTTTAAATACCAATCCACTGCCAGTTTCGACAATTGGTTTGATCAGTACAATATAATCCTTTCCAAGCGACATATTTATTAATACCGATAAATAACAAAGCGATATATTTATTACTAACGCTTCTCTTCCTATTTTTAATGATTGACATGTTTGTAACCCATGGGCCTTAAAAAGCTTAATAAATATTGTATCGTACTTATAGTCTCTAAATTATGGCATCCGAATGAGTCTAAACACACTAACCCTTTGCAAGATTCTAAATATTAGTCCAAAATTGATATCTCACGATCGATATATCGACCTATACTGTTTCATATAGTTAGAAAAAATAACTATGAAACAGATACTAAAGGCGGTCGATCCTTCGGCCTTACATCCCCCTTTTTTCGCGTCGTCACTTTTCGTCTTCTTGTCGTGATTTGGGCCGGATCGTATCAGGTATCTCCGTCGGGTTTCGGATCCGATTGACCCCAGTGAATTTAAATCCGATCCGCTTACCGTTTGGTGGCGTCGCACCTTAGTCAAGATCCGGTATTCCCGAGCTGATACTGAACTAGTTCGTTATATACATTACAGCACTCCCGTTATAGACGCGTCATCACGTGTTGTCTCTCTCCTCGTGGCGTTCGGTACTCGGCTCCACCCTTCTTAAGCGCCCTCCCTCGCCAGCCTCTGTGCTTCGACGGATCTCCGCTGAACTCCTAGATCAGGTTTGAACCAAGTTCTCGTCTCCCATTTACATTCTTGTTCCCGATCTTTATCGTTTGATTTGTTATTTTCGACGCGCTTTGCAACGATCTGAGTTTTCGATGTTGATGGATCTCGAGTTTCTCGCTTGAATCTGTTATCCCCCATCGTTCTCAATGTTCGTTCTCTATCTTGTTTTGGATCCAGTTTCATTTGGATCTCGTCTTTGATCGCTTCGTTGATCTCTCTTGGGTATAAAATGAATATATGTAGGAAAAAGGTGTGATTACATATTAACTTTCGACACTTAGATAGATCTGCTATAATTATAGATTTTTGTATGTAAATGAAGGAATTCAAAGTGTTGATAGGTCCTAAATAAGTGAAAATTTGCGTGCTTTCATTTTTTTGTTCTGACTCTGGTGATCTTCTTGCTAATTTGGTCTGTGAGATTGGTCGCCGGTTGTCTTACAATGAAGAAAATTTAGTTTATCCATTTATGATTTTATGAACTTTTTCTAATGTATATATTTTTGTCGGAGACTGTGTTCTGGGGTATAAAATGTTTTCTTTAAATGATAATCTAACTGCTTGATTCTTTTGTCAGATTTCCTGCAGTATATTTTACCAATATTTTCCTCCAGTGCAGTTGGGTTGATAGTTGCTTGGGGCGTCATATTCGTTCAAAATGGTATGAAATTGTAGTAATGTTGTTTTTCGTTCTTTACCTATACAATCTACTGGCATAAGTTGGCTTTTATGCTCATCTGTCTTGTACATGCTAACACAGTTTTGAGAAGCATTTAGTATATCAGGCTATGGATCAAGGTAAACAATACCGAATAATACTGTCCGGTATGGACGGTACATACCGGTTCGAAGGTATACCGGTACGCGGACCGTCTATTACCGGACGGAACGAATAATAATATTAAAATTATATATATATATATATATATATATATATATATATATATATATATATATATATATATATATATATATATATATATATATATATATATATATATATATATATATATATATATATATTAGAAAAAGGCTCGGCGACGTCACCGAGGCGATGCAACGTCGCCTTTTTCGGCGACGTCGCCGAGGTGATGCGACGTTGGCTTTTAAATAAATAAAAAATATATATATAAATATATATATAATCTTATATATATATATATATATTATATTATATATATACCGAGCGGTATATCGTTCCGTACCGAACCGAGCGATCGTTGAAACTCCGGTACGGTACGAAATTTCAGACCTTGCTATGGACTATGTTGTGTTTGCAAGCTGATCACTACTTAAACCATTTTCTGTTTAAACATGATAAATCAATTCCTTCGGCTGCTTTAATAAATATGATTGCCTTTTAAATCAACCAAACTTGACTAAGGTTTGATGCAATTTATCTATTTTTTACGGCTTGGATTGAACAGTCCAATTACTACCAAGTTAACCTACCCAATAAAATTTTCTCACTATTTTTAATTCTTCACCAGTTACAGAGATTATGTGTTTTCTGGATGGAAGGACCAGAGCATTTATAATATTGGCTTATAGAATAATTTTCTGAAATAATGATTATGAGTTGAATGTTGATCTTTCATCCTGATTGAACTTTTGGTCGTTCGTGTTACTGACCTTAGAGGATATGCCAGGATGTTGCGATAAATACTTAGTTTAATTGCTTTTCATCAACCCAATTGTTTCTGTGGCTCATCTAATGAGGACTCTAACATAAGGACTATCTCTGGATATTTTGTTTCTTTAGAAAATTTGATTTTATGCAATATATTATGCATCGCTAAATTAACACAAATGACATGGCATAGACAATTAGTTGACTTATATGGCTTGAAATTCTCGGTGACTGGACGATGAGCACTTTGATGTGCATTTCAGTAATGTTTTTTCGAAGAACTAGTTGTCTGTTGCATTATTTTATACACTGTCTTTAAGTATTAACTGTTTATACTGTTGGGAAGGCATTTTATTATACAGCTGAGTTCTCCGATCCTAGTTGAGATGCAAAAAGAAAAATACAGTGAGATGACCTTAAAATTCCCATAGGAGAGTAACCATCTGTTAGTAGCTAACTTAAGAGCAAACTCTTCCATATTGCTCATATTTTGTTGAGGGTTGGTAATCTAATTTTTTTTTAGCACATCTATTTTGTTGATGGAGGAATATAATTTGTAACCCTATAAATATTGAAAATTATAAACTTTCCTGTTACGAAGTTAAATTGTATAGAATATTCCTTAAAACTGTTTAGACACTGGCATTTCATCCATGTTTTCTTTCACTGCTTTGTTTCCATTATTGTTATCATTTTTAATTTACTTTGTTCTTTATATTCTGGTAGAACAGTACTATATGATGTCAAGGGATTATATGCGAACTCTGAAAATGATAAAGCAATTATTTAAAAATGGGAGTGATTTGGAGAATTACTTGAGCGAAATAAATAACCCAAGATTCTTGTTGTAGCTATAATGGGTCAATATAAAAATTTTCCTGTTCTTGCTTTGGATTCTTTTTTGTGCTTGGGGTTGTAATGAAATTCAGGAGTGCAGATCCTCTGTATATAATGATGCTGTTTTAAGCTTCAATAGTTCATTTAGTTTAAGTCAGATAGGAGGTAGTCAAACGACTCTGCCCTCCTAAGCATCTTTTCGTATGTTGGATCAGGTTGTTCTTGCTGCTTCTATCATAACCAAGTCTGGAAAAGGTGAGTTGGTTTCATATTAGTTTGGTACTTTCAATTTCTACATCACACTATGACAAATGATCTTTACTGTTGGTTCTTCATCGCAGTTAAACTACTTAAGAAAATATAGTTGTTTGACTTTGCTTTGCCCTCATATACACAAATTTTAGTATTTATTATTGACTGCTGAAGATTTGTTATCCAACACATTCGTATAAACTACTTCAAGAAAATATAGTTGTTTGACTTTGCTTTGCCCTCATATACTCAAATTTTAGTATTTATTATTGACTGCTGAAGATTTGTTATCCAACACATTGGCATTGTGATATTAATAATCTAAATCAGCTGCCATGATTTTCAATAATTTCAAATAGCTTGGACCTTTGATTTGGAGCTTAATTATGTTTCCCTGATTTTGTTGCTTTTCAAATTGAACTTAATTTTCCTAAATCAAAGCTCCATGTTTCTTTAGTTACATTTGCAAACCCAAATTGATTAAGTGTTTGTTTCTTTTTATTATATTTTGATCAATTGAAACATTGGACTTAGTGTCCAAGCTTTACTCTCACTACATAGTTCCTTGCAGGCTGCATATCTAACTTCTACCTTCATTGAGGTTACGTCTATTGTTAATAGTATTCTGACAGATCTATTGGTTGCCATCAAAGTTCTTTTATTTTTGTCCAATCAGCTCAAATGAAAACAAACAGATGTTTTTTTTTTTCTTTCTAAATTTTATTCCATAATAACTTTTGAAATATACCTGAAATTGTTATTTAGGTCATTTGTCTATTATTTCTTTTATTTTATACATTTTGGACTCAAATTTATATCTTTCTTTTTTTGAAATACCAGTTTTATGCATATCATAGGGCATTCTAGTGATCTAGTCGCCTAGAGTCTTGCTTCATTTTGTCTTCATCCTAATAATAATTGAATGTGTTTCTTCTAATTTACTTAGCTTATTTTTACTTGTTTGTCTTCGTATAAAAGTCAGAAATTATGTATAATTTGGGAATCAAAACCATGATTTCATTAGGACTCTTTTGTTGCTACTTTCACTTACTGTATCCTCGGATTCTTTCAGTTATAGTTTATGTACTCCTCAAGAAACTAAAAATATTGTTGAGAATGATTTTCATGGTTTAAACTTTAAGGTGCTTTGTAGTAGTATCTACAAAAACAGGAAACAACCTTGCTTCTTATAGCAGTAACATCATGTATCTTGACCTTTTCTGGATCCTGTATTGGCAGGACCGTGATTGGTTGGATCACAATATTTATTGATAAAAGATTTGCTATAATACTTTATCTTTTTCTTCAGATTCTATTATAATCCAGATTTACTCAATAAAACATAATTCCATGGTAGAGCATATTATCTAATTATTACTATTCCTTTTTATTTAAACTGCAGTGTTGGTTTCAAGGCAGTTTGTGGACATGTCTCGAATAAGGATAGAAGGATTACTAGCTGCCTTCCCAAAGTTAGTGGGAACCGGAAAGCAACATACTTTTGTTGAGACTGAAAATGTGCGCTATGTGTACCAACCAATAGAAGCACTATATCTGCTACTCGTTACAAATAAACAGAGTAACATTCTTGAAGATCTGGACACATTGAGACTCCTATCCAAACTTGTATCCTTTTTACATTCTATGGCAAATTGTTTTTTAATTTAGTTAATTGTTGACATCATATCCGTTACTTTTTCTTGAGCTACAGTAGATTTGCTTCCTTGGATATAAATATATTTTCTTAATTTCCTGGTACTTCATATGCAGAGTTATCTTGCTTTGTAGATTTTTCTAATTGTACTTCTTAACCTTAGATTAGGGGCAAATATTTCTGCATTAATTGGAGATTTCATTAACCTAACTTTGTTGTGTTTTTGAACTTCTTTTCATGATTAAAAGCTTTCTAAATTTGTTTCCTTAAATAGTACATAGGTGCCTGAATATTCACCCTCATTAGATGAAGAGGGAATAGGTAAGATGGCTTTTGAGTTGATTTTTGCTTTCGATGAAGCCATCTCATTGGGGCACAAAGAAAATTTGAATGTTGCACAAGTTAAACAGTATTGTGAGATGGAGAGTCATGAAGAAAGATTACATAAGTTGGTCCTGCAAAGCAAAATCAATGAGACTAAGGATGTCATGAAGCGAAAAGCTAGTGAGATTGACAAAAGCAAGGTATGCATACACCTTTGCTCCCTTTTCTTAAATAGCTAATTTTCTGCAAAAGAGAACATCTCTTTTCTTGTTACATGTGAAGAAATTGTTCTTCATAAGTTTGATGATATAAAAGGTATCGTGTTTCCAATACTTCTCATTCCTTTATGTTATTTCATTGGCTGAAGTCATGCTTAGTTGAGTTATTCTAATTGATATTTTGTTCTGACCAAGGTTCGCAATACCGTATCGTATCAATATTTCGACCTTGGCTTGGTACCGGTACGGTGTACCGAGCACTGTAGCACTGCTACAGTGCGGACCGGTACCGGGCGGTTCGCGTATCGCTGGCCTGTCGAATCGGTACGTACCGTTCGTACCGGGCAGTACGATTCGGTATGGCAGACACTGGTTCTGACATCATAATCTATGTTGGTTATTCTAAAGTTACACATACTATATTGTGTGCATTAGTGAATATCCATGAGAGTATGCTTGCCTTTATAGCATGGTATGCAGTACCGAATTGTAACGGACAAACTTCTAAACAAGATGTTGGATGTAATGCTTATGTCTGTCCGTTGTCTTTTGGCACGTTTATACCTTGTACAGCAGGTAGAGGGGCGGCCGAAGGCTAAATAGTCCTATGTTAGTTGGGTTGGTGGCCTCTTTAGGCTTGTAAATAAAGGTTGTGTCATGTAGACACGCGCGAGAGCTTTCGGTCTGTAATGGATCATTTTACCTTTTGTTGTGCAACTATTCAGAGCTTGTAAAGTCTGTTTGTAATTTGCATTGTCTATGAAGTGTTTTTCGGACATGTTTGCTTGTGGATCCCGATTGAGGCGTTCTCTTTAACCCGTTCTCTCTTTTGTTGGTCCTAAGGGACAATGGGAGGCTTCGGGGAGGCTGACCTTTGCGGACGGACGCGCGAGGGTGCCGCACGCCTTAGGCAAAACCAGCTAAGGTCGTGACATTATGGTATCAGAGCGGGACAAGCACTCATAGAAACACTTGACATGCAAACGTGGGGGACCTAGCGTGGCTGCGTTGAGGGCAGTCAGCAACGCGCGACCGTTTGAGGGAAAACGGGCATGGAGATGTAGGGAAAAGAGTCGCTCAGAGGAGCGGGCATCTAACATTGGCATTCAGAGGAATGGCCAACCCTTCGCGCAAGAGGCACCACGAGAACAGGCAAGCTTGGAAGAATGCGGAGCGCACAAAGGTTGGGATGACTGAGTTTGAGCTACGGCTCAACGTTGACAACTATACTTGATGGTGCTCTAGGCAAGCGAGGCGCTTGGCAAGAATGAGACCATCCAAGGTGGAATGAGTTGCTCAACGACCAAAAGAGTTATGCAAAGCTCACAGAGGTGAGGGGAATTGCTAACTCGAAGAATTTGGTACTCATGCATGGGCTTGTATACGGACGATGGAATGTTCGTGGCCATCCCAAGGCGACCGAGACTCGGCGCCATGGAGCATTGAAACTTTCTCTTCGGCATGCGAAGGATACGTCCGGAGGAGGCTGAAGTGTGCAACGAGTTCAGCATGTTGCTAGGCCTTGAGGGGTGCAGCGGTGGTTGTATTGACGTGGAGGCGCAATCTAGCAAGTGCGTCTGCAGGAGGCAGAACAATGCACAGTTTGTTCAGCAGATCGGAGTAGTCCAAGGGGATGGTGGTCTCCGAAACGAAGAGAGATGTTGCTCCAACAGGACAGTTATCCAAGAGGGATAAGTCTCGGCACTCCAGAGGGAGAATCATGTGAGACGGACTTCACATATTAAGGAGGAGTACCTCACAAACAACAACTTCACGAAGCTCGATGGACCGAGCAAGCGGCGAGGAGTTGTCGCTTGATCCCGCTCGAGAGAATGCATTGGTGGATGCATTGCGAGATCAAGTGGGGGAGCGACCTGAAGCAACTTAAATGAAGGCACACTTAGAGTCGATATGGAGATCGGACTCAAGGGAGGGTTGACCCGTGGAATGGTGGGCGCGAGGGCCACCATCGACTCAATGCAAAAACGAGGAGCGGAGCAACTTGGGTGTAACTTGGCGAAGTACCCAAGTCGCTTGAAGGGAGCCAGCAGAGAAGTTGGAACATGGAGCAGAAGCACAGTGCTTTCCTTAGACAGAGGTCAAAGACATGAACTCTTGCAGAGGCAAGGGTAGGATCATGTTGTTCCATGGGTCCTTCATTCTGACGGAGCGGACTCATCTTGCATGGTGCCAAAGACGAAGGGAGCTTCTGGGCACATTCACCTTATCTCGGAGGAGCATTTGATGGAGGAACTAAGGCGACTCAATTTGCGGAGGCGAAGTTGGGTTCAGGAGGCCTTAGCACGGGGCAAGAGGACGCAGAGGCGGGTACTCTTGAAGAATATGCCACAGTGTTGTCATTCAAGTTGCCATGAAGGAAGCAGTGCGCAGCGGAGATTGTGCTGGTAGGGGCAGAGGCCCAGGATCCAGACAATGGTGCACAAACTATAGTGAAGTCGGTGGACTTCGGGAGCTACTAGGCGACGGACTGTCCTAGAGCGGTGCTTCATCTAGGTGTGACCCAAGAGTGGGTGGATGAAGGTCGATTGCCAAAGGAGCGAATAAATTTGAAGGTGGAGGAGACCCTGCGATGTATTGGCAGAGGCCACACATGGAGGGTTCACAATTCGAGTTTATTCCACAAGGATCAGAATGCAATGGAGATGTCACCAGGAGGCGACATGGTGCAGCGGATCATGGTGGAACAGTTTGTGGCAATGCGACGCACACGACATGGTCCCGTGAGGGATGAGATCATATGGAGGTATGATCGGGAGCTACTGGGAGCTCCGCTTTGGTGAACAACACGACGACAAGAAGGGCTATGGATTCAAGGAGTGAAGGCCATGGTACCGCAGAGGCGGGTCTTTTGGGCGTGCACCGAATTTTGCATCGGATGAAAACCTTGGTCATCAGCATATGGGGGCTGGGTTCCACCAAAGGGAAAAGTTCGAATGCAAGTACCAGTGAGTTCCATGGGAGGGACTTGATCATGCAGAGGTATGGTCGAAGTAGCTGGAGAGTTGGACTTCTCCAGAGCTCATATTCGCTTAAGGGAGCCCGACAAGTTAGAGGACAAGGTCGAGTAAGCGAATGTTGCTACCAAGGAAGCTAAGGAGAACAGAATCGGTGCAAACTCTACAACGTGATGGCAGAGGCCATGCATGGGAGTTGCAGTCTGTCTTTCCATCGACCAAACGGACTGCTTGGAGAACACAGTGGTGTTGAAGCAGGGGGTCGAAAGGGGCGAGGAAGCGACGACGAGTCCAGAGGGACTTAGCTACCCAAAATCAAGCATCAGTTAGAATGGAGGTGGACTTAGAGGAGTGCCACAGAGACATCTCTACTGATTGTGAAGAAAAGGGATACAGAGGCGAGGCGACGGATAGTAGGGCCATGGGCATGGCAGCGCCATGGTACCGCAGAGGCGGGACTTCCGTGCAAGTCATTGATCCCTTGCTCTCACGGAGGGAGAGCACTTGGTCATGAAAGGGGCCGAGGAGGTGGAGCATGCAGAGGCAATCTCCAAGTACCGAGACAAGGCTGAAGGGCAGAGGCCAAGAAACTTCGTAAGACCGGTGTCAACAAGTTTCTCATCAAGATAGCCGTAAGTGAAGGACTTCGGGTCATGCAAGAGTGCACGACCAAGGAACGAAGCAGGCAGTATGCGGTGCTGTACCTTTGCTACTCAGTGGAGTAGGCGGCAGGGTTGATGGAGAAGACGGTACAATCCCAGAGGCGACCTTATCTATCAGAGAATTACTCCAAGTTGGGGTGAAAACTTCCCGCATTCCAGAAGTTCGATGGCATTGAGAAGGTGAATCACAGTAGCTAACTTAACGCAAGGAGTGCAAACACTTCAAGTGCTTCAGAAGTGTGAGCAAAGAGCAGGCGAAGATCAGTAACCAGCTCGATGCATGAAGTACAACCTCGAGGAGGCGGGCGAAGTCAAAGTAACCTTTGCCTTCTCAACTCTTAAGAGAATGGGCGAAACGAGTACCCCAGTTCTCTTATCTATCCAGCAGAGGAGCTCTGCACAAGTTCAAAGACCCTTCAAAGATAATGGAAGACAATAGTTGTCAAATCCTCACCAACGGTGATCAGTGCTACTGAGAGTAGATTGTCCGCTTCATTTCCCAACGAAATGCCAATCGAAAGCGGAAGTGATGCGAACCTACTTGGATGTGACAACTAACTGAAAGAAGAGTCAATGAGCAGATTTTGTGGAGGAAGGACCCAAAACTTCAGAAGTTTGCGAGGCGATGCTCGTTAAAGCTCCAACAAGAATCCACCCAGTTCAAGCAGCATATGGAAATTTTGAGAGACTGGCGCAGTAAAAGATGGTCTTTTCCTTCATTTGGTGGATCCGCAAGAATCGACAAGGATCAACACAACTCAGCCAACCCCACACCAGAGTCAGAGTCATTGGTGAGTTGAAGCAGCATGGCGGATCAAAGGTTCGACTACTCAGAAACAGCAGCGGAGAGCAGTTGGGAGCCAGGAGGCGCATTGCAGCTGGAGCAGAAGATTGAAGACTCAGCAAAGGCGAAGAGTTGCAGTGTTCACAAAGGCTTCGACGAGGACGTCGAAGGGATAAGTGGGGGAGAATGTAACGGACAAACTTCTAAACAAGATGTTGGATGTAATGCTTATGTCTGTCCGTTGTCTTTTGGCACGTTTATACCTTGTACAGCAGGTAGAGGGGCGGCCGAAGGCTAAATAGTCCCATGCAAGGTTCGCCGTACCGTACCGTACCGGCGTTTCGACCCGGGCTCGGTACCGGTACGGTATACCGCTCGGTACACCCAGGTGTACCGAGCACTGTACACTGCTACAGTGCTACTGTACACTGCTACAGTCTCGGTACGGTACGGGGCGGTCCGCGTACCGCTGGCCTGTCGGACCTGTACGTACCGCCCGTACCGGGCGGTACAGTCCGGTACGGCAAACCTTGGTCCCATATTAGTTGGGTTGGTGGCCTCTTTAGGCTTGTAAATAAAGGTTGTGTCATGTAGACACGCGCGAGAGCTTTCGGTCTGTAATGGACCATTTTACCCTTTGTTGTGCAACTATTCAGAGTTTGTAAAGTCTGTTTGTAATTTGCATTGTCTATGAAGTGTTTTTCGGACATGTTTGCTTGTGGATCCTTATTGAGGCGTTCTCTTTAACCCGTTCTCTCTTTTGTTGGTCCTAAGGGACAATGGGAGGCTTCGGGGAGGCTGACCTTTGCGGACGGACGCGCGAGGGTGCCGCACGCCTTAGGCAAAACCAGCTAAGGTCGTGACAGAATGGCACCGCCCGGTACGGGCAGTACGTATCGGTTTAACGACATACCGGTATGCGGACCGCCCGGTACCGCTACAGTACTACAGTGCTATACTATGGTAGTGCTACAGTGCTATAGTGTTCGATACGCCCTAGTATACCTCTCGGTATATCGGTATCGTACCGTACCGAGTCAACCTCGAAACACCGGTACGGTACGGTATTACATACCTTACTTTATAGGTTGTTTTATGATGATGAATTTTTTTTTAGCTGACAGATTTGCATTAGTCATTAACGTTAGAGTTTAGGCTTCACAATCTAAAATAACTAAGAACTCCAATTCGTGCACTATAGACAAGTTCAGAATTTTAGTAGACATGGTATGAAGAACTAATGTTGTAAACATCAGCAACTTGAGCGATTCATTTTTGAGCTCGATTATGTGCAAGTTGATTTGACTACACTTTATATTAAATGTCAGTAATGTCACTTGCTGTGTCACATTCAAGGAATGGCCATATCATGTTGTCACACTTGTGCCATACCACGTTGGCAACTTGTGTAACTTCATTTGTAGCATGTGCTTCATGACAATAAAAAAATCTTCTGTCAAATCTTCTATTCTTTTTCAAATATCTTTTTATATATCAATTACAAAATGTTTCTTAAGTTCAATGCCGAAGTTTTGTAGTTTATGGTTGTTGGACATTTTGTCACCGTCATGCTCTCTTCTATTTTATGATGTGGTACACTAATGCCCGAAGAACATTTACCACACCAACCATAATAATAAAGTAAATAAGCATCTACCACATCATAGAATAGAAGAAATAAATAATTTGTTATTACTTGTTGAAAAGGAACGGGCGATCGGTTAATATCAACCAAAAGAACTTATGTCACGCTTATAAAATTTGTTTCAACATTGAACATAATAAAAACACAAATAACAATTGGTAATTCAGGAGAATCTCCTATTGGTGTTAAAATCTCACTAGAAAGTTGTGCTTACTAAGTTTCATCATTTCCTTTCTTTAGTCATTATCACAATATGCATATATTTTAACATATAATATCACAGAATTGCTCAATTTATATGTGGATTTTCTTCATATGATCCCCTGATATCAAATTCATGCAACAAAATTTAGACTATTATGTTCAAGTTCGAGTGAAACTCCTGTACTGATTCACCAATTGACATAATATTAGTTATGGTTTGCAAAATTGGAACTGGAATTGGGATCAACCAATGATGATACAATGATGGGAGGGATTGGGATTGATAAAAATTCAAAAAGATAGAAATTATAAAACATGGGAAAAAGGAAATAGTGAAATTTTTTAGAACATAGATATATTAAGTAATTAAAAATGTATATGACTATGTAAGATGAATAGTATATGAAGTTATAAATATTATATTTATATATTTTAAGTTATAGATTATAATTTATTATATTCATAAGTTATGCATTTAGCTTGGTGATTGTAATACAATTTGCAGATATTTTTTAAGTTAATAATATAGCTTATGCATAGAATAATAATAAGTTATAGTCATAAATTTGTGGATTTAGATATAACATACCTATGTGGCTCATGCATGATCTATGTGTGAGGACTTAAGGCAGGGCTGACTAGTGATTGTGGTGTGTGTTGTGAACTTGAAAGAGGTGGTACAGAGTCAATAGCTAAGCGGCTGGTGACCAGTGAACTTCCAATGAAGGCTGGAGAGCAGTGGATGGTTGCTTATGGATGGTGGAGTGTGAAGCTAGTCCTTTGCTTCCACTCCCCTCTGGCCTTCCCCTCCTTTTGGTCCCCCTTCCTCATTTTCTTCTGGTGTTTCCCCTTCTCTCTTTCCCACTTTCTTTCCCATCCTTAAATATCTCATTCAAAATATGATGCGGCTGCAACCCTAAAGCCTGAATCAGCTGATTTTGGACTTTTCTCGAAATTGATCGATGTCTGACTGATTCTGGCAGATTTCTGATCTAGAAATTGAGATTTTGTGGGTTGGAAAGACCGATCCTGGTCTAGAAGATCTGGCCAATTTTGAAAATTATGTCATAAGTTATTTTGGGAATGAGAACTGCAAAAAACAGTTTTTTGGTACGTAATTTTGAAGCCAGTAGTTACTAATATGAGTCATATTATACTAATCTCCCATCTACTTTTTAATGAGTACATAACATCAGAATGAGGGAACTGTAGGTTTAATCAGAAACTGTCTCTAATGATATTAGATACCATTTCTATGTAACAATATCTTTTATAGAATGCAGCCTTTCTAGATTCTTAAACATTTTTATCTTTTGTAAATGACTAAAACCCATAGTTATCAAAAACGAACCGGGAAGTGACCTAGTCACTTGGGTCATTGGTTGAACTAGTGGGTCAACTGGCTGGACCACATGTTTAATTAAAAAATAGTTTAAAAAATATTTAATAATTTAAAATTATATATAGTATGTATGTCGACGATGGTGGGGTATGTCGACAACACAGAAAAAAACCTTAAAAACCTTCGAAAATGCTTGAAAAATTAGAAAAAGCTTGGATTAGGGTTTTAAATTTGGAACCAAATGTAAGTTTAGTATAATTTCATCAAAAATATTCTAAACTAGGAAGGAAAAACAACATATCTTTTTCGAGCTTTGAGGAATAGCGTTGGGGCATGGTCCGAGCCGTCCTTCCATTGATATTAAATTATCTACAAAGATATGGCTTGAATTGTTGGATTACGAGTTAAAATTTAAAATTCAAATAAATCAAGTAATAAATGGATTGATCGATGGATATACCTAGTTCTACTACTAAAAAGAATGACGGGACTCCATAAGTGGTTGATTGGGGTCCTCAATCCTATAGATTTGTATATCAATATGGTATGTTTGTCGGATCCAATCTTGGAATTGCTTCCACGACATGATATATTAATACACCATATGACAGTAGTGCATCAATCTGGTGATGGTTGTAGTTTGATCATCATGAGCCACATGTGTCCAAGGTGGCTCTTGAGGCAAGTATGACTATGCCATGCATTAGTGCGGAGGGTGGAGATTGCTGGAACTTCTTCTTTTGGCACTGACTTACCATATCATGATTATGGCAAGTATGAACTATTTTTCATAAGATCGATTAGCCTCGAAAAAGAATGACCAACTATCACTGTATTGTTGTTGGTCATAAAATCTTTTATAATATGATGGTTGGGAATACAACGAGCTCTACTTTATGCCCACTCTCAATCCACAAATCATGTTTTGCTTGAGTTTAAGAGAGTGAAAATGTGAGAATGAGAGAGATATGAGTGAGAATGAGTTTAGGAGAGTTGAAGAGTTTGAGAGAGTGAAAGAGGTTGAACGAGGGGGGAGGAAAGGGTTTAAAAACCCATTGAACTGGTTCTAGCGGTCAAATTAACCATCGAAAATAAGTAAATCTTAGCCCTTTATGGGTATCGGTCGTAATATGACTATTACTGATCGGTACAAGTCAGTAGCAATTGAGTTTTGATCGTGCCGTCCGATACAAACCTCGTATCACCTGATACGAGGTACCTAATACATAATCGCCCGATACAGGGTGCTCCACGTGCCGGTCACCTGTCAGACCAGTATGTATTGCTTGTACCATACCATATCAGGCGATACCCTGATATCAACCAACATTATAAATGTAAACATTGGGGGTAATTACATTAAATCTGATTGGTCTTAGTTTATTTCTCACGTCGACCTTAATTTTATAGTTGACATAAATTGCTTCCAAAACAAATAATAAAAGTTGAGAGTATTTAAGAAATATTTCATTTTATTACAAAACTGGATCAGTTTTTATATAACCCTGTTGGTTCACACTAGTTATCCAAAAGCTGGCCGGGTCAATCGGTTCATTCCAATTTTTCAACACATCTGATCCAATAATTGAATCAAATTAGTTAATTGTCCGGTTCCCCATTTTTCAAGTCCTACCACCTGGTTCAGTCCGGTTCTAATAACTATGCTAAAAACACTTATCCATCAGAAACCTTATGTGCAAATATGTGAATGATGTTATGACATTTTTGTGGGGCAAAATTTTCAGGTGCTGAGCTATTTGTTTGTGAAAGTTGATTTTTATCCACTGGTTGGTCCTTAATCATTTATGAAAAATAGCCAATTGTATTGACCCAATCTTTGAGAATGTTCTTTAATCAGTTCTCATGCAATAAAACTTTGACAACAACGATATTTCATATTTGCAATTTTCATTTCTGTATATTTTGTTAGCTTGGTTTGACTAAGGTCAACGTGAAATTATTACAATCATCACATCTCAGATTTGTATTTCTCTTGACAGATTGAAAAGAACAAAAGCGATAAAGGAGGATTTATGGCTTTGTCTGGCCCTCGAAGAATTGAGAGTAGCTTCAGTGATATGAGTATTTCGAATACTGGAAGTGGCTTTGGCAGTGGTTCTGGAATTGGATTAAGCACTGACATAGAATCCTTAACTAGCAAGCCCAAAGGTATGTTGTTATTGGTGTGTTCTCTCATATGAGCATCTTTACCAAGGTTTACAATAATTTGTATTGCTTAATTTTTTAGTGCATAGCTGATGAATATAATTATTTTATTTTTTTATGAATTTTCCTAATTTTCTTGTGTGATTATCTCTCTACTGCTTTTTACGGTTAAATGCTGAAATAATAGTTTTTTACCTTAATTCATTTTTCATGTTTCTTTCACAGAATTTAAACTTTGCTTGTTTACCCAGTGCCCTTCATAAACCCTGTAGTGACTGGGGAGTTACCAGGCTTCCTTATGTCAAAAATAATAATCAATATTTTCACAATTGTAAGCACTTGACTATTGACATCAATCAGCAGTTGCTATCAGCCTTACCAGATTTAGTTAAACTGGCAATTTTAATAAGGCATCTATAGTCGTTGTCATGCATAAAGTGTTAGTTAAAAACATATGTGTGTGATTTCAATTTTTAATGTTTTAATGGTTTCTTTTTTCTACTAAATACTCTGCTCCCTCAGGTCGTCCATCTGCATCTGCTACTGCTCCCCCCAAAGGCCTTGGTATGAAGTTAGGCAAAACACAAAGGACAAACCAGTTTTTGGAATCATTAAAAGCTGAAGGGGAAGTAATTCTTGAGGATGTGCAGCCAATTGCTGCACAATCGAAGCCATCTCTTCCACCAACTGATCCCATCACATTGACCATTGAAGAGAGATTGAATGTTGTAATTAGGAGAGATGGCGGTCTTAATAACTTTGATATCCAAGGAACTCTTTCCCTTCAAATTCTTAACCAAGAAGATGGATTTGTCCAGTTTCAGGTTCTCTTGCTCATTCACATCCATTTGCAAATGTCATATTGCTTGTGCTGCAACTATATTATTTATTTTTCTCTTCTTAAAAATATTGCTGCTTGAATTGTTGTTTGATAGTGCCTTGCATGGTGAATATGTAGGAATCACTATGTGCACTTTGTTATTGTTATGTTCTGCTTTAGACTGACTACAAATTTTCCATGGACCAGTGACATGGTGATTTAATATGCTATCTTTAAAATGATGATAAAAATTATGGAAGCTAAAGTTAAGTATGTTGCTATCATGTACATTCTGCTACTTTAGGAGAAAACTTACAGAAAGTTAATACCCTGTGATTCTGGGTATTGCATGTAAGAAATATTTCCTTTATGATGTCTTGGAAGATCTACATGTGAAACTCAATTAAATATATGATCATTTTTCTATTCATAGATATCTAATTCATGAGTTATTCTTTGAAACTGTATCTTGTTTCCAGATTGAAAACCAAGATGTTCATGGCCTCAGCTTCAAAACCCATCCTAACATCAACAAAGAGTTGTTCAATAGCAAGCACATTATAGGCTTGAAAGATCCTAACAGGCCATTCCCTACTGGTCAAAATGATGTTGGCCTTATGAAGTGGAGAATTCAGGGCATGGATGAAGCCTCTTTGCCGCTAACTGGTGGGTAATATGTGCTTCTTTAGATCTTTGTCGATAAAGAAGTTCTTCTAATCATTTCTCATTTATCTGTAGTCAACTGCTGGCCCTCTGTTTCCAGCGGTGAAACTTTTGTGAACATAGAGTATGAAGCATCAGAGATGTTTGACTTAAAGAATGTTGTCATCTCCATACCTCTCCCTGCGCTAAGGGAGCCACCAAATGTAAGCCAGATAGATGGAGAATGGAAGTAAGTTTACTTCAACTATATTTTTTATTTAGACTTCATTTAGATCCAGTTTCATATCATGTTCACTTAGAGATTCCTATCCACACAAGGAATTGCTTCTAGTAAAGCCAATAATTAGACCTGATTCTAAGTTGGCAAATCCCTTTATTTTTAGCATTATTATTACTCATTAGTCATTTCACTGATTTGTTTTGAATTTGGTACCAAAGAAGTTCCTTTTCACATGTATTTCAGATCATTTCTATATCCCATTGCTTAGTGAAATTTATACAATTTATGCACCAAATTGCATGTAGTAAAATTCTTGTTCTTGGCCCTTGAGCTGCAGCTTATTGTCACTGTCAATGATCCAATTTAATGACTTCTTTTCTCAACTTTTAGAGTTCATTTTACTTTTTTGTTGTTGTTGTGTTGAAGATTAAATTTCATGGGTTATTAGAATATCTCTTCTATCTTATAATGTCTCACAGTCAAGCTTTTGGTATGTTCCAATCACATGCATGCACATGCACACATATGATCAGGAAACTTTCCTTGTTGATCCAGCCTATGTTCAAAAAATTCAGAGATCAGAACTTATTTACTTGATATTCAGATTAATCAGGGTGCTTTTAGCCCAGTCTTTTGTAGGTTTTTTCTGATAACTTCAGAAAGAGTCAAACAAGAGAGCAAATAAGGCATGCTCACTGAATTTGGCCCCACACGTAATTTATATATTTGGTCTCTGACATCGGTAGATGTAGACACAAAAGAAGTGATGTGTCAACTTGAATAACATATTGAAGAAATTCATATGACATTCAGAAGTAAACATGTTTTGTAGGTTAAAGTGGGCATCAGACTCATTTTTCAGATGGTCTCATGACAAAAATATTTCATGGAAGCCATTAAGATCTTGCTGCACCCTTAGAAACTAAAATTCATGAAACTATTTTTTTTCCAGCTGTATTGAAAAAGAAAACTAAATTATTGTACAATATATTATTCTGTGATACATATACAATATGAGAAGGAAGAAAACATACATATTGTAAAAGTGTAAGGGATACATGGACATGCAAAATATTGTGCTTTTTTCCTAACATTTTTAAATGCAAACTAGAAAAAAAAAGTGTCTAGCACAAGTATTTCCTCTGCCATGGGACAGTATGGGTCCTATGCCAACCGGCACATGTCAGTTGCAATGGAAAAGACAAGTACACCCTTGTTATGGATTTAGTGGTACACATCAACACAGTGCAAGCCATCCATGCACAAAAATTCTAAATGCTGACCTATTCAAAACCATATAGGCTTCAGTCGGTAACTATATTTTATGTTTTTTGAGTGGATTGATTTAGTAATTTGAACCAAATTCTGATATTGCTACGAGTTCTAGAACGTCCTTGTGTAGTATGTACTTAGCACAGTCAAGACTATAGCATGATCCATGGCAATGTATACCTGGTATGTATTATCATGACCAAGGTTTATAATTTCGTACCGTATCGGAGTTTCGAACTTTGCTCGATATGGTACGGTACAGGCATACTGAGCAGTACCCTAGGGTACACCACTCGATATATATATATATATATATATATAAAAGGAGGCGTACGTTGCCTCCTTTTTCTTCTCCTCGTCGCGTCAAATGAGGAGAAGACGCAGTCTTCTTCTCATCTGCGATGGCGTTCGACCAAGAAATCGAAGACCGTAGACGTCTCCAACCTTCGTCACATTCTTGTGGTCTTCTCCGCATCTGCAACGTTCGATGAAGACGTCGAAGGCCGCAAACGTCTCCGGCCTTCGGTGAAGAACGCAGCGAAGGCCGCAGGCGTCTTCGGCCTTCAACGAAGAATGCGGCAAAGAAGAAGCCAAGCCGACCTCTCCATTACCTCCTGGATCGGGATTGTCAAGGGAGGGCGGCGCCAGATCAGGAAGCGTCGAGGTTCTCCCTCCTCTCCCTCGACGCTTCTTCTTCCCTCACCGCGGCCAAGTTGATACCGCCCAGTAGTGAGCGATCTGCGTACTGGTCTGCTAGCGGACCAGTACGTACGGCCCGGTACGGGCGGTATCATTTGAAATTAAAATCCTTGATCATGACCCTATCAACATGCACTATCAAAACCATAATGCATATTAGACTTAGAGTACAGTGGATCTAATGTAGTTCCACAATTTTGTAACACCTGCTTGAATAATGTAGAAAAAAAAACCATTATGAAACTATCTATTTGATAAGGAACTTCTGTTTTCAAGGCAAACTTGTCTGATTTTAGAATTGTGCCTTCTTCTTCATGTTATTATCTTTTAATTGGCAGTTTAAGATACTTTTCATTCTTAAAGATTGTTTAATTGCTTTTTAAACCATCTACAGGTATGACTCAAGAAATTCCACATTAGAGTGGTCCATTCTTCTTATTGATCATTCCAATCGCAGGTACAACAAGCATGCCTCATGCAATTAAATCTATTTCACATTTGAAATTCCAATCATTTGCTTATACTAATATTTTTTTCCTTTCTAATTTTATATCTTGTCAGTGGATCAATGGAGTTTGTTGTGCCTCCAGCTGATTCGTCATTATTTTTCCCTATTGCTATTAGCTTTACTGCTGCAAGCACATATAGCGATGTTAAGGTGAGTAACTATTAATTTAAGGCAGTCAGCTACATTTTAAGGTTTTGTTGCAAACTCTGTAAAGAGTTTATTTTTGACCTGGTCATGAGGCAAACGATTTCTTTTGTGGAGAGATGTAAAGTTTCTTAGGACAATTTAGTCTTATTCCTTGTTATGTAGATTGTTAACCAGTTTAAAGGTCCTTTAAGATCCTAGTTAATTTATTTTTTTATAGTTAAGTCTGAAACAGAGCCAAATCTAATAGCATTAATTTACTTGTCATATATATACATATATTAATTATTAAGTGCATATATATCCATGGATTGAATGGATTTTATGACTGAGCAATTGTCTCTGCTAGCTCACTGTTCCCATAGGATATATTGATGTTATCGGGGTGAAAACGGGGATTTAATTTTTGTTAGCTTGCCTTGTATTTCATAGCATGTCCACACATTTAGCTGACACTAGCCATCATGAAAATAGCACCTTTCCTACTTGCTTTCTGTGACCAACACTAATTTCATGGGTGGCTGCAGATATGAGGGGATCAGAGTAGGATTGGAAGTTAATAAAGCTATCCTTATGTATTCATTCCCATAATGAGTAAAGGAAGATGATAGTAGATGGATATTTTTGGCAAGTTCGAATATCTTTTTAAAAGGATGTTTGGCATATAACCTTGGCATGCCCTGTTCCTTTTTCTGATATTGTGTCAACTTAGTATGTGCTTGCCAACATTTATCAACACATACTGAAACTCCACCAGGGAAATTCCATTTGCTCTCGGTTCCATGTGAACAAGTAAAGCTAAATGGGATTAAGTATAACTCATGATCTTTTAAAGCTTTCTCCACAACTGTGTATCATAGACCACTAAGTGTAATATCCTCTCATCTGGACCACTCTTAGTAATGTAATTAATGGGTGGGCCCCTTTTTAGCTAGCATCTACTTACCTATCCTAACACAGTACTCATGAATCCTTTTGTAGTATTGGACTTTATCTTTATTCTCTCTAATGAATTTTATTGTAGTAGTCTTACAGACCTATGGTATGCACTATTTGGACATCTTAATCAATTGCTTCATATTTGAGTTTATTTTCCTGGAACTATCGATCTCTGTATATTGATTATGTATATATTTTTGAGATCTTATTACAATCTGTTGGACACAAAACACAAATCTGTTGCATCTAGTTGAAGAATAACTTAGTAATGTTCTTTTGATCATTATGGCAGAGAACTCTATATTGCTTTTCATCTAATCCAAATTAATCATGGACTATTTTCGTATGGATTTCTGGAATTGATTGTAAGAATCTATGGTTTTCCTTTGGCATCAGCTTCCTAATCTGTTCTTGAAGATGACTTTTGAACATGCCTGCTTTTTGGTTATAGTTCACAAGCTTAAGCTTTGCAAATTTGCCACAGGTTGTAAATCTCATGCCACTCAGAGGTAATGCTCCTCCAAAGTACTCGCAGAGGATTCAGCTGATCACCGACACATACCAAGTGATTTAAATACTGATGGAAATGGTGGCCATCATGAGAAGCACATTTTGCTAGATTCAATATCTCATCACAGAGGGACATTTTAATTTTGTTATTCATAAATTTTTGCTATACAACTGCTGCTGCAACTAGACTAAACACAGTTTGAATTTTGTTTTCTCCAGTGTTCCTTTTAATTGATGGATCATGCCGAAATGTTTTATTCTTCACTCTTGAGCAATTCTTGCATTTTCCTTTGTATATATATATAAATGTTTCATGGAATCATAAATTTTCTTTTCTGCTGCATTTACTTCCGTCTCCTATACCATTACCACCGGAGCCTTCGCACAAGATGAAATGAAAAGTAAGATACCACTAATGCATCTGATCTTTGGGGAAGAACAAGAAATTATAAGTATTTAGATTCAGCTCTTTGTAATCGATCTGGAAAAGTTTGGGAAAGTTGGCAACAAAGTCTGTTGGTGTTTATTAACGTTAGATTTGGCTGTTTCCCCACTGTGCAAATCTGGAATTGCCTTCGTTAAAATAGTGGTGTTGGATTTTGTAGGAGTCCGTCGGAATTGGCGTTGGGATGGTTGAGCAGTTGGTGGTTTGAGATGCTGCATTAAGTTCTTAGAAGCTAACTTGTTTAAATGATAAATGCTGATAGATTATATCGAGTGTTTGCAGACAGAAAGATACTGCTAGCGGTATGCTCATCTTTTCCTGGTTGGATATTCTATTGGAAATTACTTCAAGAAAATTTTCCGTCTTTGATCGAGTTAGCAAAATGAACTTGCGACTCAATTCACTTCTGTCCACATCTTCTTTCACTCGTCTCACCATAATTTTCCACAACTTTCGACTTCAAACCAATCCAATCATACTTCTTATGGAAGGCAGGGAATTAGTTCTTATTTAATGGTAAGCATACTTTTGCCGAGTGTACACAGCTCAGCTACTATGCTAAGCACTTTGTCTTATGCTTCTATGGCAGCGATCTGCTCCCGGATGTAATTATTTGCTGACCGATCACCCCCTTAGGCACATGATGACATGGCAGTTGGTAACCCATATGTCATTTTCCCCACATTCAGTTCTTCCATATGTCCTCAGCTGTTGTTCTCATGTGCAGTCTCTGAATTATTTGGTGTGACTAATTATAGATTATCCTTAGATTTTTTATATTTTTTTTAACTTAAAATTTTTATAATTATAAAAGTGAAACATTTAGTTTCATTTACTCTAACTTCATCTGTTTTACTACGTTTTCGATGATGATGGACGACGACACCATTAGGAGTCAAAAGTGGTTATTGTAAATGAAGAGGGAAAACGACAACGAGAGATTAGGCGACAACACAGATGTTGACGCTTAGCATCTAGGTCGGCGTTGCTCGATAATTACGTCGATGTCGATGTCGAGCAATTCTTTCGTCACTCTACATTGGTAGCGACATCGATGTCGATGCAGATATCGAGCAATATTTTCGTTATTCTGCATTTGCATTGACGCCAACATAATTATCAAACGCTATCGACACATATGCGAAGCATCAACTACATCTTCACCTCAACCCCCATCACCACTCTTCTTTCTCATCCACAACAATACCCCCAACAGTATCATTATCTATCATCATAAAAAATATAACTATAATATTCAATTATCTTTTAATTTATCATTTTCATGCTTCCATTAATAAAACTGATGATATTAGAATAAATAAAACTAAATATTTTCCTTTCATAACTATAAAAATTTCAATATATATTTTTTAAATCTAAAAATAAAAATACTATAGAAATTTAATTACAAGAGATAATATGTATTTAATTGAACCGACAGTGATCCATTATATGAAATTTCTGCTCATCTACCCACCACTTAAAGCAAACAAGGAACCCTATTCCAATTAGTGCCTTGGGTTGTCGAACACCCTATCTTTATATGGAATTTCTAAATCGTACAAAACATCTGTTCATCTATACATATGCTAAAATTACCCCATTCAATCCATAGTTTGACCCTCTGAACGATTATTTAATTACTGTTGTGTAAGCGTTTGCAAGGACAAGTTTGTAGCAGGTACAGCAAAAACAGAGAGCCCAAACTCGAAACAATTCCAGTAAAGCAAAAATAGTTACTAGATAACTGAGAATACAAGGAAAGATAGTTCAAGCATAACAAATAATCAAAGATTACCAGAGGATTTAGGTTATGGAACTTGTGCTAAACAACTCCCCGGAACCCCTAATATCCAACAGTTACATTGAAACTCACATCACTGATCATTATCACCTCCCTTGTGTGGATACATACTCAGCATTTATGCTTCTCTCTCACCCTTGTCTAGCTCTTCGAGGCTTGTTTTTCTTTGGCCTTCTGGATCTTCAGAACTTTCTTAACAATCTTCTGCTCTTCAACTAAAAAAGCTCGGATAATCCTATAAAACAAACAAAAGTAGATAAATAACAGCAGCAGCAGCAGCAGCAGCAGCAAGCCATAGTGTCCTAATTATGGGGCCAGCTATATCTATCCCTTCCAGCAATTGAACTTAGTGTAATGCAATATCATAAATTAGAACACACAAATCGTTAGAAAAGTGTAAATGAAACCAGGAATATAGTTTGAAAGCATCGACTGCTAACCGTTCTCTGACAGCACTTCCAGATAAGACCCCACCATAAGCACGGTTCACAGTCCGGCGATTTCTGGACAACCTGGACCTCTTGTACTGAGTAGGTCTTAGATGAGGTATCTGAAAGTACAAATCAAACATGGTCAAAATAGAATATGCAAACATTATAGTGGCTAGTAACTTTGACATACTGCCACTAGTATACACCAACCCAACATATTGAAACTGAGAGCCATTCAAGTAAATTCACAACATTTTAGTCACCACAAAGTAAGTTAATTGAGATGGCACAAGTAGCACTTGGCCTGACAGGTAAATCAGTATTTACTGGTCCAACTGGCATTTTAAACCATGTTGATCATAAAAGAATCAAAAACAAAATTTAGAACTCATATCACTGAATGACTTCATGTGGGCTTAAGT
Source organism: Musa acuminata AAA Group (assembly GCF_036884655.1). Classification (NCBI taxonomy): domain Eukaryota; kingdom Viridiplantae; phylum Streptophyta; class Magnoliopsida; order Zingiberales; family Musaceae; genus Musa; species Musa acuminata. Next base: position 31,144,109 of record NC_088351.1, on the reverse strand, counting down.
GGTTGTCTGCTAACTGATGCAACTGCACACACTTAAAAAAACATTTGTCATGGATGGGCCATAAGTAACTGATTTGCTGCATAATAAAAGTAAAGCCTAAAAAGATAAATAGCTTATTGACTCGAAACAACTGTCCGATATAATTTTATAAAATTTAATAAATGACTAAGTGACAGCAACTTCTGCTGCTTATTACTGTTGATGTTTCTTCACAGATTCCACAACTCACTTGCCACATTGTCATCTATTAGAAGTATTGATGTGGCTACAGGGTTATGATTAAGTCCTTTATTGTACTACAACCAGACAACATACATTCTAGGTTAAGCTTTTTGTCCAATTTCTCTATTTAGTTTTCTGTAAAGCTTAGTAGGTGCCAATGATTTAAAAAGGCGCTTGAGCGCTCACCTAGGTGCTCGAGGGAGGCGAGACCCGAGCGCCTCATTTAACGGCCAAGCGGTGCGCTTCAAAGAGGTGAGCGCCCAGGTCCAGGCGCCGAGCGCTTCGGGTGAGTGCCTGGTTTAAACCAAGTGACCGACCGCAAAAGCGATAGCGGAGAGAGGCAACGAGTGTCCGATTAGTTGGTTCGATTGAACCAACTAATGCACGCATATCAGCCTCCACCTCCTCGCTACTTTCCCTATCCCTACACCCAATTCTGCTGCCTCTCTCTACCGTTGGCGTTTCCTCTCTTCGCTAGCAACACTACCGTTGTCGTTGCCTCTCTTCGCTATCGCTGCCTCACTCCGCTACCACTGTCGTTGTCGTTGCTCTCCACTGCCACCGCCGCTACCACCCGCTACTATTGCACTGCTCTCCACTACCGCCCTGTCACGGACAAAGTTCTAAACAGGACGTTTGATGTAATACTTATGTATGTCCGTGTCTTTCTGTTTGTTCATGCTTTGCACAGTATGTAGAGGAACGGTCGAAGGCTTAACAACCCCATTTTAGTTGGGTTTGGTGGCCCTTCTTAGGCTTGTAAATAAATGTTGTGTCATGTGGACACTTGTGAGAGATATTCGATCTGTAGTGGATCATTTTGACCTTTTGTTGTGCAACCGTTCAGAGCTTGTAAAGTCTATTTGTAATTTGCATTGTCTATGAAGTGCTCCAAAAATGTTTGCTTGTGGATCCCGAGTGAGACGTTTTCTCTAACCCGTTTTCTCTTTTGTAGGTCCTATGAGACCATGGGAGGTTTCGGGGAGGCTAATCTTTACGACGAATACGCAAGGGTGCTGCACAACTTAGGCAAAACCAACTAAGTCTATGACAGATGGTATCAGAGCGGGACAAACACTCGTAGAAACACTTGACGTGCAAACGTGGGGGACCTAGCGGGACTGCGTTGAGGGCAATCAACACGCGCGATCGTTTAGGGGAAAACGAGCATGGAGATATAGGGAAAAGGAGTCGCTCGGAGGAGCGGGCATCTAAGATTGGCATTCAGAGGAATGGCCAACCCTTCGCGCAAAAGGAACCACGAGAACAAGCAAGCTTGGAAGAATGCGTAGCACACAAAGGTTGGGATGGTTGAGTTTGAGCTACAACTCGACATTGACAACTATACTTGATGGTGCTCAAGGCAAGCGAGGCGCTTGGTAAAGGATGAAACCATGCAAGGTGGAATGAGTTACTCAGCGACTGAAAGAATTGTGCAAATCTCACAGAGGTGAGGGGAATTGCTAACTCGAAGAATTCGGTACTCATGCATGGGCTTGTATGTGGACGATGAAATGTTCGCGGCCATCCCAAGGCGACCGAAACTCGATGCCATGGAGCATTGAAACTATCTCTTCGGCATATGAAGGACACATCCGTAGGAGGCTAAAGTGTACAGTGAGTTCAGCATGTTGCTAGGCCTTGAATGGTGCAACGAGGGCTGTGTTGACGTGGAGTCGCAATCTAGCAAGTGCGTTTGCAGGAGGCTGAAAAATGCACAGTTTGTTCAGCAAATTAGAGTAGTCCAAGGGGATGGTGATTTCCAAAACTTTCAGAGAGAAAGAAGCGTAGAGAGATGTTGCTCCAACGGGACAATTATCTAGGAGGGATAGATCTCGATTCTCCAGAGGGAGAATCATGTGCAACAGACTGCACATGTTGAGTACCTCAAAAACAACAACTCCACGAAGCTCAATGGACCGAGCGAGCGACGAAGAGTCATCGCATGATCTCGCTTGAGAGAATGCATTGGTGGATGTATTGCGAGATCAAGTGGGGGAGCGACCCAAATCAACACAAATGAAAGCACAATTAGAGTCGATATGGAGATCAAACTCAAGAGAGGCTGACCCATGGAATGGTGGGTGTGAGGGCCACCTTCAACTCAATGCGAAACGAGGAGCAGAGCAACTTGGGTGTAACTTGGCGAAGTACCCAAGCCGCATGAAGGGAGCCGACATAGAAGATGAGACATGGAGCGAAAGCACAAAGCTTTCCTTGGACAGAGGTCAAGGACATGAACTCTTACAGAGGCAAAAGCATGATCATGTTGTTCCATGGGTCCTTCATTCTGATAGAGCGAACTCATCTTGCATGGTGCCAAAGACGAATGGAGCTTTTGAGCACATGCACCTTATCTCGGATAAGAATTTGATGGAGGAACTAAGGTGACTCAACTTACGTAGGTAAAGTTAAGTTCAGAAGGCCTAGGCATAGGGCAAGAGGACGCGGAGGCGAGTACTCTTGAAGAATATACCAGTGTCATTCAAGTTGCCATAAAGGAAGCGGTGCGCAACGAAGATTGTACTAGTAGGGGCAGAGGCCCAAGATCCAGACAATGGTGCACTATGTTCAACTAAGTCGGTGGACTTCGAGAGCTACTAGGCGACGGACTGTCCTAGAGCGATGCTTCATCTAGGTGTGACCCAAGAGCGGATGGATGAAGGTCAATTGCCAAAGAAGTGAACAAAATCGAAGGTGGAAGAGACCTTGGGATGTATTAGCAGAAGCCATACATAGAGGGATCACAATTCGAGTTCATCCCACAAGGATCAAAATGCAATAGAGATGTCACCAGGAGGCGGCATAGTGCAACGGATCGTGGTAGAACAGTTCGTGGCAATGTGATACACACGACATAGCCTTGTGAGAGACTATATCATACGGAGGTATGATCGAGAGCTATTGGGAGCTTCACTTCGGTGAACAACACGACGACAAGAAGGGCTATGGATTCAAGGAGTGAAGGTCATGGTACCGTAGAGGTAGGTCTTCCGTGCATGCATCGAATTTTGCATCGGATGAAAACCTTGGTCATCAACATATGGGGGATATGTACCACTGAGGGAAAAGTTCGAATGCAAGTACCAATGAGTCCCATGGGATCATGCAAAAGTATGATCGAAGCAACTAGAGAGTTGGACTGCTCCAGAGCCTATATTCGCTTATGGGAACCCGACAAGTGAGAAAATAAGGTCGAGTAAGCGAACGTTACGACCAAGGAAATTAAGGAGAACAGAATCGATGCAAACCCTACAACGTGATGGCAGAGGCCATGCATGGGAGTTGTAGTATGTCTTTCCATTGACCAAAGCAAGCTACTTGGAGAACACAAAGGTGTTAAAGCAGGGGGTCGAAAGGGGCGAGGAAACGACGACGAGTCCATAGGGACTTAGCTACCCAAAATCAAGCATCAGTTAGAATGAAGGTGGACTCGGAGGAGTGCTACATAGACATCTACTAATCGTGAAGAAAAATGATGCAACTGCGAGGCGACAGATAGTAGGGCCATGGGCATGGCAGCGCCATGGTACCATAGAGGCGAGACTTCCGTGAAGTCATTAGTCCCTTGCTCTCATGGAGGAAGAGCACTTGGTCGTAAAAGGAGCCGAGGAGGTGGAGCATGCAGAGGCAAACTTCAAGTACCAAGACAACGCTGAAGGGCAGAGACCAAGGAACTTCGTAAGACCGATGTCAACGAGCTTCTCATCAAAATAACCGAAAGTGAAGGACTTCGGGTCATGCAAGAGTACACGACCAAGGAACGAAACAGGCGGTACGTGGTACTGTACCTTTACTACTCAGTGGAGTAGGCGACCGGGTTGATGGAGAAGACGGTACAATCCCAAAGGCGACCAAAACTATTAGAGACTTACTCCAAGTTAGGGTGAAAACTTTCTACATTCCAGAAGTTCGATGACATTGAGAAGGTGAATAACAATAGCTAACCCAAAGCAAGGAGTGCAAACACTTTGAGTGCTTCAGAAGTGTAAGCAAATAACAAGCGAAGGCCAGTAACCAACTCGATACATGAAGTACAACCCTTCAGGAGGCGAGCAAAATCAAGTAACCATTGCCTTCTCAACTCTTAAGAGAATGGGCGAAACCGAGTACCCCAATTCTCTTATCTATCAAGCAGAGGAGCTCTGCACAGGTTCAAAGACCCTACGAAGACATTAGAAGACAATAGCTGTCAAATCCTTACCAATGCTGATCGGTGCTACTGAGAGTAGATTATCCGCTTTATTTCCCAACAGAATGCCAATCGAAAGCGGAAGTGATGCGAATCTACTTGGAAGTGACAACTAAGTGAAAGAAGAGTCGATGGGCAAATTTTGTGGAGGAAGGATCCAAAACTTCAGAAGTTTGCGAGGCGATGCTCGTTAAAGCTCCAACAAGCATCCACCCAATTCAAGCAGCATGAGGTATTTAAGAGACTGACACATAGCAAGAATGGTCTTTTCCTTCACCTGAAGGATCCGCAGGAACCAACAGGGATCAACTCAACTCAACCAACCCCAACACTAGAGTCAGAGTCATTGGCGAGTTGAAGCAACATAACGGATCAAAGGTTCGACTACTCAAAAACAGCAACGGAGAGCAAGTGAGAGCCAAGAGGTGAATTGCAACTGGAGCAGAAGATTGAAGACTCGACAAAGGCGATGAGTTGCAGTGTTAGCAAAGGCGTCGACGAGGACATCAAAAAAATAAGTGGGGGAGAATGTCACGAACAAAGTTCTAAACAGGATATTTGATGTAATACTTATGTATGTCCGTATCTTTCTATTTGTTCATGCTTTGCACAGCATGTAGAGGAACGGTCGAAGGCTTAACAGCCCCATTTTAGTTGGGTTTGATGGCCTTCTTAGACTTGTAAATAAATGTTGTGACATATGAGCACTTATGAGAGATATTTGGTTTGTAGTGGATCATTTTGACCCTTTGTTGTGCAACCGTTCAGAGTTTGTAAAGTTTGTTTGTAATTTGTATTGTCTATGAAGTGTTTCCTGAAATGTTTGCTTGTGGATCCCGAGTGAAGCGCTTTCTTTTACCTGTTTTCTCTTTTGTAAATCTTAAGGGACCATGGGAGGTTTCGGGGAGGTTGACCTTTGCTGACGGACACACAAGGGTGCCGCACGACTTAGGCAAAACCAACTAAGTCCGTGATAGCCCGTTGTCGCTGCTCTCAGACAACAACCTCCTATCCGCAACTTGGTTCTCACCATGACTCAGCTTCTCACCTCGGTCTCTTTCTCACTCTACTCTTCTCTACTACTATTAATAGTAGAGAATAATTTAAAATATTAAAATATTTTTTTATATTTTAATAATTTAAAATATTAAAATATTTTTTATTATTTTAATATAACAGAGCGTCTTGCTTCGCTCAGGCAAGCACCTAGTGCCTCGGGCATTTTAGGACCTTGACACATAGCACTTTTTAAATCACTGGTATGTGCTTACATTTGTCAAACCTAGACTGGTTTAGCTTGGTGTGAATTCCTTTCAATCTGAGCTTCACTTGGTAGTTGGTACAATTGGAGTTATGTTTAAAGTCCAAAATTAGCCTAATTTTAAAAGTGAGTTGGTCTAAGAGTCTCATTTTGTTGAAATTTATAATTAGCCTCTCATGTCTCTTTTAAGATCCAGGTCTGACCTGAATCTGTAGCCAATTATTTCCTCAATGGTAGGGATGAGCTGCTTGTTATCAACTGCTAGACAGCTATTGTACTACAAGAGTCAGCAAAACTCTGCTTCTGATAAAATAGTGGAATAATAGTAGAAGGAAAGTTGAGTCCAAATTAGAGGGCATCCTATCTAAAGCTGGCAAGTTGATCCAGACCATCAAGATTGGGCTGTAATTGACTTGTGTAGCTAGGCAAGCATATCCAGTGAAGGCTTCTCAAAAAGCATATTTTCCAAACAAAATACAGAACATAGAGAAAAAGTCAAAGCACAATGGTCTAACCATTTTCTTTTAATTATATGAATAATGTGTAAAAGACTAGCAATATATCTTATCTAATAAAAAAGATAGGATTTAGTGAACAATATTCCACTCAAGAAAACTGAACTCATCAACATGAAAAATCTCTCTCAGACAAGATGATTGTGCGCTCACAAGCTCAAGTATGATCATGTCTAGGTAGATTAGAGCAAAACACAACAAATAATGATATTTCACATGACTGCAAACAAGAACTTATGGATTAGACATGTAAATGACAACCTAGGTCAATGTATGAGAGTACTCTAAATATTGACTTATAAATAATTTTCTTTATTAAATTTAAGGTTCAAAGATAATTAACAAATGCAGGTGAAGTCTAAAGCTAAATGCAGGTGAAGTCTAAGTCTAATATACAGTTAAAAACAACAAATAGGAATATGAACCTAAAAATTTCTAGAACAGGCTTTAATAACACTAATTCCCAAAAAATCCAAAAAAACTACTTGTGATGATCCAGAAACAATGGTTAAAAAGCAATTAGATACCCAACCAGCACCAGGCATACTCCTTAGACAATACCAAAGTAAATGCTAACGGGTCCAATTTGATAATGAAATGCAATAAAAGGTAGCTTCTCAAGATTCCTGAGTAGGGTCTGACCACTATAAGAACGTTTATATAACGATTATGTTGTGCAAAAGCAACTTCCATGTTTTCTTTCACTTTTATATATTGGGAAAAATCATGACCACGCCTAAATCAATATAAAAAACCATATAATCTTCTAACCAGTATCATTGTCAATGTAACCCTTATGATAACTCCTCCATAAATAATTCCCGCTAACTTTCATGGATTACAAGCTGAAGATAAAGAGGGTGGCTTTTCAGTGGCCAACAAACATAGATAGAGGAGGGTTGTGTATGGTAGCTAACAGCCACCATAAAACCTTGTGAAATTTTATGTACATGGATTTCTACCATTTTCAACAAATGTGATATAAAATAACAACACAAACATCACATTCCGCAGCGCTAAATTTTCATAAAAGATTCATAGTAAGCGAAAGCATACTCCTTGGATCCTCTTGCCAGTCACAGGGCATTTCGGCCCGCTCGCCCTCTTGTTCGTGTACTGATACACAAGGCTCCCACCTGCGTTTCCACATCAACACAATGAGTGCAACGAGAAAGGGAGCAAAAGCCTGCAAAGATCTGGTGCAACCCAGAGCAGATGAAAGGAATGAAAAGATAGGATTTTTACCTGGGGTTTTGACAACCCTGGTCTGATTCGATTTGGTGGCATAACTATGCCTCTTCCGATACGTTAATCGTTGCACCATCTCGCCTCTCTCTCTCTCTCTCTCTCGCTCTCCGCCTACCTCCTCCCTCGCACCAAAGAGGCGTAACCCGAAGCGGACGAGGGTATTTAAAGGAGCCGATGGCCGCAAAACAAAGCGAAAAAGAAAACCTAGATCCAACGGACATCACTCATTTGATCCGACGGTCTTCGTGTCTTCTATAGCCCGAGCACGAAGAGTGAACCGGGCCAGACTTTGACCGGTTTGGTTTGGACGTCACCGGTCCGAACCGGTTGGCTAATTATAACTTATCATCGAATTCAACATTTTTGTCTTTGCAACCAGTGTTGCAAGAAGATTTGAGATGACTTATGGTGCAAACATTCTGGTAGATTTGCAATGAGCTTGGATAATTGTTCACATTTAAGTTCTTTTACCTACTTATCTTTTATTTTATTGATTGATAATGAGAATTAAGCATTTGTTTCTTGCTTGACTAATGTCATGATATTAATGGGATAATATACCCCATAATTTCCTTTAAAAAATTACTTGTATCTCACAAGAAAGTATACTTGCTGATTTTATTTTCTTTTATTTTTTTATTTTTTTTGCTCTACAAATGTGTGTTGTTGAAAGTCAAAATATTATCTTATGTAGAGCTTAATCACAGGAAAAGTTTACCCCAAATTATTGGAATATTATGGTTTATTATACTTGTAGAATCTTAAAACTAGTATTTAATGGGGCATCACATCACCAGTAAGTAGAATATTAATTTGGGCATCCAACAATCTGTGACTTCATGGAAGATAAATCATTCATCACCAAAAATTGGGTGCAAATCAAGTGAACTTTCCTTGAAAGAATGCATTGTTGGATAAGATTGTAGATCATATTTGTTTCTTACTCCTTCCATAGCTCTCAGTTGGTATCCTGCAGAAGTCTGATAGTATAGCTTCTGTGCCATTTCTCCAAGGAAAAAGTACAGCATATTTGTAGATGATATTTTTCCTTCCTTCACCTGAACATGACATTCTCATTTTCTTCTTTAGATTGCTACCATGCGTAATGACCAACTTAACTGCAACCTCAACTTCCTTGGCATAAGTATTTGAGACCACTGAAAATTCTGTGGATCAGTCCAGCTGTGGAACTGAACTGCTGTAAGAAAAAGAAGATTGATTGACAAGCCTAATTCTCCTACATTTACATGGAAATATATTCTCAAACAAAGTACAATGTCAATCTCAGCATGGAAAGAGCAAAAATGAAGGCTCTCTATGAACTTTTCCTTCGATGAACACAATATTGCTCAATTTTGTGTGACACCACACCAGCTGTTCAGTTGTAATTCGAGACATTCGAAGTACTCGTGCCACCAACTTTAGGTCTACTTGAGAGAAGAGGTCTTGATTCGATCCGTCTTCTTTAGGCTTCTTGAACTTCTTTACCAAGCAGTTGCGGATTCGTAAAATGTCTTTGAGTTTCTTTTCTTTCTGCACAACAGATGAATTAGCAATAAAGATTATCAGATCATGAACACAAATCATCCTACTACACTGAATTTCTTTTCTTTCTGCACGAAGGAAAAAATAGCAATAAAGATGATCAGATCATGAACACAAATCAGCCTAGTATTAGTATGGAGAAGCAACTACTATTATGATCATGAACACAATTTGCTCTAAATCAATCATTTGTGTCACATTATTAGTATGGAGAAGCAACATAGACCAATTCTTATCTTAATCTTGTCATACTAGTTGATACACAATGCATGCACTTTGTTTTTGCTAGCCTTTTCTTTGTTTTCTTTACAGTGGAATGAAGGACAGAAGCTCCAAACTAAGTGAAGACCATCATCTACCTTCTGTAAATTGGATTGTACGTTTGCCATGAACTTAAAGTCAGCAGGATCTTGAAGTTGGACATGAGTTCCAAGTAGACCCTTCAGCATCCAAGGAGTTTCATCCTTATCCGCCTTGACAAATTCCCAAAAGATCCTAATAGATTCCTCCATGATTTCTTCAAGAACTTCACTACAAACGATATGATTACCTTTGAGTTGAGCCTCCATCTTCTCCTTCAAGTTATCCTCTGTAACACAGTAGACATCAGTCTTTGCTGCAAAGTTAGCAGGTCTCATCTTTTAATAAATTATTCCAAATCATGAGTAAAAGTTCGATTTGATGAAGCAAATACCAATAAATGCATGTCAACTTTAACAAGAAAAGGAGAACTCAGTACAGACAGGAACAAAGCTATGTTTTTCTTTATCTTACATTAGTGATACAGCATAATAACTTGGCATATAGGCATCTAATTCAATAGAAATTAAAATGTTGAAAACATCAACTAGGAGATTAATTTTTCGGATAGCAAGTAGATGTCTAAATCTTGCCTAACCTCTTATGTGAGGAACTTGAGGAAGATTCTGATTACCACATCGATGTTTGACATAATTGGGTAATCTTGAACCTTTGAAAAACTCATCCTCTATAAACCTTTGCAAGATCACCTGAAATTGTTGGAATTCTTCAGCTACTTGATTGTACTGATGGTTGCGGTATCGAGCGGATTGTGGCAGCTCCCGAGCTTTCTCATATTGCCAAAGTAAGAATTCCCATGAAAGGCATGTTTCCCCAACATAGACCATTTCCAGATCACTTTGCAGTTCCTTGATGAACTCCTCTGATAGATCGGTACCCGGTTTAAGACCTCTAGGCCATAAACTCTGAGGAAGAAGAGATTTGAGTGTTGGAATTAAGGATCTTTGAGATTTCATTGACTGAAGAGGATCCTTTAGCTGGAGTAAGCCTGGAATTCAGACAAAGGATTTGGTTTATGATGAACTAGACTTCATGAATAAACTTGAAAGATCATAGTTTCTGAACCTCATAGAATAAATCACAGAAGATAGCATGACAATGGAGGAAGGGAGACAGTGGACTAACCTATTGCATACATTTTTTGGTAGTTTAAGATGTCAAACTTCCGCATCCTCCCCCTGTAACTCTTGTAGAACTTGTGAAGCTCATCCATGGGATCTTCATGCAGGAGTGTCTCGTGGATCTTCCACGGTTTTGGATCATCAACCGCTTTGGGGGCTTCTGATTCCTCTAAGATGGTCGGTAGACCGACGGCTCTCAATTTTCTCATCTCCAATTTGAGCTCTTCCATCAGATCCTGATGTTCCCAGAGAGATTCCAAATCATCATAGTCCTCCTCATCATCCAAGTCTTCTAAATCCGTGTCTTCTTTCTGCCTGCTCTGATTTGGTACTTTCTCTTCTATTCCAAGTTCTTCTTCCAGTTCATCCAATTCTGCTTTGAGCAGTGCTTGTTCTTCTTCTTCTGAGCTGGGAATTGATCCAAGATGACCATCATGAAAAACCTCATTCGAGGAGAGGACTTGATCAGAACCTCTTCTTGTACTGCTATGCTTCTCGGTTGTATGAAGCTCAACATCACTGGAATCAATCAGTTCCATTGGCAGCAATTTTGATGCCTGAATCTTCTGAATTTTATCTAATTCAGGCTCAGAGTTGTCTGATCCATTTCCTGCGCACTTTATATGTCTTCTATGATTTTTGAAAGGACAAAATTCACCATCTGCAGTAACAGATTCTGTATCACGATTCTGAGTAGATTGCAACTCTGTTTCTTCAAATCTTCTGATATCTTCGAACTGTTGTACTTGAAATTTAGTGGCATTGATCGAGACTTCTATAGCTTCGGCTTGATGCTCATACTCATCGAGGTCTCTCTCCGACAACAAACCATCACTATCCGAATCGACAATGAGGTCCTTCACCGAGTAACCATCACTTGCACCGAGGGACTCGGTGTCCGAGTCGAAGCCGGAGAACTCTGACAGAAACCTTTCTCGATCAGTGATTTCGGGTTCAGTTGAAGGATTAGTCTTCCAACTCACTGGATTTTCCTCCTCCAACGGCTCAGCATGCAGAAACTTCTGGTCTTCGATTCCACCTATGCTTGCTCCTTCCATGAAGCCACTGAAATCATTCTCGGACAGGAAGCCAAGATTGTCAATGCTTGGTTTCATAGAGGGTTCATCTTTTCTTGCAGAACGATCAGAAAGCTGATACTGAAACTTGAAGCTGAGACTTGGTGTCTCTTTCTCCTTGGATTCATCATCATCATCCCTAGTACATGAATCAGTGACTCCAGGAATTTTGAGGTCTTTCTGAAAGCTATTTCGTTGCCTAATTCTACAAGCAGGAACAGATATCATATCAAAATCGGATGCAGAGTGAAGCTGTTGAAACAAAAGCATGACTTGCAGAAGAACTGCTACCTGAACAGATGCATGGCCATGAAACAGCACAACCAAATCAAAGAACTGGTGATGATGGACCAGCAGAAGTTGACGAAGAAAGCCATGTCTTCACCTTCACCTTCACCAGCACCACTCCATCTCAGTTTGAAGCAATCATGGAAATGCAATCCAAGAACCTCCTTGCTCTTTCCTTGTGCACTTGCAGGGGAAATTAACTCTCCAGATGTACAAAAGCATGAGACAATGAAGCTTGGACATAAGACATATGGTGATAGAATGGTGAGATATGAGAGGCAGGAGATGCAAGGTGTGTCTTAAGGAGGGTGGAAGGTGGAAAAGAACATGACAACAAAATGGAGAGTTGTGTTGCTGAGAAATATTGGGACTGTTATTAGTCTCCTCAAATGTAAGACCTGTCATCAAGAAAATTTCTACTTACAGGTATTTCAACACCATATGACCTAAAAAATTAAGATTTTTTTAAATATGAAGTAACGCGAAACCAAAACAAATTAGCTCTTTTGAAAAATGAGATGATTCAATCGCATCTTCAAGTTATGGTTATTAGTACTACCTTCGGACATCTCCTTCCTCGTGTCGCGATTAACGTAATTACTTTAGCATGATCAGCTTCTATAGTATGACCGAAAAATTTTTAGATAAATCAGCTAATTTCATAATATATTTGGGAAGAGTTAAGTGGTTAGTTAATCATTATTATATTTTTAATAAGGTGGTCAGACTTCCAACTAGCACCAACCATGCATATCTTATGCAATATTTTATGTATGGAAAGAGAAACTCAAGAGAATAACATTGTGTACTATAGCAATGAACAGATGCCACTTCCATCTGTTTCCATTTAAATCTCTGCACAATAACAGTTCATATCTGATTCAGAGACCAAGGCATGAAACACCTGATGAGGCTTCCTACTTGCTACTTTTGACCTGCACACATGATTCATGCCTCACTAAGCACAACCTACCTGCTTGGCTTTGGCTGTGGTTTGATTAATTGCATGGTGTTTGCTGCTTTAGGTGAATAAAAAAATATTTCATCAAGTTTATTGTTTTACATGATGGTATTTATTTTTTGAGTTCATCATTCATCAGTTTTCAACTGGGCTTAATGTTTTTCTTTTTTTAGTTTATCATGTGTAAGCCTATGTGAAAATGGGACATCAACATAATATAATATCTAAATCAACATAATATAATATCTTTCTTTTGCCTTTATTTAAGAAATAAAGATAATAGATCAAAGAAATAATGGAGCAAGAGAGATGACAGTCGATGGGACGGAGGCGAGGGATAATTTTATTTTTAAAAAATAAAAAATATTATACGAGAATAAATTTAAAAAACGAAAATAAGGGGGGTTTGTTTTTTGAAGAATTTGCTAAAAAATAATAATAATAAATGTTTGATGCTAATGTCATTCCATGTGTGATATTGAGTAGTGAATTGAGCTAGCATCAACATTGAAATGTAATACTAAAAACAAATAATGCTATCGTTTAGACTAGATAGAAATTAATTAATTAATATGAAAAAAATGAACAGATCATATATCTGTTTTGTATCATATGTTCATATTTACATATCAGAGTTTCTTTCATAATGCAGCACAGAATATGATAATATTTTAAGATATCCGTAGACCAAATATAACCATTAACATATTTTATTCAATAATTAAACATTTAAATATTTTTTCAACAACAAACAAACTAATAATAAGAAGGCATAGATCTTAACAATATATTACTTTATTCCTCATATATCAAAGTAAAGACACATTCCTTCTGATAAAAGATAAATGAATCATCTAACCTGTTAGTAGAAAATCCCACAAGTTATGGACCTACTAGTACTTTTTCTCTACCCATAGTAGGAAAATAGAGTCACTATGTATCACATTATTTATTTTAGTCACATTTAAACTTGAAACTTGTATTAAAAATCATGCATGAATATCATGAAAATCAATTATTTATTTTTTATTTTATTTTAGTCACATTATTTATTTTATTTTAGTCACATTATAAATCCATTAAATCTTAATTTAACGGTATGAATATCATGAAACTTGCATTAAAAATCATGCATGAACAACATAAATTTAATACTTAAAGTCATGCATGAATAACATAATGTTAATAATAGGAATCATGGATGAATAATATAGTTTTAGATCTAAAAATCATCCACCATATTATGAGAATTCTTGAACAAAATAAATGTTTTGAAAATAATAAGGAAAAGAATGAAACCTACCTCTTTCTCTGCAAGGCGAATTTCCTCCTCCCTCTTAATTCCCTCAAAAATAATTTTACTTTTCAGATTATCAATTAATAATATTTTATTTTATTCATAATTTCTCCGCATGTGTTGTGCAATATTTTTTAATTACTAATTAATTTTTCTTATTTGGTTACCCTTGTAAGGAAGTATATTAACCTATTAAGGTAAAGTTATAAATGTTGAAAGTTTCTTTCATAAAACAAGTAAAAATAATATTCTGGGGGATCACATGCAAAGTGTTTTTCCTTTACTTGAACATCAATTACCACTCTCTTATTTTCTATTTTATTACAATCAATTAAAAACAATAGGTATAATAAAAATCATGATGATGCCAGCTACTTGGTTGAATTATATAGATCTTAATTTTTAGCTAAGCAAAAAATACTTAAATCTTTATTTTAATATATGACATAATACTTTAAAGTTTGTTTCTATCTCCTCATATTACCGATACTTATCACTAATATTAATTATCTTAACTTTCTATGGATCTCCTAAGAATGCATTGACAATAATATTAGAAGATTTTTCATTATGTTATCCACAACAATATAAATTTTCTAATATATATTATTTTTGACTGCCTAACACTTAATTTATAAATCATAATTGATTCATCAACTTTTTATAAAATTTTTCTCATAATCTAAAGACATGATGATAATTACATAGGACTTCTGAATTTTCATCTCCATTTAAGTATTCAACTTTTACTCTCTTGAAAATATGATATCATGATTAATCTCTTGAAAATAAATAAAAATATAATGCTCAACATATATGTATTGTGTCCTGTTGAAGAACTATTAAGTATGACTCTTATCTTATACTAACCTCTCTCATCTGAGCAGAGACTTTCAGCTACTAAACCCCAAAAACAATACTCATCATGCACCTACTGACCACCTGCTCCTGTTCAGTTAATTAGATGATCTCAATTGTTATATATGAAGATTAAGAAAAACAAAGATGTAGGCACCAACCACATAAGAAGATCAAAGAAAGAAAGAGCTTTGGTAGGAAGAGATGCTTTGGTCACTTTCAATAGGATTTGAGTTGTGTCTTCATTCAAGCATCACCTTCTAAGCAGGCTGATGTGACAAGATGCTTCTGGCTTGCACCACTGCAGCAAGGAAGCTTGAGGGATCAGCAAGAACTTTGCATCACCATAATGATCAAGATGGAGAAAGGTTGGTGGTACTTCCAATGTTCTCACCATGATTGCAGTCATATAATACTTCTTCTATTTCCTTTTGGGGTTTGGCTGCAAAGAAAAATACAACAAGATGGAACATTATCAATTACATTTTTTTGTTCTTACATTTTTTCTGTATTGATGGAAGATGTAATCAGGAAACCAGTGACTTGTGCAATTTTCATTTGAGGACTGCCAAAATCAAGTGATGGAAGTTTATTCCTTTTTCTTTATCATTTCTTTTCTGGTTTCCTTGCAACCAAGAACGCTTTACACACATTGTGAAGGGTCCATGAGGGGCTTTATTTTACTTGGCCTATTTGTTCTTTTCTCTGTCATCCCCACCATAAATTCCTAGACAAAATGTAGCCCTCAAATTACAGCTTTTGTTTAGATCCTTTGTAGACCAAGAAGCAACTATAGGCAAGTGATACAGCAAATGAGAGGAAAGAACAAACTTTTGTTTCTAGTGTGGTGGCATGGAAGATTAGAGCTTGTAAGATTGTGTCTAATTTGCTTTCTTGAGTCTTGTCCTAGTAATCTTTTAGACTAGCTGTGCAATTACACTTACAGGCAACAAAATGCTTTGTCTAAGCCAGGCTTGATTTGGGGGACTGAATTACCCTTGAAAGGTGTTCATGACTTAAAACCTCATCATCAAAACATTATAAATCAAAATACAGAAATTGCAATGTCTGTCCCCACTCCATAGTTTAGTCTGTCAAGACAACCTAGCAAGATTAGCCATCCAATTGGTTATGTTGTTGTGCATTCTCTCTCTCTCTCTCTCTCTCTCTCTCTCTATATATATATATATATATATATATATATAAAAGAAATTTAATGTTGGATTAGTGAAGGCATGGAAATGGATGGTTTGACAAGAGTTCAATATCTTGAAGAGAATTGATTCTTCTCACAACAACAAAAACAACCACAAGTGGTTCCTTAATGGAGGATGCAAATCAATTTCGTTCTCCATTGTCAAAAAGTAAGTAGTCTAAAAGCTACAATGGAAAGAAATCAATAACCAATTTGATGATTGACACAATCACATCTTCATTGTTCTTGCCAAATACCTCTACCATTCACCAAAACAAAAAAGGTTAGCCACTATCCATATATTTGATCTATTGAGGAACCAAACTAATTGTATGTGTCATATCAACATCAAGCTTGTAACTAATATTTGGCAAAGAAATGACTACAATTGGATCAAGTGCAAATCTATCCCAAAACCTTAGCTTGGAATGAGAACACATGCGCTTGCCTTTCTTCAAATAAGACTCAATCCTTGATTGTTCCAAGAGACAGAGTGTGTATATGTATGTTTTTCCTGCTTGCATATGTGTTGAATTGAGTACTTGAAATTGTTTTCCTATTGGTTCCTGAACCCATCTCATTATTACTCATATATTTTCTAAACTAATTCAATATAAAAGACATAAAACTGGTAATCAAATACTCCACCTAAATCATGACCAAAATAATGATAAAAAAGAAACTAACATGAAAATTAAGAAAAAAATGAGAACAAACTAATAACATGATTTTTTTTCACCATCCAAAGTTATAATTCCTGCTGTATCTTTGGTAAGCAAAGAAATATACTTTTATTCAATAAATTGCAATACAATTTAAGAGAACCTCTATAATCCAGACAGGGATTTAACTGACAAGTATCCTAGTATGAAAATCCATACCCATCACAGATTCAATTGGTATACATATTTTCCTCCTTGTACCCATCCAAGGTAACCTGCACAGTTGTTTGGCAGAAATAGAGTTCACCATGACACAGCAGAAATCAGCCATAGTTTGACTCACAATTTTGATAGAGTCTAGGTCACTATTTCTCAACAAAAACGCAGATTATCCACAAAATATACATGGTTTAGCTGCAATTTTTCTGCATGTTAGGTAACATGAAACAATCAGAAATTACATTGACTGGAGCTTGGAAAGCCCCAATTTACAAGGCAAGGCTTCTACTGAAGGGTCAATGCATTTAGTCTTACATTTAAAAGGTAAAGAAAAGAAGCAATATTACTGTTCTACTAAGGCTTACCTTAACAAGCTCAGGCAATCCTTTGTTGCTTATCCTATATATGCAAATGTGCATGAAAGATCTTTTTGACTTAGTAATTAGGCTGAACAAAAACTTGGGATTCAGTATCTGAATTTTTTTTTTATTGATTTATCATTACTAGGTTTTCTGATCATCACTAAGGTGGCTTAACTTTGCCTGTGCTGGTCTTGTGATTGCTTTGCTGTATGCACAGTAACCAGAAGTGCCAGGCTGGGTTTTGGTATTACAGAGTGTATGTATGCTGCTCATGAATAGTTTTCAGAGCAGAAAAATGAGGAAAAAGAAACTTCATCATACCATTTTAATTTGCAAGATGATCCTAAATGAACAACATGTGAAGTTTCTTCTCCCCTTTCTTGACCTGTTTCCAACAGTAGGATGTGATAGTTGTCAGCCACTTTATGCAGCCGAAGATGTAAAAGCCAGGAAAACCAAAGAACTCTCATGCATGCCATGACCTTGTGGCATAGGAGAAGCCCCTTCAAACTTCATAATTGCAGTGAGGGATTGCACTATCACTGAAGAAGTGGTTTAAATGCTCAAAAGGAGGAACTAAATGCACCCCCACCCCCATTTAATCAGCATTGATACCATTGAATGTCCAATCCATGATGGAGACAAAAGATGGTTCATAACTCCGGCATCATATGCTCACTTCTTCTCAAAGACAGCTGCACAATGCTCAGTCACTATCAACTCTTTTTGCCATGCACTCTGCAAGTGTATGTGATCCTCCCCAAGTGTATTGCTGCTATTACTACTCTTGCAGACAGCACCATGTGCAGCTTGAGAGTCCTTCAAGTGGACCATGTGGAATAGCTGATGAAGGCAGGACATCAAAGTGACTTTGAAGGAAATATGTCTCCTGGTCCACGATATTAATGTTAGATCGTTCCTTGTTCGCTTGACCCATACTATGTCTTAAAAGATAATTGTAGTTATAATATGAGACCCTTTTATAATTGAATAAGATATATAATAGAATAACTAATTGGGTTCCGTTGCGATATTTTAGCCAATATAGACTAAGTCCACTACAGAACGATTCCTCGGAGATATTTGGGAGGAAATCTTCGTAGACCCTCTGTTCTCGCCTATAAAAGGACAGGATCTCTAGGGGTTGAGGGTATGTTAGTGTATTAGAGCGTTATAACGTTGACACGTATAGACATCTCTTCGTTGAGGAATTCAGTTATTCTCCTCGACTCTCTCCCCAAAACCCTCTCCCCAAATCCTGAAAGGATAGGAAGATAGGAGAAAGGGTCTACTCTTCGCACTCCTCGCGATCGGATTAAAGACGGAGCCTGCAGCAATCTTGGATCACGGTGCTGAGCAGATCAAACAAGATCTCTGAACGGATTACATCAAAAGGTACGCATCGTATAATTAGATCTATGTATTGATTTCAATCATGGCATATAGGTTAATTCTGTATTATTGACTTAGCATAATTATAGATTTTTATGCTTACAATCGGTATCAGAGCCCGGTTTTTGAAATCATGCATTAGATCTGTAAATTAATTTACGATGCATAATTACCTTTATTTTCCAAGAACTGCTAAGCAGTAATGGTCACCGTCGACCTCGCTGCAAATCTACGGTTACGCCGAGTAACGTACGCATCACAGAACCCGTCCCATATGTGGACATTACAGAACCTGTCCCATATGCGGGCATTATAGAACCCGTCCATGCGACGGCATCACAGAACTCCGTCCGTGCGACGGCATCACAGAACTCCGTCCGTGGGACGGCATCACAGAACCCCGGTCGCACACGGCCAGAATCCGTCCATGCGACGGTCGGCCGCACGCAGACAGACAGCCCAGGTGGCGGCCATGCGTGAGTTGGCCGTGCACAGGCGGCGGCCGCGTGTTGGCAGCAGCCACCCGCGGGCAAGAACCACCGCAGCAGCAGCGGCCGCGCGTGAGCAGTAGCAGCCCCGCGGCGGCAGCGCCGTGGCGGCAGTGGCCACGCACAGGCTAGAACTGCCGCTGGCAACCGCGTACAGGCGGCTAGGCCGCAAGCAGCAGCGGCAGCGCCGCTCACGCAGGCGACGGCGGCGATGGCAGATTAGGGTTTTGGCATATTTACGTTTTTGCCCTCAAGGCTAGGGTTTTACAAAATTACAGTTTTACCCTTTGCAAATATCGTAATTACAGTTTATGTTCTGTCAACATATTTACAGGTTTACCCTCGGGTCTAATTTCTGCCAAATTACAGTTCTGCCATTCGCATATTTTCGATTTATATCTTATCAAATATTTTCGGTTTTTTATCATTATGAAATTGAGAAATTTAGGTTAAATTCTCAATTATAAAATTGATAAATATCATTTATTATAATTATGATTAATTTTAATCATGATTATATTTTTTGATTATTTGATTGGATTTAATTTTGATAAAAAAAAACTATAAATTATGGTTTATTTTATGGTTTTCTCATATGAATTATTCATTATATATGTGGTAAATAAAATTAAAATCCAATTATTGTTTTTGGAATTTTCATTTATTTATTCACATGTATATGCTTGAAATTATCATATGAGTTTTATTAATGTTCAATAATTATTATTGTTATTTTATTATTAAACTGTTTTACATTATTGTTCAATAATTATTATGGTTATTTATTATTGAACTATTTTGCATTAATATTCAATAATAATAATTATTTTTTATTGAATTATTTTGCATTATGTTCAATAATTATTATTGTTATTTTATTATTGAACTGTTTTGCATTATTATTCAATAATTATTATGGTTATTTATTATTGAACTATTTTGCATTAAATTTCAATAATTATTATTGTTATTTATTATTGAATTGCTTTGCATTAATGTTCAGTAATTGTTATGGTTATTTATTATTGAACTACTTTACATAAATGTTCAATAATTATTATTGTTATTTTATTATTGAACTGCTTAGCAAAATTAAAGAAATATTAATGAATATTATTTGTAATTTATTTTTTTAAGTTTTATCTGACTAGTAGCTGCCAAAGTGGCCTAGGATGATAGACTTTTGTGATATGAATTACAATAAAAGTTTTATCATTTATAGGACATTTTTATTTTATATCATGGCATTAGTCTTGAAGCCACCAAAGTGACCTAGACTAATGACTTATAAAATAATATTAAAGAATGAGTCCTAAATGATATTAAAAAAATAATATTCATAATGACACATATAATTATGAGATTTAGATAATCCCAAAGGAGAATCTAATTTAAATAATTATGTGATGGGGTAGGATGATACTATTTTAGATATCCTTGCAGTTTAGGGTTGTATACCCAAAGGTAACAATATCTATTCCTCAAGGATGGTATCAGTCCTCCAAAAATATTCTTGAGTGAACACTAGATATGTCAATATTTCACCCAAAGGTGTAATATAGATGATATCAATAGTTCATCAATTTTTGACAAACTCAAAGCATTAATGTTGTTATATATCTTTTTGCAGTGGTACTTCCGCATATACATTCATATGCTTCAAGTGTCCCTGTACTTTCTGGATCAAATTATTCAGAATGGTTAGAGCATGTGCACTTCACACTGGGTGTATTAGATCTTGATCTAGTATTACTTATTGAAAAGCCTACAGACTTGACTGATGAAAGTACTGCAGAACAAGTTAATGAAATGAAGGCTTGGGAAAGATCTGATAGGCTTAGTTTAATGTTCATAAGAATGACAATTGCAAATAACATAAAGACTTCATTACCGATTGCAACTAGCGTAAAGGAATATTTAAAGGTTATTGAAGACAGATTTAAATCTGCTGATAAGTCATTGGCTGGCACATTGATGAAAGAACTGACTACGGCTCAGTATGATGGTACTCGAGGAATTCAGGATCATATCCTCAATATGGCTGACAAAGCTGCAAAACTTAAAACATTAGGCATGAATGTTGATGAATCTTTCCTCGTGCAATTTATTCTCAATTCTCTTCCTTCTCAGTTTGGCCCATTCAAGATTCACTACAATACAAATAAAGATAAGTGAGACTTGAATGAGTTGACTAGCATGTGTGTTCAGGAAGAATTGAGATTAAGGCAGGAAAATTCATATAATGTCATGACGACTACTCAATGAGGTGGTAATAAGAAAAGAAAGTTGAAGCATCATCCATCAAAGAGATTTGCTAAGTCTGGAAATGTTAAACAGACTAATGAAAAGAAAGCCTTTACTGTAAAGTGCTTCTTTTGTGGTAAGAAAGGACATGTGAAGAAGGATTGCATTAAACGCAAGACTTGGTTCGAAAAGAAAGGTATTAACTCGACCTTTGTATGTTTCGAATCAAATATTACAGAAGTTCCTTCTAACACTTGGTGGATTGATTCCGGTGCTTCAACTCATGTTACAAATAACATGTAGGGATTCCTTTCAATTCGGAAACCAAAAGAACATGAAAGATTCATCATTATGGGAAATCGTCTTAAAGCGAAAGTGATATCAATGGGAACTTATCGTCTACGTTTAGAGACGGGTCACTTGATGGATCTTGTTGACACATGTTATGTCCCTACAATTTCTAGAAATTTGATTTCTCTTTCTAGAATTGATGAGTTGGGATATTGTATTTCTTTTGGTAGTGGCAAACTCAGCATATTTTACGATTCAATAAAAGTTGGTTCTGGAATTCTTTGTGATGGTTTGTACAGAATTAATTTGGATATTGAGTTTGCAAAGACACTAATGACCCTGCAATCAAATGTTGGATTGAAACATAGTTTCAATAATGAAAGATCTTCCATATTGTAGCATAGACGATTGGGGCATATCTCCAAGGAAAGAATTGAAAGATTAGTGAAGGATAATATTTTGAAACATTTAGACTTCACTGATTTTGATATTTGTATAGATTGCATTAAGGGAAAGCAAACTAAACAAATAAAGAAAAATGCCACAAGAAGTAAAGAACTCCTTGAGATTATTCATACTGATATCTACGGACCACTCCATATTTCTTGTTTTAGTGGAGAAAAATATTTCATCACATTTATAGATGATCTGTCCAGATATGACAAAGTTTATCTAATACATGAAAAGTCTCAAGCCGTTGATACTCTTGAAGTATACATAAATGAGGTTGAGAGACAATTAGATAGAAAAGTTAAAATTGTCAGACAGAGGTGGTGAATTTTATGGCAGATATGATGGATCTAGTCAGAATATTGGTCCTTTTGCTAGATTCCTAGAACAACGAGATATTTGTGCTCAATATGCATTACCAGGTGTGCCACAGCAGAACGGTGTTGCTGAAAGGCGAAATGTTGCTGAAAGGCGAAATCGTACTATGATGGATATGGTTAGGAGCATGATGAGTTACTCCTCTGTACCTGAGTCGATGTGGGGTGAAGCTCTTAGGACAGCTATGTACATCTTGAACAGGGTTCCTAGCAAGTCAGTTTCATCGACTCCATTTGAGTTATGGACTGGTAGGAAACCCAGTCTGAGACATCTACATATATGGGGGTGTCCTGCAGAGATAAGAGTATTCAATCCACATGAAAAGAAATTGGAGCCAAGAACTATTTCAGGATATTTTATTGGTTATCCAAAAAAATCCAAGGGATACAGATTTTATTGCCCTAATCATAGTATGAGAATAGTAGAATCTGGTAATGCAAAATTCCTAGAAAATGGCGAAATCAGTGGGAGTGAAAAATCTCGAAGAATTAATTTTGATATTGAGGAGATTCAGGTTAATTCTCTCATATCATCTCTTGTCCGAGAGATTGTTGTTCCTCAAATCAATGAGAGTATTGATGAGGGTGAACAACAAAATAACATCCAAGAACTCTCACATGATGTTGATGTCGCCACTGATGATCTTGTAGAACAATCACAATTGGCAGATTTGAGAAGATCTCAAAGGAAAAGGAAACATGCCATTTCTGATGATTATGTTGTATATCTACAAGAATCAGATTATGATATAGGAATAAAAAGAGACCCCTTATCGTTTTCACAAGCCATAGAAAGTAACGATTCTGAAAAATGGTATGATGCAATGAAAGAAGAGTTAAAATCAATGGTACAGAATGATGTCTGGGATCTCGTTGAATTGCCCAATGATTGTAAAAGAGTTGGTTGTAAATGGGTCTTTAAGACAAAACGCGACTCAACGGGCAATATCGAACGATATAAAGCTAGACTTGTGGCCAAAGGTTTTTCTCAGAAGGAAGACATCGACTATAATGAGACTTTTTCTCCTATTTCTAAAAAGGACTCATTGAGAATCGTTATGGCATTAGTAGCTCATTATGATCTTGAGTTGCATCATATGGATGTGAAAACGACATTTCTGAACGGGGATCTGGATGAGGAAATCTATATGGAACAACCTGAAGGATTCATAGAAAAGGGAAAAGAAAGTTGGGCTTGTAAACTTAAGAAATCCATTTATGGCCTTAAACAAGCTTCCAGACAATGGTATATAAAGTTTCATAATACCATTACTTCCTTCGGATTTAAGGAAAACACTGTTGATCAGTGTATATACCTGAAGATAAGTGGGAGCAAGTTTATTATATTGGTTTTATATGTGGATGATATTTTACTTGCCAGTAGTGATCTTGGTTTATTGCACGAAACCAAGATATTTCTCAACAAGAACTTTAAGATGGTTGATATGAATGAGGCATCCTACGTCATTGGCATTGAGATATTCAGGGATAGATCTCAAGGATTATTATGATTGTCTCAGAAAGGATATATTGATCGTATCTTGGAGAGATTTAATATGCAGCTTTGCTCAACCAATGATGTACCTATTACTAAAGGTGAAAAATTCAGTCAAAACCAGTGCCCAAGAAATGACTTAGAAAAGAATCAAATGAAGAATATTCCTTATGGATGCGCAGTTGGAAGTCTACTATATGCTCAAACCTGTACAAGACCAGATATCAGTTTTGCAGTTGCAATGCTGGGAAGATATCAAAGCAACCCAGGAATGGAACATTGGAAAGCTGCAAAGAAAGTAATGAGATATCTACAAGGGACAAAAGATTATATGCTCACATACAGGAGATCTGATCAGCTTGAAGTAACTGGATATTCAGATGCTGATTTTGCAAATTGCCTCGACAGCAGGAAGTCCACTTCAGGATTTGTATTTATGTTAACTGGTGGGGCAATTTCTTAGAAAAGTGCAAAGCAATCGCTTATTACATCATCAACAATGGAAGCTGAATTTGTGGCATGCTTTGAGGCCATAAATCAAGCTTTATGGCTGCGAAATTTTATCTCAGGACTTGGTGTGGTCGACTCAATTGCCAAGCCGCTGAAGATATTTTGTGATAACACCGCAGTAGTTTTCTTCTCTAAGAATGGCAAGTACTCTAGTGGTTCCAAGCACATTGAGTTAAAGTACTTGGTGGTTAGAGAAAGAGTCCAGAAATAGCAAGTGTCAATTGAGTACTTGAGCACCACTATGATGATTGCTGATCCATTGACAAAAGTCTTACAGTGCAAAATATTCAAAGAACATGTTCTTAGAATGGGGCTTGTGAGCAAGTCATAAAGGATATGATGATGCATGTTTATGTGGATGCTATTATTGACATTTTACTTAATTAAAGTTATTTGTTTCTGCTATCCTGTTTACATTTATGTTTATGAATATTATGGTTGAATGTAATAACAGGATTGTCTTGACAAGACAAATTATAGGGGTCATTATGGATTATGTTAGGAAAGACTAACAATGTTGTGGTACATAGAAGGGAGTATGACATTGATGAAATACAACCGCTATGACTTGCATTGATAGTTGGACTTAATATAGTATTATTGTGATTATTGGATTTATTGGCTTATTTTTAAAACATGGCCATGTATAAAATGCTTTTCAAAATTTCTTGGAATCCAATTAGGTAAAATTATTTTCAAACAAATTTTGTTTTGTTTGTTTTGATTTTGTATCTCTTTTATATCTTATCAATTAATGGACCAAGTGGGAGAATGTTAGAATATGTGGCCCTTTTATAATTGAATAAGATATATAATAGAATAACTAATTGGGTTCCGTTGCGATATTTTAGCCAATATAGACTAAGTCTCTAGGGGTTGAGGGTGTGTTAGTGTGTTAGAGCGTTATAACGTTGACACGTATAGACGCATCTCTCCGTTGAGGAATCCAGTTATTCTCATCGACTCTCTCCCCAAAACCCTCTCCCCAAATCCATCAATCTGTGTGATCCTGTGAAAGGATAGGAAGAGAGGAGAAAGGGTCTACTCCCTACAGTTTCTGCAGCGCGATCGGATTAAAGACGGAGCCTGCAGCAATCTTGGATCACGGTGCTTAGCAGATCAAACAAGATCTCTGAACGGATGGCATCAAAAGGTACGCATCGTATAATTAGATCTATGTATTGATTTCAATCCTGGCATATAGGTTAATTCCACATTATTGACTTAGCATAATTACAGATTTTTATGCTTACAATTGTACCGTAAAAGGGATATGATATATCGATTAGATTTTTTAGTTGATTTATATTGATTAGATTTTCTTTCACCCAATAAAGAAGATTATGATGTACGTAAAATTAAGAACCAACAAAATTTTCTTCTTTCTTTTATCTCTTCTAACACGGAATCAGAGCCTATATTCTAATCTTTCTCAGTTTGGATATTCCTTCTTCACTGCCTAAGAGAGCTACTCTAATCTTTCTCAGTTTGGATATTCCTTCTTCACTGCCTAAGAGAGCTACTGTAGGTTATAGCTAATTTGCGGCCTTCCTCACACGACGATGGTCTTCATCAATCGAGTTCTTTGATCCTTCTGCATCTAGTGTAGATCAACTGTACTAAGCACAGTTAATATCTTGCCTAAGCAACTCACAATAAATTAAGCTTTTTACTTTTCCAACTCAAGCTAGTTTTTCTAAACCATCTTAAGTTTGCTGAAGTGTGTTAAAGATATCGTACCCATAACAGGGATATGATATATCCCTTGATATAGCATAGATTTCCCCTTATTCCTATCAAATAATAGAAATTTGATATCTCTTAATTTCTTAGTTGATTTATATTGATTAGATTTTCTTTTATCCTATAGATAGGATTATGATGTACTTATAATAAAAAAATATAAAGTTTTTATCTTTATTTTTTTCTCTTCTGACACTAGATATTATATAATCTAATTATTATGAAAAAATATCGTTGATATTCTTGTCAGCCCAATGTGGTTCAGACCCATATGTGTAGAATTGTCCGTGGTAAAAATGTCAAGGTCCTAAGGAGGTTGTCCGAATTGCCTTCAAGGTAAAAACACCAAGCTCCTTATGAGATCGTCTAAGGTGCCACTTGTACAAAGATTAGGTCGAAAGAGGTTTCCTGAGCCGATCCCTCTAACGCAGAAGTTAGTAACTCGAAGTAGATGAGTACAGTCACTAATAGTAAAAAATGATCTATTGACTATGTTAAAAATGAGTTTTTATTACTGATAGCGAAAGAATGACATATTATGTAAAATATTCTTCCAGAAGATAACTTTTAATCATCTTAATTTGGCCTTTTGTCCATGTAGGCTACAAGGACAGAGATAGCCTATAACTATCTATCTTGGACCGATGTTTTTATGCAGGTAGACCGATAGGGGGTAGTTTTTATCTTTTTCTTTCAGCCTAGACATCATGTTGAGGACATCATTTGTCCCTCCCGCGAAGGCATACTTTGAGAGCTCTTTGGTAAGGATCTTGAAACACAATATTTTGCTCATCCAACATATTGGTATTACGCTCCCTTAATCACTTCTTTGAGGGGGTGTAGAGTTTTCAACTAATGTACCTTAAACATACCCAAAAACAGGTTAGAGACTCATTCTCCCCGCCTCAAGTTACGAGGTAATGAACGTTTGTTGATTAGTCCACCTCGAGTAGAGGGGGGTCAATGCTCAACCCCTCCACCTTGGTAAGCGAAGGACGTTAGCGCCCGACCCACCTACCTAGAGCAAAAAGAGGGCTTAGAGCCGACCCCTATTTTGTGGTTGGTAGAGGAGGTCAATAACCAACCCACCCACCTCGGATGGAAAAAGGGGTTGATATCTGACTCACCCACCTCCGGGAAAAAGAAGGTTGGTGCTTGACTCTTCCTCTATGGTTGGTAGAGATTGATGCTTGATCCACCTGCCTTGGGCGGGAAAGGGGGTCAACGCCCAACCCACTTGCCTCGGGTGGGATGGGGAATCAACGCCTAACCCTTCCTTCGTGGTTGATGGAGGAGGTCAGTGCTTAACCCACCCATCTCAAGTAAGAAGGGGTCGGTAGCTAACTACTCTACCATGGTCAATGGAGGTAGTCGGCACTCAATTCACCTACCTCGGGCAAAAAAGGGGTAAGCACTTGACCCCTCTACTATGGTCGACAAAGGAGGTTGACTCCCGACACTTTGGGCTAGCCTTGAGGGAGTCAAGTTTTTTCAAGTTACATGTTGAGGTTTCTAGGAAATAGTTGAACTTTCTAGGAAATAGTTCAAGTTGCTACTTACACGAAGACAGAGATCAAGTGAGGTTTTCCGAGTCAATCCCTTCAATGCCCAGGTTAGTAATTTAAGGTAAATAAGTGCAACCGTGAATAATAAAAAGTGACATGTTAAGTATATTAAAAGTAAGTCTTTATACCTAATAACAAATGAACGATATATTCTATATAATATTTTTTTGAGAATGTGACGTTTAATCACCTCTAGTAAATTCAATTTGACTTTTTATCCATATAGACGATAAGAACATAGTTCATAACCGTACGTCTTAGATTGATATCTACATAGACAAACCAATGGGATAATTTTTGTCTCACACATGTTAGATAATGATTAATTAATAATATTTTTTTGACTAATTTAATTATAGTATTCAAAGCATGTAACTAAGTCTAATATGATTATATAATTTTAAGTATTATGTTTACAATTAATAATATATATATATATATATATTAAATTTTAAGCTTTAAGTTAATGCATATTCACTAAGCACTTCATATAATATATAATAAATAATAGATAAAAGTGTGGACAATAATGAGTAATGTGACTCTTAACGTGGATGATCTATACATGTAACACATTAAATGCCCTTAATTTAAAGTCATCATTGATGACTGTTATCCATTTCAGTCATGAAGCTTTGGCTCAAGTCATATCACACATAGAATAGCAAATCTTGAATTAAAAACCTATTTTTATTACTCAAATTATTATAAAACATCAAATACTATCAAATGTTAAAGTATTGCCCATTAGTCATCTTGGCAAAAGATAAATTAAGGTCTTAATAGCAAGATATTTTACATGAGGACTAATGTTTTGAGAGGGGTCTATATCCTCAGAAATAAAGAGGTTAATTTCATGATTTAAATGGATCACTTGCTTCATAAAGAATAATCTCATGGAAACCCTAAAACATGGAATTACGCTTTATAATTTATGAATTTTCATATTATTATTTGAGAGAGATAACTCATCATTATTTTAGTAAAAATCATAATTATTTTATGCAAAAAAATTGTTGGATAGAGTCAAAGGAAATTAAGCCAATGGAGAATAGTCAAAGATTAAACACAAATGGATGTTAGAATTATACATAACTGCTATCAATATGAGAAGTCATTTAAAAAAGGTTTTTGGTAATCTTTCTCCACACCTCAATTTTCATGCAACATAAAAATACTTAAATTCCTCACCAACTTTGGTAGCACCTCCTAATGATATTGCTAACTCTAAAATTACCATCAATTGCCAAAAGAAATAGGAGAAGAGGAAAAGACTAAAATGCCTTTTGACTTCTAAATCATGATAAAGACAATACCGGTCATCATCAAATCCTCATGTACATAGCAAAATTTAAAGAGAATATAACTAAATATAAATTAAATAGTTGAAACTTCCGATGAGAAAAATAACCATCACTTAAACTCTCTCAAGTTTCAACAAAGAAATGACCTACTCTGTAACCTACTCTATACTCTTTGTGATTGCCCTCTATGTTTTTATTCATTGCTGCATAGTTAAGCTCTTCTTTGCAAGATTTTTCTTGTTGCTAATCTTCATTATTATTTGTCTTCCTTATTATTATTGTTAATCAAGCAATACTTTATTAGTTAGCAACTCCACCTTTCTCTAGTTAATTATAGATTACCCTTTAGCTATCTTTACTATTAAAGGTAGTAAAATATGTTCATTTACCTTAATGTTATTAATTTTATAAATTAAATATAAAAATAAAAGATAAAAAGATAATTTTAATATTCTAGTTAATAGTAATGAACGATATCAGTGGTGACGGGCGATGATGCCACTAGGGGCCACAGATGGCTATTACAGATGATGAGAGTAATAAAAAGATGTAAGGATTGTTCTGTATTTATTTACATTGATGTCGTCATATGTAGTTGTCGAATGATCTTTTTGTTGCTCTGCATCTATGTTGACATTGATCCAGTTGCCGAGCGACATTGCTCGATAACTACGTTGCGACGCATATGCAGAGCGGTCCTCACTTCTCGTCGTCGCTTTTCTCATCCACAATAACTACTGACGGCCCTCAATGATGATATCGTCTGCACCACCAATACTGTCAATCATCACTAACTGAAAGATTAAAATTATTTTTTATCTTTTATTTTATATTTTTATTAGTAAAATTTATGACGTTAAGATAAATAAACCTAGATATCATACTTTCGTAATTATATGGATACCAATATAATTTTTTAAAGTACAAAGATCAGATTGGTAAATGTAACTAACTAAATTAGTCCCTTTAAAAATAATTCTTTTACAATGAACTTAACACATTGAGATAAGATAGATATGAACTAAAGAAATAGTCTTATGTGATATACATCTCAGTGGCATTAAGCTAAACAACTTAATGTTTTGGATATATTGGTATCAAATAAATATATAGTCTCCGACCTAAATTAACTAAAGTACAAATTTTGAAGAGAAATGATTTCTAAGACATCAAAATTAAATGAAAAATAATTGGCAATAGAGAAAACTAGGGAAAATACTACTTAGGTTCAAAAATTATTTGATCTGATGTAAAAATGATAACACCCTTAATATTTTTTTCATGAATAAATTTTTATTCAAGTAGTATTTTTTGTCGAATTTAAATATTTTTTCCTGTAGATTATCCATAAATAATTATAAAAATGATTTTTTTAATTAAAAAAATTTAGTGTTTTGTAATGACAATACTATCACAAAACTAGCTACCAGGACCAAGTCGTTGGCCGTTAATTCAGATTTGTCCCATAAAAAGGCCACATGCAATACCATTTACTAAATGACACGTCTAACTGGTTTGTTCATCTGCGACAGCTGTCGCTACTTTGTTTGTTTCCTGTCTTTCTCCATTTTGCAATTCTTGGACACGAACACACCCTAACTTTCTCAGGGGTCGTCAAACCATTGACGAGATCCGATCACCGCCAAGCCGCGCGGGCTGTGCGGCTCATTGAGCGGTGACGGTTCTCATCGGATCACCGCAGCACCGGGGACCCCTCGCCCAAATCTAAATAGAAATGGAGAGATGAATGAAGCAGCGGCAGCAGCAGCAGCAGTCGCAGCAGAGAATCCGATACAATTGTGGAAGAGGTGATCTTGACGCGATTCCTGTAGCGGTTTGAATGATCTGAGATCCGGTTCTTCTGCTTCTCTTTTCTTCCTCGATCTCTACGGAATCCGCACGAAGCCGGTATGCCAAAACTTGTTCCTTTCTTGGGTTTTGCTCGGCCTTCTCTTCTTCTGGTTTGATTTGGAATTGGCTAGATTAGGTCACATCTTGAATTGCTTTCTTCAACTGGTATTTTTGTTCCTTTTATTGCTACTCTGAAGTCTATGACTATTGGAAATCAGGGAGACGTATATAGCTGGGGAAAAAAAAAAAATCCGATTTTAGTGTGATCTTGAGGTTCTTTTCGAAGGCATTGTGTGATTATGCTGGTTTGGTGACTTCATATGCCCTTTTGTCAATCGAGGGAAGCTCTGGAAGTGAGCTTTTGAGGAGCTGGCGCAATCGATCGTTGGATCTTGCCTTGTATGTGCCGAGCGATCAGCGGGAAGACTAGGTTAAAGATGTGCACGTTGATCAAAATAAAATATCTTTTAGGGATTACTTAAATTTACGGGATCACAATGCTTTCTTTTTTTTTGGTTGAAGTTATTAGTCATGTGGGTTGTTCTCCGTTACACCAAAAAAGGAGTCATTTTTCATCCAGAGGTATCAGTAATTAACCACTGATCTGTTGTATTTTTCGCTTTCATGGTACTCTGCACTATGGAAGCTCGTTACATGGGCTCCTTGCCAGGTAAATGCATACTTGCGAAACGTGCTCTGTTGGCTATCACTGGTTCTGCTAGTATTCTTCCTAAAATAATTGATTTTTTTGTTTGCAAATGTATGAGCCATAAAGTTAGTTTTCTAAGTGAAGTTTTGAATCTTACTAATACACAATTATTTCTGTAATTAGGTGCCATGGCCGTGAAAGGGAATGCAGCAGACAATAGGACCAGAAGCTCTGTTTCTATATTCATCATAATTAGTATGTGCTGCTTCTTCTATATTTTGGGAGCATGGCAGAAGAGTGGTTTTGGGAAGGGCGACAGCATTGCCATTGAGATTACTAAGCAAACTGATTGCACCATCTTGCCAAATCTTAGTTTTGAGACTCATCATAGTAGATCAGATATCGGTGATGATATTGGAGCGGAAGTCAGAACATTTGAGCCATGTCATGAGCGTTATAGGGATTATACTCCTTGCCAAGATCAAAATCGAGCAATGTTGTTTCCTAGAGAAAACATGAACTACAGAGAACGGCATTGCCCCCCGGAAGAAGAAAAACTGTACTGTCTTATACCAGCGCCCGAAGGCTATGTTGCCCCCTTTCCATGGCCGAAAAGCCGTGACTTCGTTCCCTATGCAAATGTACCCTACAAAAGTCTTACGGTTGAGAAAGCTGTTCAGAACTGGGTTCAATATGAGGGTAATGTGTTTAGATTCCCTGGTGGAGGAACACAGTTTCCTCAAGGGGCTGATACATATATAGACCAACTTGCATCTGTTATCCCAATTGCTAATGGGACAGTCAGAACTGCATTAGACACTGGTTGTGGGGTATGTAAAGTTTCCTGAAACACATCCTACAAATTATTCCTGACTTTAAGTTGCACATCTGATACATGTTATGATTTGAATGTTTTGAGTATTGTTGGGTCTCGTCAGAGTTGCTAATTACTTTTAGTCCACAAATTTTGTAACTTTCAGGTTGCAAGCTGGGGAGCTTACCTTTTGAAGAGGAATGTGTTGGCCATGTCATTTGCACCAAGGGACTCTCATGAGGCACAGGTGCAATTTGCTCTGGAAAGAGGTGTCCCTGCAATTATTGGTGTCCTTGGAACCATAAAACTGCCATATCCATCTAGATCCTTTGATATGGCTCATTGTTCAAGGTGTTTGATCCCTTGGGGAGCAAATGGTGAGTTCCATAATCAACCTGTTCTTCGTTTCCTCCATCAAACCAGCAAATACCCGATCTTTTCATTATTAATTCTATGCTTTGGGCTCATTCTCACTAATTTGCTTTTTCAGATGGCATGTACATGATGGAGGTAGACCGGGTTCTTAGGCCTGGTGGGTACTGGGTGCTTTCAGGCCCTCCCATAAACTGGAAGAACAACTACAAAGCATGGCAGCGTACAGAGGAGGATCTTGAGGATGAGCAGAAAAAGATTGAAGAAATTGCTGAACTGCTTTGCTGGGAGAAGGTCTCAGAGAAAAGTGAAATTGCCATTTGGAGAAAGAGAATAAACTCTGATTCTTGTGCTGTGAGGCAAGATGAACCCCGTGTCAGAACCTGTGAATCATCATATGCAGATGATGTCTGGTACTACAAACTCCTGTTTTCTACCTAACCAAGTAGTGCACTTAGTGTGATTTTCACTTGTTATTTGCTACCTATAAATTTACCTCAAATAACACATGCTGCATAATCATCTTTGTCCATTTGCATAAAAGTAAAAAATCCTAGTTCAGCAGAATTTACTAAGAGCTCTTCGTGGCAACTATTGCCCCTAAAAGAATCTAATAGTCCATATCTTTTGATGCTAATACCTTAACTCCTTTTCATACTAGTTGATTAGGTGGTCAATGAAATCCAAGCATTCAGATCCACTTTGCTGGTCACAAAAAGCCTTCTTTCTCTGCTTCTAAAGCTGATGATTTGCTCTATCTTTGTTGCTACAAAAAAGAATTTATATGTCTAACAGATATGCATTATTGTAAAATGTGAAATTGAGTGGAGTTTGGTATAGTCTGCAGCTACATGTGTGTCTGATGTTGATCCTTATGCCTTTTTGTCCATATTTTGTATCCAGCCTACAGTGAGTTGTACTAGCCAAGATTATCTTCCTTTTGAACATATTTATACATAAAAGTACCATATATGCGGTTTGGCATGTGAGACGCATATTCTTATTAATGTGGCCTTACCTTGTGGTTTTAGATGAGAACACAATGTAGTGTCATAATTTGTAAACTGGCAGGTTTGTAGCTTCAGTTTCTTTTGCTCATTAACCCATTCAAGGGATACCTTTATTACAGGGATAAATTGTTTTAGATATAAAACTTTAGTTCTTAGTTATTAACTAAGAGATTACTGGGTATCCTGTGGCACTATTTACCATATCTGATACAAAATATTGTGAAAATTAACCATTCAACATGAAATATTCTTGGGCAGTTTTTGTAAAGTTGAAGCAGTTCAACATGGAGCCATCTTGTTCATGATCTTCCTCACTTATTATGTCCCAATATGAACAAACATAAGTTCCTTTTAGGCATCAATGAAGCAGTCTAATGATGTTGGGAAAGTGTAAAGAATTTTACGCACATCATAGTTATCTCAAATTTTCTATATGATAAATCACCATTTTTTTCCTCATAATTCTTATATATTCTTTCCCTTAATAGTTTCCAGTCTTGTTTGAGCTACTGGATGGAGAAGTGGTTCCTGTTTTTCTTCTTGATTTGTGGAGTACAATTAATTAGATGTGTAGCTTTACGAGAGTTTCATAGTCCCAATTCCCCCTTTTGCTTTCTCACTGCGTTTTATCATTCCTTGTTCATACTAGGTACAAGAAGATGGAAGCATGTATTGTGCCTTTTCCTGAGGTTGACAACCCTGAAGAGGTTGCTGGAGGAGAACTAAAGACATTCCCAGACAGACTAAATGACGTGCCTCCTAGAATAGCAAGTGGTTCTGTTCCTGGTTTCTCAGTTGAGTCATATCAGGAAGACAACAGATTATGGAAGAAACATGTCAAAGCTTACAAAAGATTAAATAAGTATATTGACACGGGACGATATCGGAATATAATGGATATGAATGCAGGATTGGGTAGCTTTTCAGCAGCAATTGAGTCACCCAAATTATGGGTGATGAATGTAGTACCCACAATTGCTGATAAGTCTACTTTGGGCGTGATATATGAAAGAGGGCTGATTGGCATATATCATGACTGGTATTCTCATGCTACAAAATTGCAATTTGACTCTTCTTTTATTGTTGAAATTGCTGCATACATTATGCTATATTTTCATCATTTGGCAATCTTTTTCCTTTTTCATTGTTAGTTATTATGTCTTATCCATTGAATTGATTTTTGAGTTATTAGGTTTGACACTTCGGGCTATATGTGATATTAGCTTTTCTTTTGATTGCTACAGAGCCCTCAATGAATTAAGCATTTTCTGATTTTTTTTTTGCTTGATGGTACGATTAATTTGTGAAATAACATTCTTGAGGTTAAGCTGGTATTGTATGCTGAGAGATTGATATTTGAGATTTTGTTTGTCCTAAATATTAAAGCATGTAGAAGTTTAGGGTTTTTCCAAATCAAGTAATGAATATGCAGAAAGAATGTTGTATAACATGTTGGAGAAACATTGCATTCTGGCCTGTATGTTCTTGTTTCCAAACTCATTAAACTCGACTTATAATTAAAACTTGATTTGTTCTATTTCCAGAGCATCTTTACACCATACTATTTTTCTACGATTTCCCTTTTCTTTAATTCCTTTACTGTCATGATCTGTCACAAAACTTGTGCAGGACTCTGTCTTACTGACAGAATTTTCTATCAACCATAGGCCGGTTTGATCAGGTTATCTAAATTTATTAACTTGGAGGCAAGAGCTCTTGCAAAGTTTGAAGAAACTGGAACTTTGAGAATTTATGTAGGATTTTTTTCTCTTATTTTTTTTCATATACTCTCTGTAGCTCGGCATAGGAAGTGAAATAGAATTTTGTTTTAATTGAGAGCAACTTTGTCATGTTGGATGTGAATTTTATCACATCCTCATACTTTATCAAAATATATGAATTATGTAAACTAATTATACAAAAACTCATTACCGGATTAGACTGCTGCAGTCTTATATGCCACTCTGCAGTTTTCCAGTATTGTTTCCTACTAACGAGTTTTGTTATCACTTTGATGTAGGTGTGAAGGTTTCTCAACTTACCCAAGGACATATGACCTTATCCATGCCAATGCTGTCTTTAGCTTGTACAACAAGAAGTAAGTTCGATAAGGCTGTTTTCTTCACAAATATGATTATACTGACCCATGTCCGAGTATTTATACCTTGGAATAATTCTTTGCAAAAACTTGTCAACTTTAAACCCCTCATTCTTATGAAAATGAAGTAGGTGCAAGATGGAAGATATTCTTTTAGAAATGGATCGAATTTTAAGGCCTGAAGGTGCAGTGATATTCCGCGATCAAGTAGATATCTTGATGAAGGTGAAGAGGATGGTCACTGGAATGAGATGGAACACCAAGATGGTAGATCATGAGGATGGCCCTCTTTTGCAGGAAAAGGTTTTGGTTGCTGTTAAGCAGTACTGGGCAGGTGGCCACACTAATGAAACAGTCGAAGTGTGAATCTGATCCAGTAATCACCACCATAAATCGGATGTTATCCCTATACTAGTTGATCATGGAACCAGTTAGAGAGAGGCTATCAGCTGACAACAGCTTGGAGATTCGGACAACATTCTTCGGCCGGAAATATTTTACCGTGTTTTTGGTGCTGCATAGCGATTGTCGTATCAGTTAATTTTGCTTCCTTCTCTTCCTCCCTGCCTTTTGTAGTCTATGTCCTCGCTTGCTAATTTGACTCTTTTTATGAGATGATCTGAAACCATTGAGGTACCTGTGAAATCCAATGCATTCTTTTCATCTGGATTATCCAAACGACAATGTCTGACTGCTCAGCACCACCAAGAATGTGCATAGTTGCCATCTCCATCTTGCTTTAGAACTCTTGGTTAACTGGTGTGAGAAGGGCTTCTTATATTGCACATTATGTGTAAATTGAGATGTTGCACTTAGAATCTTATATATGAAACTTACCCTTTTTTTTGTCTTTTTTTTTGAAATAAATGAAGATTGATTTCAGATATCAAAGGTTACATGAGCTGGTAAAGGATTTATAGAAGAGACTTCTGCTCACATCCCTTGAAGCTAGAGAGATTTAATCAATGCATGCTTTGTACATGCCTTTATGCATACAAAAGAAGCAAGTGGAATGCATCTAGAAGTTGTTGATGGTAGTGAACATACACTAAGAACAGCACAAGTAAAACTCCCTTACCAAACAACTCTTACAAACTATGCACCTGCAAGTAAATTAGCACGGCATGACACTGTTTA
Source organism: Musa acuminata AAA Group (assembly GCF_036884655.1). Classification (NCBI taxonomy): domain Eukaryota; kingdom Viridiplantae; phylum Streptophyta; class Magnoliopsida; order Zingiberales; family Musaceae; genus Musa; species Musa acuminata. The sequence continues at coordinate 31,106,976 of NC_088351.1, read as the reverse complement.
TGCGCAAAAAAGGAGCAGATGGAGCACAAACTCCTCCAATAAGATTACTATCATGCAGAAAACTCACCAAAATTAACTCCTCCGAATTCATCTGTAGATAAAATTAGGATGGAATGGCACACAAGTTGTAACCTTCAGATGTAAAAGATTGTATGGCAACACATCTAACAACAAACCTTGATCAAGAAAGATAAGATTCTTTGTCGATGTCACATTTTGCTTAAATCAATTCTCTCTAACAGCCAACATTTATTTCACACACACATTCCAAGTATTGCTACTTTCTTACCACAGCCTGTTCCTGGTGGCTTTACAAGTAGTCCCACCCTCTCAATCCTCAACACATTGGGATTGTAAAGCCAAATACTCATTACTGGAACAAGAACTTTAGAAAGACAGCATGTGGAGACCATTTTATCACTCCACATATGACCATGCACCACTTCTTCTAATCGACAAAAAAAAAGAAGGAAAAGTCTCGTACAGCAATTGGTATGACATGCAACTCATTGCTATTTCTCAAAAACAGAAATTAGTTGTACATTGGCCCATCTATGTGTACAGAGTAAAAATTATGGAAGGATATCTAATTGGCCACTATAACTCTTATCTAAGAGAACAGCAAGTACATCAAACAAAATATACTTGAGAAGTTTTACCAAATCTACTCCAAAAACAATTGACGCTTTTTATGCTTCAAAGATTACTGCCACCTGGAAAAGAATAACTCACACGAGTTGTCATCTTATAAGAAAATAAGGATCAAAACCATCCTTCGATAAAAAGTGTCCTTGGTGTTGTTGGGTATGCAATGCTCCAAGCATATTTTCATGTGATTGTATCACCAAATTATACAAGTCAGAAATTAAAGGATTCCTAAGAAAAGGTTTGATTATCCCTTCAAGTTGAGTGAACTCTGACAAGTAAAGCTTATGACTATCTGTTGAACATGAATTGAGCACTCCATATGGCTGCTGTGAGAGTGCATAGAGGCCAAGAAGATTTGTATACAAAGATACAAAAGCATCCTTGTGATTACCTATGCCTCCAATCCAGTCTGTTATCCCCTCATTTTCAAGACAGCTGTTAACAAATGATATCAACAGCTGTAGAAATCTTAATCTCCAAATCGATGAGAACTTTTGGATGCTGCTCTCACTGAGGACTTCAGGACGAACTTGAACCTCACTAGATTTTGGAACTGAGAGATTCTCTAAATGCAAACAACAGAACTGACATATCAAAAGCTTTTCTTCATGGTGGTTATCAATTTCCTTGTCAAATATCCGTCTAACTAGATCTCCCTGGGAACTCACAGAACTGGCTGTGCTCAAGACCAAGTTTGCTAGGTAATTCAGGTATCCCAGCCAATGGCCAAATAATGAAGAGAGGAAATCAATGCTCAACTCGATTACTCTATCCACTTGAGTAGGTGCAGCATCTGTGTAAGAGCCGTTTGTTGCTTTGGAACTAATGCAAGTCTGGACATCCTTAGCAAGCCTTTGCCTAAGCCCATTATCCTCATCCTCCAAAAGCTGGATACATGTGAACCATAAATCTAGTATCTTGCAAGCATAAAAGTTAATGACTTCAGGCATCTCAGACTGGAAAATTTTCTTCTCAATGTCGATAATGGAGGTTTCTTCAAATGTGAAATGGCTGTTAGACACGACTGAAGTAACTGACATGGCCTCTGCAAGCATTCCTGAAGCTATTATGGCTTCTGCAGCTGCCTTCCGCATGTTCACAGGCTCAGATGGTGCACTATGACGGTTAACTAGGCAAACAAAATAGTCAATGCTTCTAAGGGCTCTGGCCCACCACTCAGATTGATTGATTTTGCTAGAACCAACAGCAGTCTCTTCCATTACCTCATGCTGATCAATGAATGTAATCAAACCCAAAAACTGCTTTATGCATAAACCCATGCAGCACAGAGTAATTTCTCGAGTCTTTGAACGCTTCACTGAACTGTATAAATGGATCAACCTGTCCCAGAAATGGAAATAAAAATCACAATCCTCAGTGATACTGCATTTCAAACCGGTTGGTTTCTCAAGTTGCAGAAGATTCCAGTTAAAAAATATCTTCAGTACATAATAGATGCATTTTGGGTTCTCTTCCATAGGCAACAACTTAATCAGCATCGAGTGCAGATTGGACTTGGCCCATGTATAAATAACTCCACTCTTGGGGCTAGGCATAAGAGACATGACTAGCTCAAGAAGCTTTTTCAGCGTCACAAGTCTAACTTCATAAGTAGGATCAAGAACGCAGGACATTATCTTCTGCTGAAGTTCAGACACAGATGTCTCGGTTTCAAGCACCTCTTGAATAATTGAACTGGTTGCAGAAACATTCCATAGCTCGATGAGCTCCTCTGAAACTACATGTTTTCTTCCCAACAGGCAACTAAAATAGGATGCAGTTGCCTGCTTGCGGAGTTCAACAATAGTTGGATCATACCATGTCAACCAAGAAGACTTTCCTGCATCGAGGCATCCTGAGGCTAATTGAAGCAACAAAGATCTGATAGTTGTGGTATGTTGACTTGTGTATGTTCTTGTGATATCAAGCATAAGATCTAAAACACGTATGTATGAGCTATTCAAAATAGGACAAGGGCATGACTGGGTGCTGCCAATCCAATAACATTTGGATAGCACCTGGAACAGTTCACCAAGAATCTGTTCTTTCTTGGATACATCAGTCAAGTCTCTGCAGTTGTTATCAAGAAGAGAAAATAACTGCAGTAAAAGTCCATGTATTGAGTTGAAAGATGCAGCACGGTTAGCTACACTTCCAAGTCCATTGCACATTTTGGCTGACCCAGGAAGATCATAAGTAAGTGATAGTGGCATTGACATCTGATGTCTTCCATGAGGTAAACCATGAGCAACCTCACAAATGACATTCTGCAGTTTCTCATTAGATACCAGGCCAGTTAAAGCCCTCGATGCAAGAATACGGACTCGGAGATTACTCTGAGTTGCACATTTCTGGATAAAAGGCATAAATAGGGAGGGGTCTAAAGCATCATCAGTTGCACTGCTAATAACAGAAGGTTTTAGCCTGCTTAAGAGAATAAGAATTGGGCACAAGCTTGGATGAATGACTTTTGCAATGTTTGATTCCATGTGCCTGGAGCACCCATCACCAAGCATTTCGGTGGCAATCTTTAATTCACTGAGAAGGAAAGCATGCAATGCTGGGTACCTACAGGAGATGAAGAATGATCAGTAAACTATCATATTGTGCTGAAAAGCATGTCATGTCCCATAAAAGAATCAAGTTATTGGATTGTCATAGTGATTATATCATATAATAATTTTCAAAATATCAAATTCAGGAAAATTGTACAAGACAACAAGATAGGATGGTTATACAGATTCCTTCTGCAATTTAGCTCAATTAGCATCAACGGGGATGCAAGACAACCATAAAGATGTACCAAAAATGCTTGGTTAGATAACCTGATTCATCTAAATTAACCAACTAGATGTCATGTACAAGCAACAAAGCAGCAAGCTAAAAATTATACAGAACAAATTAAAGCAGCAACCTAAAGTGCAGTGATAACTCATCAAATAGCCTAAATCAAAGCAAATAGTCAAGAATTATTATGTATAGACAGCCAAAAATGCAAATAAACCAAATGAAATCAATTTTTTCATTCAACTTCTTGGATTGGTTTTGATGACTCATGAGATTCAAATAAGATTCATATGATAATGTGAATGTTTGATGGGCTTCCAGAAGTGAATGTGATTGTTGTCATGGAGATGATAGCGAGCATTATGTTTCAGATATGAGGATTAGTTTATATGTTCTGCTAAGGAGAAAGACTAAATGGTTGCCTGATGAGGACGATGCAGGCTGAAGGTTGGTGAGTCTTATTTAGGCCAGTTAGGCTTGCAGTTAAGATAACCTGATACTACTTCCTATAATATCCACCATAGATTTGATGTTTACTCCCATGTGTTCTCTTCATGTTGCTAAAACATACTTCTGAACCTTTTTTTTCATTATTCTTAGTGAAGTCACTGGGGCACCCGGGCGCTCGCCTAGGTGCCCAAGCAAAGCGAAGCGAGGCAAGGCCCGAGCGCTTGCCTATTGGGCTGGACAGGTGAGTTGACTCAGGCGTGGCCCAAGCGCTCCCCTGGGCCCAGGCGTTACGTGGGCCGAGCACTCGCCTAGTTCAACTTAGGTCGAGTTCGAGTCAAACCAAAATACTCATTTGGTTTGATTGAACCAGGAATCTACTGCAGAAATCCACCCACAAGTGCCTTAGTGCAGACACCCGTGAGTGCCCTAATGCAAAATTCCTTTCCCCCACTGCGTTTCTCATGACAACGAAGTTCCTCCCAGCGGCAAACAACGATAGCAGCGAGGGGAAGTTCTCCTCCTCCCTCCTACCTCTGCCTCGTTCACCATAGCCCTCCTAAGTTCACCACTGCAGCTCTCCTACAATCACCGCAGCCCTCCTATGTTCACCGCAGCCCCCCCATCTCCCCACCTCTTCCCCAATCGCTCTTCTCTCTTCCCTCTTACCCCTCTTTTTCTCTTCCTCGTTCACCGCTGCCCTCCTACCATCCTACGTTCTTCGCTCTTCCCTCTGTGCCAAATTTAGAAACACATCAAAGAGAAAAGAATAACTCGATGGTCTCAGCTTCACTAAACAAAAATTTCAAGCCACAACTTCTACAAGCAATTTATGTTCACTACTGGAAGACAGAATAATAATATTTCTTTTGATAAGAATCATCAATGAAATATCGAAAATTTATGTTCACTACAAGTATGAAATACTTTCACCAAGAGATATGCATCTTTGATTACTAGCTGAAAATATAATCAACAGATATTTGGTTGAAATGACAAAATGAACAGTTCTCCAAGTAACAACCAAGTTCATATCCATTTCCAGAGGCATATGATGCTAAATTTTTTAAAATCTGCAGAAGGATTATGTGAGGCCTATAGCCTTTAAGTTCTTAACATAAGAATAGACTACTAAATGTTATGCATCACAACAAAGCCATCTAAAAGGCAAGTATTCTCTAACTATAACTTATCAACACTAACTGATTCCAAAACTAATAAGGTCCTTAAAGTTAACCTAACAAACATTAAGTTGAACCCACACAAAATATTCATTCAATCTTGAGAAATTATGTATATGATCAAGGCTCTCAAAAATACTTTCTGACACAATTGACAAATTATGTAGACGTAGCTACAGAAAAGATATCTGCAATGTATCCAGCATTTGCCACAATTATCAACATATTATTTTATTTTCTTTCTTAAATAATAAAACACTCAAGAAAAAAGAAATCACTATCATGAATAAAATCAGGAGCAACAAGATAGTCATCAGTAACAACAGAGAGCAACGGCTGTATCATTAAACAATTACTACCTACAACACATTATTTACTAATGCTTAAAGAACACAAACACACTGATGAATAACTCTACAAGTTTGATAACAATCTTGAATTATGCCAAGACATTCTGCATCTCAACATGCAAACTAGTTAAAATTTTAAAATCATGTCAAACAACAACACTGTCATGATTCTCCAGGTCTAATGCTACATAATCTGAGATTGTAGATACTTTACCTATGGAAGAACTCAAGCCCAGTCAATGCCCTACGTGATGCTTCACGTTTCTGTATGTTGAAAAATCCAATCATACGACGAACCAGGGTGGTGTATGCAAGACAAGCGCTGTTTCTTACCTCCCAATAAGGAGATGAGAAAGAGCGTACAGAAACAATCGTAGCCTCAGCACAAAAGCCTGATGTATCTGTAGCTAAATTTGTGTCATTGAAAGCAGCTCTTAGTACATTAAATGCATGCACTGTGGGAACCACACCCTCATCTCGGATCTTGGAGTTCCTTGCATTTGCAAGTAGAGTTGTTGAATCTTCCAATCCTGCATCAGTGATCTCAGACCCTACAGGTCCCTCCTTGGAGATTATCTCTGTCTGGCTGAAACCAACTTCAGAGCCATTAGACAATGATTTGTTAGCAACACCTATCAGCCATCGTAATGCTCTAGGAAGTAGCTTCTTTGGTGTTCCTTCTGGCTCTGAAAGGAAAAGAGCGATGAAAGCCGCAGGAATTCCTGCACTCCTCCTTAGTAAATCATCCACTGTTTGGCCCTTTACAGTGGTCCTCTCCATTAGTTGTTCCATCCAACGTTCAGTCATTTTGACAAGCCTAGGAAGAAAAAAAAATCCTTAATGTTGGAAAGCATATTCATTAATGTTAAGCAGCATGTTAAACTTAAGTAGTCATAAAAAACAGAAATATATAAATTTAGTTAGCACCTCAAACCATATTGCAACACTATCTTGCTTTAATAGAAAAAAGATGTCTGACTATGACATTTTATATATGGCAATAACATAAGAAAACCTACATATTTTCTGAGAAAATGAGAAGAACTAACAACACTGATCATAAGTAGTCGAAGTATACCTTGGATCATTTGAGCAAAGGAGGCGGTTGCAAAGAGCAGTAAAGCCAGCCCTCGTCTTATCAATTGCACCATTATGCTTCATTTTCAGAAGAACTTGCAAAAAATGGTTCCCAATGGTCTCCAATTGAACCAGATCAAGCACTCCATCAGTCAAGGCTAACATCTCAATTTCCTCGGAGCTTCTAGGGGCAACACCATGATTTATCGAATCTGAAAGCGTGCAGCTAGGCAATGGAATTTTTCTAATTACAGTCCCTAAAAGAAGACTGACCTGGAAAAGCAAACAGCACACCTTTGCTAAACAAATAGCAAAATGAATAAATATAGCTCTGCGACTGCACATGTAAGTATCATGTATAGAATGATCCATTTAGCTTGACATATGTGACGTTCCAATTAGTCCCATATCAAAAGAGATGTTGGGTTCCATTGGTTTATAACACTTGATGGTTCTCCTACTTGAACATTAAAGGCCGTGTGGCTAAATGCTCATTTCATCCATATTGCCGATCAAGTGGGCCTATCAGGCAGTGACAATTGACACCAAGACAACTCACCACTCCATGTAGGCTGATACATGCGGAGATTGGAGTTATCTCGTGTACAGTTAGATGGGAGCTTCCTCAAGTTGGGCCCTCATCCACAAACCCAGTGTTAAATTCTCAGTTGTAGGTGTTATCATTATGAATATGTTATGCCTTCGAGTCTGAGGGACTATGATGCCCCAATTAGTCACACATCATAAGGCAATGTTGAGTTCAGTCAGTATATAAGGTTTGATGGTTCTAGTCCTACTACCAGTAACTTGGACCAAAAACATTTTGGGGCATATGATCAAATGCTCATTTCATCCAAGTTGTCAGGCTAGTGCAACTGCTGGTCCAGATCGTGACAATATACCAACTAAACTATGATTTTAAAAATTGTTGGCTTGTTCTAAGTGGCACAATGCTTCTTGTAGGTGAATGAAAATCAGCTAGGATCCCTGTAACTAAATTAACAAGAAATCAAAATCAATTCAAAGGCAAACCATAAGGAAAAAGCTATGGAAAGGGGTGAAAAAAAGCTTTTGTTACAAACTGGGAATCGCAGGTGTCTTACCTCTTTCATAGCAAGCCAACAGCCAACCATAACAACTTGATCTGCTGATTTTGTAACATCCTCATATGCCAAAATTTTGTCCCCTGGATCTGATACTGTATCAGGCTGATCCACATCAAATGATAGATCTGGAAGAAAAACAGAATCATCAATTACATCATCTACATCATAAGGCATAGACCACGCATCTGCAGAAACCACCCAAAGAGCCAAAGAAGTTATTCGCATAATTAGGTCAAGAAGCTTCTCCATTAAAGTCCTGACATCAGAAATACTTGATTGAACCCCCACAGAATTCCAATCCAACTCCTCAAATGTGTATCGAAGTGTGAGCAAAACTCCATGAACAGAGCTCTTCCTACATGCTTCAGAGAGATCTTTTTCACCTTCTTCTATGACAGCACACAGCCATTCAATGAGTGATGACAAGTATTTAATGATGGGATCTCCCGACTTAAGAATGCCTAGATCTCCATTTATTTTCTTCAGTTGAGAAGTGAGGCAATTAGCTCTCTCAGAGACTCCAAGTTCCCAGCCAAGCCCCAAAACGTATTTCTTAAAAATGAGTCGAAAAGTCAATGCACCAGCATCACTTTCTCTAACACGTGGACTACAGACAAGCTTTTTCGCCCACTTGATCAGAATATTCACTGAATCAATAGATGAAATTCCAGGAAGGGGTGTTGGAAAACATAAAAGAATGCGGAAGGAATTTATTCTTAGTCTATCCCAACTATCAATTACAGAACCTACAAGTGCAAGTGTCACATCTGGTGATGTAATGGCTTTACTGTATGGATAGAGATGTTGAGTTCCTTGAGGCATAACTATAGGCCAGACATCAATCATCACCAAAATAAGTTCCATGGCCATTGTTTTCCTTTCGTATGGAGCTGATGGATAACATGAGTGAAAAAGAAAGCAACTTAGCCACTGCATAAATTGGAAAAGGTCCTCTGCTCTACGGATCACAATATCTCTAGTAGAGTCATGAGTAGCATTTCCATCACCATTGAAGGATGTATCAGGCTGCCAAAAACCTTGCTTGACCTGCCTCTCCAATGCTGTTCGGACTCTAGTGAAAAATTTCCTGAATAGGCTTGTCCATTTCATCTGAAAAGCTGTCGAGCTACATCGCATATTCAGTGGCACAGCAACTCTCATCAAGCTGAGCTCAAAGGTTGATGGTAGGCTAGATGTCTTGGGGTTTAAGAAGAGTGACTCGGCAGCATCTATTCGCAGACTATCATCAGCATGTTTTAGTGCTAAAGTGAACCATACAGATGGAATTCTAACATTAATTCCTTTTACGCATACAACTGCAACATGATCAGAACTATTATTTAGTGCAAGGTCATGTTCCAAATCAATATCCCCCTCAATAAGCGCAGGTGTACGTGACACCTTGAGCAAAGAAACTAATGCAGCTACACATTGCTCAATCTTTAGATCAGCGATGACATTTTCTCTTATGTTAGATCCAACAGAGATAAAGGCAAGCATTGGGAATATGCTATCCATATCAACCTCGAGAACCACTGGAAGAGCATAAGTATTTAAGTTTGATCGGAGCTTCGAATGACCAGATACAAGTCCATACAATATAGGTGGCAAGCAGAGATCCCTGAACACATCATAGCCTCTCTCTATACCACCATGGCTCCAACATTCGTCACGCAAGCATTCAAGGAAGCATTTCAAGAATGAAGTGGCAGCACAGCAAACATCATCATCTATATAGGCATAAGCAGTCTCAAAAAGGAGGTCATGATTCAAATCTAAAAGTGTCTTCGCACCCAAGCGTTTGGTGAGAGCAGCTAAGGGGACATATCTACCTTTACAACGAGGCCCTAAGTGAAGGAGATCCCTAGCAATCTTGTACAGGAATAGGTTATTCCTATCGCTACCTTCAAATGGTGGGACAGATGACTCAATATCCAAGAGGAGATCAAAGACAAGATGAACTTGCTTGACTGTCTGACTTAACGGGTCTTCAAGATTATTCCATATGATCTTGAGTACACGGTTCATTGTACCTTCAGAAAGAGGGATGTAATCTCCAGAAAAATCAGTCAGATCAGCCAATATGGAGGTTTTTATTTGTTGCAAACAAATCTGCGTCACTGTAAGGGCATGAAAATTGAAATGGCTATCCATGGGGTTCTCGCAGTACTTGCAGAGCTCAGGAAGTATTCCATTGTACAATATGGTCCGGAATGAACCATTACTCGACTCAGCAAGACGCATGTTGAGTGTAGTCCTGGGAACAACTGTCAATATTCCTCTAAGCAAACAAAGCCTACTCAAAACTGAGAATTCCTGGATACTTGCATACCAATCTCCATCAGGGAATAGCTCCTTTACATCCACATATCCAGCATCTGTACTATGACCAAAGAAACATCTTGAAATAAAAGAAGAGATCTCTCTGGGACTCATAAAAGCCTGAATTGCTGCACAGAAGCTCACACCTGCAGCCACCAAACAGTCCCGAGAAAAAGCTGATGACTTGAGAATACTTAAAATAGTTCCTATGACACTCTTAAAAATAACAGAAGCCTCCTCTGAACCCACAAATTTGGTAGGGTACCGCTGAAGCAAGTAGTATAAGCATGACATTGCCTCCTGGCATTGCTCCATCACTACTGGCGAGGGGCGGGACCCATGTTCTACATCCAAAACCACACTCCCCAATCCAGAAACGACATCCATGGCCACCAGACAAGAACATTTCTCCACAATTTCATTCAAAAATCCTAACTTGGGGTAGCTTATCAAAGATAGCATAGCTCGGGATACCAAGAGCCGTTTTCTTCCCTTCTTACCCGTATCACCATACTCCTCACAGAGAGACAATAAACAGCCACTGATCACAGATGCAAACTTCTGGCTCTTCACCAGTGCAGAAATCAGTGTCCGATGAAGAGGCAGTGAATTCTCAAGGAAGAGGATCTCAAGGTAAAGCCGAGTGGCGGCAGAGACAATGTCATCGGCAATTCCAGTGGAGGCAAGTAACCGAGAAAATGCTGAAGCGAGATCCTTGACAGCTTCAACCTGGGAGTAGATGGAGCTCAAGGAGACCAAACGATTCAACTGTGCAAAGAAATCGGAGGAGGACACTTCCGAGGGCACAAGTTTCAGAGCTTCCACGAAGGGTTTGGGAAAGACGACCGAACTGTAGGTGTATCGGTGCCGGTGCTGCAAAGCACGCCATTTTGCAGACATCTTCGACCTTCCGTAAAATCTAGATGCTGAAATCCGTGGTAAAATTGCAGCTTTGCGACTACCCTCGAGAGAAGATTGATCTAACAGGAATTATACTAAAAAGCTTCGTGAAACGGAGCGATAAATCTTGCAATTTCACCTCCGGCTCCGTTCTTTACCGAATCTTTTCCCCTTCACGTCAAACCATGGCTTTTGGAACTGTACCGGGCAACAACCTGGCCAAGACTCGGTCACTGGTCGGACTGCATATTTAGTTAAGAAATACTAGTAAAACGCTAAGAAAATAAGAGACAAGTTTTTCGATTACTGAATGTTCAAACAATGCCAAGAAAAAAAATGGGAGAAAATGGGAGAAAGAGACTACAAATCAAGAAATGCACCTCAATCACTTACGATCTCTAAGGGTTTTCCTTCTCCTGTCTCAACGGTGACCCCCAGTGAGGGGGCAAAGGGAGGGGAAGAAGGCGGCGGTGTGCGCCGCAAGGCCGCTGGCAGGCAGAGCAGGCGGCGGCGAGAGAGGGACGTCGGCCGCAAGGCAGGGAACAGAGACGCGAGGGCACCCATTTCCTCTCCTTCAACCTTTACAAGCTTAACTGACATAAACACCCTCAACATTAGGGAAAAGAAATCACAAGAACGAGGGCTTTTCAGTCATTTGGTGCCTTGTGTCAAAGATCGGTTCCGGTCGTTTATGTTCGTTTCCACTTGGTTCGCTTCGGTTCGGCTTGCGGAAGTTTTGGGTCACCAAGGCCGGTTCGATCCGGTTCGGACTTGAATGTGCTACGAACCTCTTCCCTCCCACGAAGAGGCTTTACTGATGTGTGATTATTTTGCTTGAAACTGAGGCACCAAAATTAAAGTAGCAAAAAAAAGAAAATTTAATGTAAATATGTTCTTCCTCTTACAATGTTGCAGAAACCAATTCACCTCAAAAGGGAATAGCTTGTCTACTTACGTGCATCTCAATGCTTTAAGGATAATTTTTGGTGTAGAAGACAACAAAAATTTGGAATAACTCCTCTGAATTTTGAATGATCCTACATCTGCAGTCTTCTAAGAATCACAAGTGAAGGTGATAAAAATGCAAGATCAGCAACTTCAAGTGAGATAGGCTAGTTTATGACATTAGATCACTGAATAATTTACTCTAACATAATTCTATGTTAAGTTTATGATGAAATGATCTGCTTTGAGGTTTTCAGATAATCATTGGATTTGATTTGAATGATTTTTTGTGGCTTCCCATAGCCTATCTGTTTGTGCATTCAAAGGTAGAGGAGGCATTTCACATGGTGTACCAGCCAATTTAATTCTGTGCTATCCACATATAATTAAATCAAAGGCTCCACTTTCAGCTTTCTAGTTTTTTTTTTTTTTTTGCATGGTGATTGTGAAAGAAATTAAGGAATTAGATAGCAATTTTTTTCACCATTAAGTTTTCTCCCAGATCAACAAGATATTGACAAGACTTGGTTTGTAGAAAAATGAAGCAATCTCCACTCTCTTCTTTTGATCACCTGATTCTTGATTTTGTTACCTTAATGTGCATTCTCTCTGCTGCCAAAGTGTTAAGTACTCCTGACATTTACATTCAGCTTGCACCAGGCCCAGGTAAAGCTTACATCTTCACTGTCACAGTGTCACTGGTGCACCATTGTTGTGAAATGTATACAGTTACCTGGATTGGGAAATTCCTTGTAGAGTTGCAGCTAAAGGTAATGGAATTCTCAGCAGCAGAAAATACACATGAAGTTATTGGCACATTGCCATAGGACCAGCAGAGCTTGCTTCCAGAACTTGGTGAGTGAAAATACTGATTGCCAGACTGATTGTTCACATTGCCTTGTTAGAAGATTTGTCAGCAGTGAAATCTTGCATTTAGCAGTATCATCTGCAGTAGAACCTGAGTAGTAGTACTGAGAATAGAACCCCCCATGTAAAATATCACTAGTGGCAGCATCATTGATGGTAGTCGCAGAAGCAATTTTATCAGAAGAACCATCTTCAATACTCTGAAGCAAGTTTATTTTTCAGGCTCATCACCAGGGAACTGCTCCCCCAAAGCAAAACCTACAACATTTTCTGCCCTCCATACTTGCTTTTGCCCATTTTTGTTCCCACAATTAGATTCAGAATGGCCAAAGACATTGCATCTCAGAGTCAATTCACAGTGAATCTGTTTGATATCTGGAACCATCAGTACCTACCAGTATAACAAAGGATAAGACTCATCAGTATAGAATATGGTTTCCCAATTGAACTTGGTCCTTTGCTTAAATTTGCCTGTCACCCGAGATGGAGTTTGTGACAACAAAGCTGCAGCCATACTGGTGTAGATAATCCATCACATTTATACTGCTCTGCATCTGTAAACCAAGCTTGGAGTACTACTGGTCCTCCACCTTAACTTCTACATGGGAAAATAAGAATCTTAGAGTTGAGACTGGAAACTTTAATTTCACTATCCTTTTACCTGTCGGTTTATAATATATCAGTCTCAGCTACCTGTTTTTTGAAAGGAGATATGATAAGCCAAAATTGTGTAGATAAAGCATCACTCTTGGTTTAAAAAGGGGCTCAGTATATGAAGAAATGTGAAACTACTATAGTAGTATCTATCCTGTCACTGTTTTGTGAGAACAAAATAGCACTCAACACTGTTGTGGCTTCTGAGAATAAAGACACTTTGAGTGACAAAATACAATACTTTAATCACACAAATCAGCAAACAAACTAGTCAGATAACCAACAATAAGTGATGGAAGCTCCCACTGAGAGCAATATCAAGCTTCTCCACCTTGATATGGCACAAGTACACCTGTCACCTGTGAACACAAAAAAAAGGAAACAGCATACAACAGCATGACTGCTTTAAGGGAAGAAAGAATCTAGGATAAATTAGAATTCAAAATTTTAGAAACACTGGAAGAACAAAATAGAGCAATAATATACAGTAGCAACATCAGAAAATGCATTCATGGGGATACATGAGCAGCAGCTTGCGTACCGATTAATAGAGTAAAGCTTCCATCCACAGGAAACATCATGTGACATTCAAGCAAGATATCGATAGAATTTCCTGTCTGCTTTATCTCTTTCTAGAATCTCCAGATCAATGAAAGACTCGATACGCTTTTCTGTGACAACTGGGTTTGGCAGGAAGCGAGATTGCAATTGTGATGTGACCTCAGTTACAATGGTGTTATGATCTAATACCCTTCTGGATCTCATAATTCTCACTATCACAGCTTCAATCTGTGGTTTTCTGTCTTCTTCCATTCTTTGGCGAGTCTCCTGCTTCTCTGGTTCTGACTCCTTTTGTGCTGCCACGGTGCCTATCTTCACCTTGATGAACTTGCTCGTAAATTTGTCATTGAAGTAGAAAGCATCATCCTCGGCTATGTCCTTGCTCATTGGCTCCTTGCTCAGGACATTTTCACCTTTGACACAAGCAAGCGACTGAAGACAATGCTTCAGATCTGAAGCTGGGATTTGTGTAGCCTGTTCTATTTCTCTGTAAGTCAACCCATCTGCAGAATCGAACAACATAAGAATACACATTTGGTAAGTCGAAATATTCAATTTGTGTTTATAAAACACCTGAAATGCTCTCATCGTTCTTGTTATGACACAAGTACACCGGTCACCCTCAGACTTGAACCTGAAATGCTCTCATCGTTCTTGACATCATTCTTAAACTTCAAAATGTATTCTTTGCTCTAACCATCAATTGAAGATAACCATTTACAAGGACACATTTAAGTTTATAAGATAAATACAAAGATCATTGACTTCAAAACTATATACATGTAATTTCATCTTTTTGCTCTTAAAATTTGACATAGGTTTCTCCCATTATAAGGAGGAGATATGACTTGTGGAATCTGGGAAGATAGAGATAACGAAAAAAAGGTGAGAGTGACGATGGATCTAACGAAGATAGAGATAAAAATAGTTTTTTAATAATTAAGAGACTTCTAAGAAAATTATTAAAATTTAAGACACTATGTTAAAATTTGTCAAAGACAGAGACATATCTTGAAAATTCACCATGTTTCTTCTCCATGTCCCTAAGAAAACGCCCCTCGTGGACAGGAATTGGGGTTCCCACTTGAATCTGAAGCCTCCGCGTGCCGGTCACGCGTCCGCCAGCAGCGTCACACGCTCCCCTCCGTTTCCTTCTCGCGCTCAACGTCATATCACACCTCTACTAATCCACTCAACTCGGCTAAGCCAGCAATTATTGGAAGATTCTGTGGGGCCCGATGGAGATTCACCACAAAGCCATCACCGCTTTATTAGGTAAATCAATGTGTACGAAGGTTTGAGATTAACGTGCACCCTCGGGTTCTTCCTGGCTTAAATAAAAACACTTTTCTTACTCATTTATTTGGCACTTGATATATACCTTACATGTGACTGGGAACAATGACCGACCCGATGTACCGCTTCTGCGGGCTCCCTATGTTTAGGCAGGTAGGTTGTCGCGTAAGCGCATATTTGTAAGAGAAATGTTGCTCCCAAGGTGGGTCCCAAACGTGAGGGAACGGCACGTGGAGGCAGACGGACAGTGGGATGTACCCAATGAACAGTCGGCTGCTCGCCACACGCTGCGGCGTGCCCACCTCTCTCTCTCTCTCTTTCTCGCTCAATTATCTGTTCGGGAAGGGAGGAGGAAATCCCCTGAAGCGGTCGACGTCTCTCTCTCTCTCTCTCTCTCTCTCTTAGTCTCTCTCCTGGCGAACAAAGATTAGTTTCCCTCGGTATGTGCTGTTGATCCCTTCTTCAGATCTTTAGCTCATGTTGTTGTTTCTCTCTGTGGAGTTTTCGTCGATCCGCGTGCGATCCGGCGTTGTGCCTTTATTTGGGATTAGGGCTCGCTCGCTGGCGTGATGATCATGTTTTATTATTTGAAGTTTGAAGTTGAGATTTACCCTCTTTGTTCTTGTTGATTTTGGCATCCCTTGATTGTTCATTTGTAGCTCGATCTGTCAAAGTAAAAATAAAAATGTCTTCTTTTTTCCCTCGATTAGAATACTATTTCTTTCCGTTTGAAAAGATCGTAGCTAGTTTGCTCTTGGAATTGCAGTCCCTGTTTCTTCTTTCAGAAAATTCGGTTCCTGCCTCCTCTTTCCTGACTGATTTGTGTCGCTTGATTTGTCAGAGACTTGGAAAGAAAGCAATTCAATTCTGAGTAGGCGTGTTGTCTGTTCTTTACAGACACGTAACCGGAACATGGTAGCGAAGGCTTCGGCTTCTATGGCGAGCGGCGCAAACGCTGTATCCGAGCAATCTGCTGGCAGGTTGATAATAGAGATGGTTTTGGGTTGCTTGTGATTCTAATTGAAAAGACCGTTCTGCTATATGAAACCCTTCATTGATACCATGCTGCAATCTGCTTTGTGACTGCAAACAAATACGATTTTTCGGTGCTTGATTTGATTTTAGAATATCTGTTACAAATTCTTTCTGGTGTTTGAAAACCATTTGTACCAAGGAACGTTACTTTATGTCCGATCCTACTTTTATGTCCATTGTTTGAATTCTTAGCCCTTGCAATAAATAGGAAATTCCTTGACGATGTAAATACCATAGATGCTAAAATAATCAGCTAAACTTTTAGAAAATTAACTTGGCAAGTACTAGTAGGGTCTTAGTGAAGTTTGCTGCTTAAATTTTGGGGTTCAATAGGAGCTTAGGTTAATTACTTATACCACTAATATATATCTATATTAGATCCAAATACATCATACTTTATCAACCTATGAGCTTGAACGTTTGAAACAAAATTGATTTATTTCTAACAATAACATTCCTCATTCTTCATCTCCTTAACATTTCATGCTCATACGAATACATGCTGTGAATAATTACCATCTTCTGTGAAATTTCTGTAAATTTGTTTGGCTTCTACTTGACACCATGTTAATATATATCAATTTCTCATTCTTAGTAAGTTTGGAATCCTAAAAAATCAAATAAATTTGACAATTTCTATTGTATATGATGCTTAAATAAAAGCTCTGTGAACCACAACACCAAATCCTAGTATTTGGAAAGGCCATGATCTGAGAAAGAGAACCTAGTTTTGTGTTTTATCAACGTGCACTACTTACATTATCCATTAAGCATTTTAAATCTATTTAACAGCAAAACTATGAGGTATAATCAAGTATTTGTCATTTTTAATGGACCTACTTGATCTTGGGCTATAAAGTATGTCAAATAAAGCTGCCAGTCTACAAAAACTTGAATGTCATATCTTGCTGTACCTTGGAGGAGTATGCTGTATGAAGAAGCTTCTCTATCTTGTTCTGTTCTCCTATTTTCATATTTCATTTCCCATATGACTTTGATTGTTGGTGCATGTGTAGATCTGGACTGTACCTATTGGAGGTTCCTTCCCCTTCTTGTTCTGTCTGATGTTTTCGTGACTTCATACTTAGAACCTTTTCCATTTGCTTCTATCTATCTCAGCTCTAACCTGGAAGTATCTTCTTATACAGGTCAATCCCAAGTACAAAAATGTCAAGGAAAGTTCCAAAGAAAGAACACAAGGCTATGAGAGAGAAGATGAAACGTGACCATTTGAATGATCTATTTCTGGAGCTGGGTCAGGCACTTGGTAAGTTTCCCTGTATAATATTTACTTTCAGATGGAAACACTATGGTAGAAAAACCTGCTTAAATTTACTGATGACTTCTTTCCCTTGGGTAGTTTGCATTGAATGGGGAACCAGAATCTCAAGTGTACAAAGATGTTAAGAAACTTTTTGTGAAGCTCAATATGGTACCTTTTCCCATTTTTGATGGTGGATGGGTGCTTAAACTGGTAATGAACAAACTTGGTCTCAAAGTGTCATTCTAAGTTATCGGGATTGGCAACCACACTACCCAATCTGTTCGTGTCTTGATATGCAATATATTTGCACCCTAGATTGCTGTCATATTCAGTCAGAATCACCAAGACTGAGGATGAAATTATATGGGACCTTATAATTGTTTAGTTTTACTGATGTAAACAAAGTAAATTCAAGGGATCTTATAATTGTTTAGTTTTACCGATGTAAACAAAGTAAATTCAAATAAAATTTACACCTGATATTCCAATACTATGATTCACTAAAGAAAAATCTCAAAATGATCTAAGTACTGAATAACAAAACAGTTGCAAATTTAAAGCTTTCATGTCTTATATGAGCATTACTTTTTGCACAACTAAATGCATAGTTGCTAAATTATTGTGATCAAAATATCCTTTTGGAGTAAGTGGGTTGCTCAAGTGATTCAATGTGTACCAGGACCTAGAATAATTGACTATCCTAAATCCCACATATTAAGAACCAGTTAAGTGGTGTACCCAGTAGATGCACTCATACTGTGACGACATTTTACATTCTGATAATTTGGTTCTACTTCATATTTTGTTGGTAGGTAAGGCATAGTTAATTTCTACACATCTTTATCCTTTCCTCTTCTTTTGGAGAAAGAATTATTACATGGATATATTTGTTGTATAGAATAAGAATTTATACTGTTAACTTATCAATTGATATTCTATTACTCCATTAAGTAATGCTGTGTTTATAAGTTTTGGCTTAATTATTCAATTTACAGAAACATCCCGGCAGAATAATGGGAAAGCCTCTATATTGGTTGATGCCACTCGATTATTGCGAGATCTCCTTGCACAAGTTGAAGTCCTTAGAAAGGAAAATGTTACTTTGATGAATGAATCTCACTATGTAAGTCTTTCAAACTGAAATCAAAATTGTGACATCTTTATTAAAAGATTCCTTTCATGTGCTCACTTTGCTTCTTTTTTTTTTTTTTTCCTAAAACTACTTCAGATTTTAGGAGTTTGACTTCCAAGCTATTTGTCAAACAAGTGACAGTCAACTTCAGACTGCACCTTGAAGTTCATTTTCCTCTTTTGTCCCTAATTGTTTTTGTCTTTTGGCATGTTTAGGTTGGTTGCCCTTGAACCTCTTTTTAGAAATGAATTGCCCATACACAGTGCTGAATTAGAACTCTAAATGTTTCGGTTGATTCTTTGTTTCCTCTATTGATGTTGGACTACTTGGATGCTAAAAGCCTTTTCTGGTCAGGTCTAAAGCTACTGTACTGGAACTGTTATATGCTTTTGGAACCAATGTAATGTATTGCAAGGTTTTACATTTGTATGATGGTTTTTATTGGAAAAGTAAATGATTAGATAATTGAAAGCTTATAACAATTCTTGATTAGATAGTTCTATGGCAAGAAGCATGCATCATCCGGAGAAACAATTTATTAGCTCTTTCAAGTAAATAGAAATGACAAACAGATTAGGAAGAGAAAAATTGCAGTCAATATATTATTTGGGTGAGCAATTAATTCTTATATGTTCTTTCTGGTCCTGAGCTGGAACAGGTTACTGAAGAGAAGAACGAGCTGCAAGATGAGAAGAATGTCCTAAAAGCAGAGGTGGAGAAGCTGCAAAATGTGTTACATGAGGGGACGCAATCTGATCCTATGGCGGAGTGGCATAGCAAATCAGACTTGGCACCTCCAACTCTGCCTCAGTCCTTGACTGCAGCATTGCCAATGCAGCAACAGCCTGTTGCCCCCCTCATCGACATTGCCCTTCATCAAGATCTCAATCCCCTTTCAGATGCTGCAATTTCACCACCCTCATCAGCTGCTGCTTCAAAAGTGAGTAAACCACATGCCAGATACCCCACGCCCTCAGACACTTGGTCACTCGAGCTCCTTTCCAGAAATCAAAGAGCAGCACACGAAGCACAGCATGGCAGTGGCAGCACATCTGATGGAAGGGTGGAAGGCTTAGATAACCAATGATCCAGAAAAATGATCCATTTGAAAGATGTACATGATAACTTTTCTACTAGGAACTGAAGTATGTACTGGTCATGGCGAAATAAGTTTTTCAGCTCCTGTATGAGGACCATTGCAATCTTTATCTCAATGTCTAATGAGTCATCTTTGAGCAGTCGGTTCTCAATACCACCTTTGTTGTATGCCATTTTACATTTTCTTGATAGTTTGTGCTTTTCTTCTATTTGTTTATTCAGATTGCCAGAACTGTTTGCTGTTTCAAACAAAGTTATGATCTCCTTATACATGCAGTGTTTCACACTTATGTCTCTGATCTATTTTTGTGGTGTTTCATCTGAAAGCCAACTGCTGTAGGTATTGGTAGCGAAGTGGCTAGAAATCTTGGGTCATTCTGGATTTAATTTGTACTTCTAAGATTGTCTATGAATGGTAGGGTTTCCATTCTTTTGTCATACTGGAGAGGACCCAAACCCTTTATATGCTACTGTTGGAACTCTTAGCTATGATCTATCTTCATCAGTAACAGAAGATAATGATAATGATGGTGATTGTGGTGTTGATAAGATGAGTTCTGATACTTTTCCAAAGCATGTGGCCTTCACCTCTCTTTTTTGCCAGTGAGCAAAAGAACAGGTGAGATGCAAGTCTGAGACTTGAAAACTTTATTCTGATGATAAATATAGGATCCTATGGTTCTGTTGATGGAAGGAGGAGCAGGAATAACCTACTTTGTCAAAGAGGGTGGGGTGAGGAGGATCTTTGACCACCTTGAAGTACCAACAAGTTCATTACTTTTGTGTCTCTGAGAGCTTGCATGATGACTCTGCAAGGGGTGAGAAGGGTGTGAGGATCTCTGACCACTTTGGATTAAATCGTGTCATTGCTTTTGTGACAATGAGAGCTTCAACCATGCAGAGCAAAGAGTCAATCTCCAGCTGGTGTTAGAACAAGGAATACAAGTGAATGATGACAGTCCTCACAGGAATCCAACAAGCTTGGAAGCTGACAGTTTGATGATTGCTGTCAGAAGAAACAACCCAAAGAATGTGCTGCTGTTTCCTTCAGTTCTCCTTTTAACAAGAGGTAAGTGTTTATATAAATATTAATTTTTTGTGATATTTATTGCAAAATGGAGTTAAAAGCTTTGGTGAAAAAAAGGAGCAAAATTTCATATTTGTCCATGCAAAGTCAGTGATTTTTTGTATTTATCCATCTAATATATACATTTAGAATCAAATGACAGTGTTTTGTTGAGATATTAAGACATCACCTTATAGTTAACTGAGCTTATAATTTTCTATCTTTTTAATTAAAACATGATGGTCATTATGTTAAAGCATCAATAGAAACTAACATTCATCTATGTGAAAATGTACACTAAATTATATATCAATTTTGACCACTATATATATATATATTGTACATTAAATTATATATTGTACATCAATCATTGTCCTCCCACTTTATAAAATGAGAATTGACCTTTTCAAAATTGAAGATTAATTCCACAATATCTTCAGCTGTGATTCCAAAAAAAGCCTCACAGTCTCATTTAAAACAATTTTCTAAAACACATTTAAATGGTTTCTCCTCTCAATTCACCCAATGTTTATCCCTTTCACAGGTCTTATATTACTTGATATTTTGCACGATATATTTGCACATGAATGAGATTTATTATTATTATTACTAATATTATTAATTTGATTGTTGCAGTTCCTAACACTCGATTGCCATCTTTTGTTAGCTCAGCCAATTGGGGACATCTTATGTATAATAAAATAATTTCTTCTTTAAGTATTAATCATGAAAAAACGATTATCCTAAAACAAATTAAAAGTGATTATGAGTTTTTGTTTTGTGATTAACTTTTTCTATAAGCATATAAGACGTTAATTGCATTAATACTGTATTAATCTATAAATGCGAGATTGCTGAATATAGAATTTGTATTTTTATTTTTTTGGAAAGGAGAAAATTACTTCATTAAATCATCCCTGTGATGATACAATCTCCAAGTACAAACTAAGATTGTGGATTACCACATTTAGATTTCGTCTAATGTGATAAAATATCACATGATCGAACAACATAGAATTTGTCTTTGAAAGTTGAATTTTAGGATGAATAGATTTCTCGGAAATCAATTTACTAGTTGAATAAATAATAATAATATGGATATAATGATAACAGCCGTGATATGATAATGATTGACGGTGATAGCGAAAGAGAGATTCGTTGGAGACGTGATGATGTGATGTCATTTAGGGTGATATCGACAGCAGATCTTTAGGTCGCACAATGCTTCCTATGGGCGCGGTTTGATATGGTGTGGCGGCGTCACTCCACACCTTTACAAGCTCACTCCTGTCCTCGTGAACACACACACAACCGAGGGAGGAGAGAGAGAGAGAGAGAGAGAGAGGGAGAGAGATCGGCAGGGTTTCGATCGAAGAAGAGGAGGAGGGGAGAATGGGATCGGGATCTTTTCTTAAGGTGGTCGCCAAAAACTTCGACGTTCTCGCGGGGTATGAGCGGAACGCCCTCACCAAATCTTTCCTTGTTCTAGTCGGAATCCGTTGAAAGTTGTGATTCTTTGGAGGATTCTTTTGGTGATTTCTGGAGATCTTCTCCTTGTGTTTCGTTTCATTGATTTCGAAGCTCCGGTATCCATTTCCTTATGTAAATTCCCTTCGTCTGCATACTGTTTTGCCTTGTACTTTTGCTTCGCAAAGAATGGATTTTTCCTTAAGTGACTTGGAGAATCTTGTGGAGTATGCTAATTTGTTTTTGGTTGATTATATGAATTGTAACATAGTAATAGGAAAAATTGTAATTTATGACGGGGACACTTTTGTGCCGTCCGGTTGTCCAATTCTTTCTCCCATTGCCTGCCTCCTTAGTAGGAAATTGTTAGTGTTCTGTAACCTAATTGTTTGTAGTTCCACGTTTCTTGTGGTGGTATATAGTCAGCAAATCATGGGCATAATTTTTAGGTTAGCAATCGAAAATGTAGTACCCAACCACGGATTGTCTCCAAATTGTATATATTACCTGCTTCGTTTCTATTATGACATCATTGTAACTTAAGTGTGCAATAGAACGTGAACTTCTTTCTGATCCTTGAAGGATTCGTACATCAGTCAGAAACTTTCTCATCTAATTCATCCCAGAATCTATTGGGAATTTCCCAACTAAGATCTCGCAAGATATTTTCTTGGCTTTGCTTTTTGTTCCACTGTATTATGCTTTGAAGTTTTCCATGAATTGATTGAATAACTTTACTTTCTTTAGTTCTTTGATATTTTATCCTTCATGAATTTCCCAGAATCTTTCTGAAAGATGTTTTCTTGGCTTTGCTTTTTGTTCCACTGTATATGCTTGGAAGTCTTTCATCGAATTGCTTTAGTTATTTGATATTTTATCCTTATTCTGTTACTACACCAAATTCATGATCTTCCAGGTGACGTAAAAGAAGTTCTATATCACAAATTCTAATTACACTTATATACAAACTGAAGATGATAATTTTTTTGTCAAACCATCAATTTTTCAGAGACATTATGCTTTGGTGCTTGTAACTCAAATGTTTCATATATTAGATTGGCTCTTTGGTTGTTTAATGTGCTGCAATATCCTTGCAATTTTATGATCTTATGTATTTATGTATTTATATAGAACTTAACTAAACATATAACTTTTTACATATCTTAATAGTGGCAAGAGATCCACGTAACCGACCCCAAATAGTTGGGACTTACAGCTTTGTTGTTGTTGTATGTATTTATGTAGATTTTTTCTTTGAATACTGACAGTTGTTCACTTTATATTTCGTTTCATAATTATTGCTTTACCTCCATGTTTGGGTTTGAAGATTTTCTCTATCTCTAGAGCCACTTGTCTTTTTTTTTTTTGCATTACTTTGAACAACCCTCTGGAATCCGTTTCTAGGACATGAATGGAAATTCATATCATGTACTTGGACAAGCCAATGACCATTCAGAGCCTATTATGCATTTAAAAAAGGCTGAGGAAGTAACCTTATAACTCTAGCTAGCCAGGAAATACCAAATTAATGCTTGAGAGACAAGCCTGTTGGTGCAAAATTGGGATGGAGATGTTCATTCTTGTTGTTTTATCTCCTGTCTAATTTACACTGATGGTTTGAGCTCTTTATTGTACATTGATTCTTTGTGTCAGGTTGAGGTCAGCATTGGTCCCCACAACGGATCTTGTCATTTTGTCACTGCTAAGCTTCTTTCCATGTTTAGGTGCACTTTGGAAGTTTGCTTCTAGGCTTATTGCTTGCATGAGCTTAAGCTACAATCTACTGTATATATTTCTTCATCCCAACTAGCGTCTTAAGGATGTCCTCTATATTTTCCTTGTGAGGATTGTAATTTAGAGAATTGTCATTAGTCATCAAGTTGTCCACCATTTGTTAAGATTCTTTGAAATCTTCTTTAGAGTTTTTGTTTTTAATTCATTGAGTTGTTGATTGTATTGGAAATACTCAACCTGTTATAAACCAATGTCCATGATCTTAATGTGATATGATATTATATTTCATTAGATTTTTATTAGGCAGTGATCTGATGATAGTCTGAGTTGGACTCATTCTGCTTGATAAACAAGAGATATTAGTTTCAGTTTTTAGGTTTCAATCTTTCTCATTTATAGAGTCTAACTTATGTGCATATGAGATTAAATTATTTCAACTATGACTAGTTTTAGTTCTAGTTTGTAGAAAACTTATTTGTGACCTAAGCATGATATTTTAGTGTGACACATGGGAATAAAGGGAAGAAAAATTAGACACAAGAATCAATTAATTGGGTCTATAAAAAGATTATGATCTTAGTCAAAACAAGTGCTAAAGCATGTAATGTCTTGAACTCTTGATGTAAAACTTATTTGTCATCCATAATTATGAAGTATTTTATTCAACACAAGAATCAAAATTAGTATTAGACTTGTCATATATAAGCAGAAATTGTCCTTTCTCTGGTGAAGAGCCTACAGAATGTGATCCCTTGTCAAATTGAAATTGCATTCATGGTTGAGTTTTGAACAACAAAATTTGGTTTTTTTGTATCAGCTGCCGGAATGATATCATTTTATTTATGATGCAGGGAAAGCATATGTGATTTGATAATGCAGATACCAATATTGGATATTGTTACATGTAAATGTAAAGCAAGATTTAATAAGTAATGTTGAATTAGATGTCTTATTAAATCATTTGAGAAAAATTAAATGGGAAGAACATTCATGGTATCCAATATGTTGGGTCCAATATCAGGGCCATATCTTTTTAGTATCTTCAGAATTTTCTTGTGACTTGTGACACTAGAAACTAATGTCAAATCTTCTAGTCAAGGAATTGTATTTGTTGTTGACATGTCGTGTTTAATGCAATGGTTACTTGTTCTTCATATTTCTTTTAGATTTTTTTTCTGTTTTGGTTAAAAAACATTTTGTGCTGTTCCAGTATTCTATGTTCTAAAAGCTTTTCTTATGATTCTGGTTTGCAGGCCAGTAGTCACTCTTGTGTATCCATTGTAAGTGGCTTTTATGACTTGATAGTCATTTATAAATCTTCTAAATTATTTTTGATTCTCAGTAAAAATGCACTGGTGTTGGACCTTGACAGATATGCATCCGTTAAAGCAATAGAAACCAAATCTTCTGCTGATGACCAACAGTGGCTGACTTATTGGGTGTTGTACTCATTCATGACTCTGTTTGAGCTTACTTTTGCAAAAGTTTTAGAATGGTTAGTTATTTTCTTTTTTTCTGCTAAGTTGACATACCAAAATTTTCCTAGCTTGTTTCTCTTTGCTTTGCCATTCATTTTGGTGGTTGAACGTCCTTGAACTTTCTAATCAGATACTATGACTTTCATGCTGATTCATTTAAACCTGTTAAAGATACAAAGAGAGAAGTTATTTTACAAAGTCAGAAGTTATTTTGTCTTTCTCTCAAAATGATGACAATTCTATTTATGTGCATTTGTAATACATTGAATGGAAAATCTTGAATTGCAGAAAATTCAAATTGCACAACAGGTAAAATTCAAAACATTTCTAGTTCCTGTGCTTTTATGGAGAACAGTTAGCATATGGCAGAGCAACGAGCTAACCAAGATTATAAATTATTACAACAAAAATGTTAACTATGTGTATGCTTGAGACAGAATGTTTAGGATATTGATCTGTATGTACATTTTGGCAATTAGCACATTACATGCAGCTTTACTGCTCTCTTTTGCTTTTATACGAGCATATTGGCGATTTTCCCTTGATTTGGTGAAATGTCATTACCTAGTCTTTTAATAGTCAAGTTAATATGTCCTACTTCTCATTATGTTGATTACTCCTTAGTCCTTATTTCACAAAATTAGACTGATTCATGTGGCTTGTACGATTTATTTGAATTCTGATCATTTCTGTTATTTTTTCTGACTGCAAATTTCATGGGTGTATCAGTTCTTTCCTGCTTGAATCTGCTTCATGCAAGACAATAGCTTATAATTTCATCTCTGTTGCAAAACATCCATATTTGGTGTAGGCTTCCCATTTGGTCGTATGCAAAACTGATGTTTAGCTGTTGGTTGGTCTTGCCATATTTCAATGGTGCTGCATATGTTTATCAACATTTTGTGAGGCCATTATTTGTGAACCACCAGACAGTAAACATCTGGTATATCCCACGAAAGGAGGACTTATTCAGTAAACCAGATGATATATTGTCAGCTGCAAAGAGATATATCGAAGAGAATGGACCAAAAGCATTTGAGAAGCTAATAAGCAAGGTTTGCCTGATATATAACATTATCAAAGTGTTCATTTTCCCCATTTGTTTTGCTGGAGAAAAGTAGCAATGTGTCATTATTGTATATCTGATAATGCATTTTTATTGCTATATTGTTCGTGGATCTATGTTGAGAACAATTATATATCTATCTATATATATATATATATATATATATATTCATTTTCAATTTGAAAAGGGATCTTGATCCAGCAACTAGCCATATTCATCATAACTACAGATTCAAATTTCAAACCATGTGTTTCTGTTACCATCTTCAGTTGATCTCACTTCTTTTTTATAATCCTTGAGCAAGGCTCCAATATAACTTGTGTAATATGAGATATAATACTTTTGTCCTGACTTCCTCTAATTTCGTTGTGTCAAATTCTGCATCTTGCTTCAAAAGGAAGGAATATTGCTACCTTGTTGAATACAAAATTTAGTCTGGCACTTCTCTTGGCATAAGATTTTTAGCATTGGTAAGACAACAGAATTCTGTTCCTGGACTTATGTTGTGTAACTCTTTTTGGGTAAATTGCATTTTCCCTACCCATGTTTTGGGACATTTGTAATTGTTCATCTGCATTCATGCTGTATCACTTTGCCCCTGGGTTTTTCTCTGATTGCTTCCATACATTTTTAGTGCTGCTACATGTCACAAAAGGATGAAGATGCCCTCATGAGATCACCTTTTTGCAAGGGCAGTGTCATCTTTTTTGATGTGGGGTTAGTAATGGAAATCCCAGTAAACAAGTAGAGTAAAACCTATGGGTCAAAGTGATACAAATCAAGATGCAGGTTGACAATATGAAATCATCCAAACCACGGGATGGAAAAGTGCAACTTGTTCTTATTTTTCCTCTTGAGGATTCTTTTACTCATGTTGTTGCTTGCAGTGTCTTGTTTCATTGAATTAGCTATGGAATTTTTCTTTCTAAATAAAATTTATCATTTTCCTTTGTTATGAGAAAGAACAGTAGTGAATTATCCTTCCTCACGAGCTCAAGAATACTGTAGGCACCAAATCTCTCCTTGCAGTCCGAAAGAACACCTAAAGCTCGTCGTACAATTTTGGAGGAGGTGCAAGCTCAAAGAGAATCTCATTCCGAAAGAGACTCTAAATCTTGGAGTGAAAATTGTACAATCTTTGATGGAGATTATAGATACTGAAAATTGTGTCTGACCCCAGTAGGTGGAGGTAAGTCAACCACATCTCTTTGTACTTTGCATCATTTTTCATTTCTTCTCAGCAAAAAATAATCTCAGAGGAAACAAATGACCATCCAGTGTTTGCAGTTATCTCACATGTTCCTGTGATGAGAAAAGGCTTGTGGATTAAGCTAAGGTGGGGCATCAGTTGCCAGGTTCTAGTGGAGTGACCGATAGTCTTGTTGCATTTTCTGCTTGATTAGTCTGTATCGGTGGTTGTGTTTAGTTTCTGCTTGTTGTAGATACCTTTCGCGGTGTGGGTTTGCTAGTAAACTAGGATACACTCTATTTCACTGACTCAAATTTGTTGTACTTGCTCACATTTTTCTCCAAGTGGATTCTTCCTGGTATTTGTCTTTGTGAAGCCAGATTTCTATGTAGAGACCGAAGGTTATATTTCTCTATGGAATCTGATCCCCTGTATATTTATTTTTATCTGTTGTTTAATCAATATTTATGCGACATACTTGCATGTGAGAGGAGATGTTAAAGCTTTTTTTTTTTAATTATTATTTTTCTAATATTTTAAGCCTTTGGAACTTGTGATTATTATTATTTCAAGGTAGGTCATGAGTTCAAATCCTTTATTTGTTTTGTTTATCATCTCCTTCAGCCTCTATGATTCCATCCATCAGCTCAGGGCAACAGCTTGTAAGGTTCAGATGCCCATTGCAACTGAGCTCCACAAGCTACCATTATCATCATCATCTTCATACCTTGACAACAAACGAGATCATTTGTGGATCAGCACTGTTTCAATGAAGAAATCATGATCCCTTCAACCAGAGGGGTGGGATGCTGTTGCTGGAACTTGTTTCTTGGGTCCTGAAGCAGAGCTTTCTTCTCCTTCAGGAGCAGCAGCAGCCCGGAAATGTAGTGGGCATCCTCCGGGGACTGATCTTGAAACCATTACACTCTTGATGAAGAGGATTGGAGCTCTAAGGAGACTTGATCCTGCGTTCTAAACGACATTCATATGCTTGATGATTCAGTGCCGTTTCCTTCTGTTCGGGATCATCATTGTTTGTTTGTTCTTTTATCAATCTCCTCCTCGATTTATTGGTCGAGATTTTACTAAAAATATTATTCGATAAATATTTAAAAGAGGACACATTGTCGAAGAGTTGGATAACATAAACTAAATTTAACCACAACTTAATAATTTAAAACTATTTTCCCATTCACAAAAGAATGCTTTCGACAGACGATTGATCGATATTTTCAATTTTCACATATGTATTGCTATCTTTTTGTTGCTTGTCAGCTAAAGCTGAAAGCAAAACCAATGATGATATCTTTTTCAATAAGAAATTTTTATTACATTAAACGACATACAAAACACTAACACATGATCTCGAACTTGAGACCAATATCTCACTCATCACTAGAATGTCTCAACAAATACATAATATCACCATATGTTAAACTATAATTTCGATACTACGGAGAAACACATGGACAGCTTGCTCGACCAATATCTATTATAATACAAAGCATATCAATCCTAGTCCATCTACACTTGCTAGCTTCAGTTATAAAAAACAGAGCAGATGGGTATTTACACCTGTAAGTACTCTCTATAATAATTTCTGTATTAATTCTTGTGTCATTACCGAAGTAATTCATCCAAAGACAGCATTTCTTCGAGGCCGTCGTACCTGTCCATAAAGCTGGTTAGTTCAATCCGTGGTCACCTTGATGCATCTGCAGTAAAAGTATCTTTTCGGTCAGCAAGAAGAAAGATGTCAGTGACTGGTATCCTCTTAAGTTGGTCCCCATCCTTGAGATTGCTCTCATTTGAACAACTGGTGATCATTAGGAGTCTCTGCAACCTTCCCATTCTTCATTAACTTTGTCATAACCTTCCTGCAATCCATCAAGTTCTTGTTTTTGTTTATGTAAAACCAAGATCTAGATACGCATACATGGATTCAAGGATGTGCACATAGATATGTTGACATCTTCAAGAACTTGTTGGTAATGGGCACAGCCAGTTGATCCGGATGGAAGCAGCAGAATCATTTTCGTGAAGCGATCAAAGGGTTAATGGATCGAAGAGTGGCAGAAGTATGGAACACTTTTGAAGACAGCTTGATCATGGCAATGGGAGACACCACTGACAAGTAGATTGGAACATGCTAAAGTATTGAATGAACCTACCTAGTAAAACTGCAAAAACAAGGAGACTACTGAGATAAAGAATCTAGGAAAAGTATTAGTGTATGTAAAGAGAACAGATGCACAGTGCCTCTGTTTTTATTGAAGATAAATAATCTACATTACTTGAAGAAAACCATATTAACTAAAGTAACATATGATA
This sequence comes from Musa acuminata AAA Group, assembly GCF_036884655.1. Lineage (NCBI taxonomy): Eukaryota > Viridiplantae > Streptophyta > Magnoliopsida > Zingiberales > Musaceae > Musa > Musa acuminata. The sequence goes on along the minus strand of NC_088351.1, from coordinate 31,076,975 downwards.
TCCATGATTCAGGATGTGATAGATAGTGCACCATTCTGAATTCACAAATTCAAGTTAAAAGAAGTTTTCAATGTTCTCGTTTCTATTTAACATAATACACCAATTGGAAAACATACTATAACTATGAGGCATGTGATAATAAAGAAAGGAATACATATACAACACCGTTCTGTTAAACTTCAGAGTAACCTTTCTGTTAAAGAGTTCATTGCATGGGCATAAAAAATGGATCGAAAAGAAATGATATAGTTGCCTCTATCGTGAACTTCTTTATTAGTCCATTGGCCATAGTTTAATGATCAATTTAATTGACTAGATAAATTAGATCTCAAAAATCTTTTTCCACATCAATCAAGGTACATATACAACACCGTACAAAATCCAAAAAGAAAAGAAAGGAGAAAAAAGAAATATCCACTATTCCGTATACACCTATCAAATAGATAGACTCCTATTCTCAAACTAACCACGACCATATGCCTCAGTGCTACACCAAACTCAGAGCATAATCTAACAGTATCTTACCACAAATCGTTGACTGATTAGTGATTTACATTTTACAATGCATGACCTAAATCATGGAATATTTACTATTGTACTGATAAAAAAGCAATATTCCAAAAATCCTAAGGAAGCATAGGGAAAGAAAATAAAAATAAATGTATTCAGTCGATGGCTTGTATTTACCTTCGGGTTGGCTATTCTTGTAAATCAACCACACATCCTTGTTCATATATGCTTCTATGTACATTTATATGTATGTAAAAATGTGTTCCAGACTCCAAATATAACATATTTTGTTGTAAGAGATCTAAAATAAGTCTATCATCATCATATCAACTTTTGGGACTAGTAACGTTCTAACTACGAATGCGATCCTTACTCAAGGTCATATTCACACTCAAACAACTTAAAGGTAATAAATCAAAATAAGATCTGTAGAAATTCATGGGGTTGAAGTAGAATTTTTGAAAACCGACAACATCCAAACAGATGATTGACTGTCCACTTACCCGCTATGATGGTAAGAAACTACAACTATGGCAAATTCTGGATCTTGATCAGGGTTGGAAGTCTAATCTATACAATTTTCACTAAACATTAAGGTAAACTAAGATTTTCTTTTGAATCACTACATTCCGCCATAGCTTAAAAGCTAGTAAAGATCATAAAAGACATCAGCAAAATGTTGGAAAACAATAGACAAGCAACATATTACATGTTGGAATGCCTTAAAGTTCAACATTTATGCTGTAAAAAATTGACAGAGTTATTAAAATGTAAAAAAGGCAGAATGTGATTTTCAACTGCAACAAACACAGATTCCAATAGTACCAAAGGTATTCTACATACGTAATTCTGTGAGAAAGATGTGTTTAAAATTCAAATTTCAAGATAGGGGACATGGATAGCAACTAAATATCTGCTGACTGGAACTAATGAGATTTGTATTACTCCTGACAAGTGATATAAGTGAAAAATGTAATTCTAGCAAATCATTAAACAAGCATCTTATTCAATGCTATGAAAGAAGAAACCCTATAGAAAACTGCCATCTTATTCAAAAAGGAAGAAAAACTATGATTAAGAAGGAATATTCAAGTATTATAAGAAAAACTTAAACACTGAATCTAAGCAACACATACAAGACAGTAGCTTTCTGGGTAATTGGAGTATCCAGCTGTTAATTCCTGCTACAATAATACATCCAATTATGACCTTCTATTTTGATGACCTCAAGTATTATAGCATATCCAAATTTTTTGTAACTGTGCAAACACCTCTGAATTTTTTTTTAATAACATAGGCGCATCAATAATTATCAGACGCAAGTTCTCATCCATGAGGTCAATCATAAATAAGAATGCCATGCATTATGTGCCTGAACTCTCTTTTATTTGTGCCCTCAAAAGACATGAGTTACATCATCATGATCATCATCAGCCTGCATACCCGGCCCGTTGGTCCCCAACACTTTCCTTGGCTTTGGTGAGAGCCCCTTTGCCACCATCTCCTCATCGTATTTCCGAGCCATGTCAACCATCCCCTTCTGCAATAATGCATCAATCAATGCATTATAAGCAAATGCATCCGGGCTACAGCCATGCTCCAACATTGAGTTCCAAATCATAAACACCGGCCTGAGAAACCCCCACCTTCCAAACTTGCTCATCAGCATCACATAGGTATCCATCTTCGGCCGGCAACCACTCCTTATCATCTTATCAAACAGCCCAAGAATCTCCTGTGGCCTACTCAGATTCTGAAAGAAGCAGTGGTAAGTCATCGCATTTGGCTCACAACCCTTTTTCCTCATCTGATCAACAAAAGCATACCCCTCCCTGAACCTCCCCTCCTGACACAGCAACTTTATGATCGTGTTGAAGGTCGCAACGTTAGGCTTGCAACCAGAATCAAGCATCTCCCTGTACATTCTAACTGAGAAATCGACACCTTGTGAAAGCCCAATCGCCTGGATAACTGTGTTATACGCAACGACGTCTAAAAGGAACCCTTTTTTCTTCATCTCTTTGTATAATTTGACAGCCTTCCACGGTTTCCCAGCCTTGGAGAGGATATCCATGTAGATGGAGTATGAATGGAGGTCCTTCTCCACCCTTTTCCGATCCATCTCCTCCCAGAACTCGCGGCACTTGCTCCACCATCCCATCTTGAGCCATCCCCGGAGGAGGAGATTGTAAGTCTTGGTGTCGGGTGGGAAAGGCGGCGTTTTGGAACGGAGGCAGATCTCCTCGGCCTCGGCCGCATGGCGGTGGTCGCAGAGGGCATCGACGAGGAGGTGGAAGGTAACACGATCACGGAGGCCGTGTTGGGCGGCGGCGCGGTCGAAGGCGGTAAGGGCATCGTCAACGAGGTGCGCGGCGGCAAGGCGGTTGAAAAGGGCGCGGAACGAGGGGCGGAGGAGGTCGGGAGGGGAGAGGGGGTGAGAGGAGAGGAGGCTCCAAGCGAGGGGGAACTCGAAGTGCTTGCCGAGGATATCGATGGTCCGGGAAAGAGCGGCGGCAGTGTGGGTCGGGCCGCCCGCGGCGGCGGCGGCCGAGGACCAGTGGAAGAAATCGAGGGCCCGCTGCCAGTCACTGGCGTAGCTAGTGAGGGTTTCTAAGATGGTATCAAGGTCGAGAGTGGTAGATGGATCAGCCGCGGGGAAGGCGGAAGGGAGGTGGACAGAGGCGGCGGCGGTTGAAGAGGTGGAAGAAGAGGAGAAGAGGCGGTAGAGTTGATGGGAAGGTGGGAAACGCATAATGTTACGGCGTCTTCGATGCGCCGTCTTGACCTACTCCGAGTTGTGATATAACTCGTCGTCGTTTCGGCAAAACGAGCAAACGGACTAATTACGTATTAACTTGCGTTACAACACCTCGATGTAATATTACCTTTATTGTTATACATCTTAGTATTTTAATTTTTTTTACTTAAAAAATACATATTAATATTTTTTATATTTATAAAAAATAAAATATCTAAATTTATTTATCCTAACATTATCGATTTTATCAATAAAAATATAAAAAAAATAATATTTCAATTGATAATGACAGATGACATCGATAGTGACGGACAATAATATTACTGGGGTCCATGAATGGTTATTATGAATGATGAGAACGATGACGAAAGATGACGGTTGCTATGTATTTGCATCAACACTGATGTAGTTTGTCGAGTAATCCTTCGGCCTGCATCTGTTTTGACATTGAAACAGTTATTAAGCGATTGAAAAGATTATCGATGCAAATGTTGAGTAACGTCACTCTGTATCTGTATCAATATCGATGCAATTGTCAAATGACATTGCTCGGTATTTACATCGGTGGCTCTTTCGTCGCTCGACAACTATCGACACTGAGACAAATGCAGAGTGATGAAAAGCCGCTCGACAATTACGTCGATGTTGACACAAATATAAAGTAATCCTCATATCTCATCATCACTTCCTCATTCACAATAATCATCTGTAGCTCTTTACGATGTTACTGTACCACCATTGACTTAACGCTGTCCATCATCACCAACTGAAATGTTACCCTATTAAAGATAACTGGTCAATTTATAATTAGTGTTCTCGAAGAACAAAGAGACGACCTAAGGCATGAGTCTGCCATGTTATGTGATGCGTCTTTTAGTATTTGCTTCCGAAAGAAGAAGTTGGATCAGAATATTTTGACGATGAATTTAATGCATATAAAATAAAAAAAAAGTTGCTTGTATCTTGTGACAAAGCACCAATTTGGAAAGAATCTGCAAATAATGATTTTAATTAATTTTATTCGAGCTTCAAATTGTTTAGTACCCAATTATAATGCTTCAAGCTGTAAGTAAAATTTACCATGGATCATATGGTTTACAAGAAAAATATAAATTCTCTCTCAGATGTACTCATGCAATTACCGGCATAGGTTTAGAGGCCTTTACGAAACACTTATAGTTTCTTGTACATCAAGTAGAGGAATTCGAATCACAAACTTTCATTGTGCCCTGACATTATAATGATCACACAGTTCAAAGTGCTGATGAATTGGCAAATTTAGGTTTCCCTGAATCGGAAGAAGATAACCAAAACTATATCCACCTAAAAGGTCATCCGGTGAGAGGTCAATGGAACATTTTACTTTGTCTAATTTGAAGAAATGTGATGCCATATTAGAAACATGATCTGCTTCAGTACATGAGCTGCTGCTTGGTCGGATTACGGTGATGACAACAACTACTGGTTCCCAATTGCAAGAACTGATCTGTAGCAACTGCTGTGATACCGATGAAAGAATGATTCCTTATCTGCCATTTCCATCAAGATAATATCGGACTTCAATACAAATAGGCTCTTCAGTAGATGAGGCTTCGTTTTTAGTCTCCAGGAGAGGCATTCATCTCTGCATTAATGGACAGAAGCAAGCACAGAAGACTGTCACAAGTCCTTTTCCCAAGCATCAGATTCTAACATCTACCTTCTTTTTTTTTTTTTGTTCAACTGGTGCTGGATGCAGTGTCTTCATCATTGGTATTTAAATCAGAGATTTGGTCAACTGAGCTGCTACAAGAATCAACGGAACAATTCTCAGCACAGATACCTGATTCAGTGACCTGAGTGAAAGATCTTTCTTCGGAACTAGGGTGGGTGGTTCTGTTATACTTATTTCCCCTCCATGCAACAATTTGCTCCTTGTCAAAAGTCACAAGGACACAAGGAACCAAGTCCTGCATCACAATTCCAGCAAGCAATTAAAATTGCAAGCAAACGATAACCTTTTTTTTCAATAATGGGCCTAAAACCTTAAACCAGAGGGAAAAAATGCTCATCTGTATCAAATATTTGCTAATAATTAAGGAGATTAGAAATAAAAGTGAGCACGAAGGATTTTAGTATAATGCATTTTGGAATGGGAGATACCTTACAGATACAAGATAAATATAAACATTCACACTAGCATCACTGTCAAAAACAAAGCATTCTTGCAACTCTATTATGTATCTCATCCAGAAGGTGAAAATTGATTAGTACAATACATATTAGTCCTCAATCTTGATCCTTACCTCATGTATCATGTTCTTCCAAGTAACTAGACACCAGTTTCTTACAGCATATTAAATTAATGAATGTGAATCAAATGAATTGAAACTAAGCTGATTTAGTGCCTCTTGACTATGCCTCCTTACGATGGGCTCAAGGCACATTTAGGCAAATACATAAAAACACATGAGAACATCCAACTTCTCCCATGAACATAAAATTGGGAGATGGAAGTCCAGCAGAATATGGATCACCAAATGATGAGTTGCCATTGAACTAGATAGTACAAAATAAGATACTCCTTTCATTTTTAATCTAATCTAGTTCTTAGAAACCAAAAATTGTTGATTCAGAAAATAGAAATTCAAAAAGGTTTTCAATTGCACACTACCCTCTTGTGGATGTCATAAGTCCAAGGCCACAGTTCTATGAACTTAAGAAGCTAACCTGGCAATCCTATAATGCCAATTCAGTCCTTACTGATCATACAGCTGATGCCGCAGATAATCCAAAAATTTATATACCCCAAGGTAGAAAATCTAATCTGACAGGTAGATCTACCTATACAAACAAAGGAGAACTATGAACGCACAAGCTAGGCTAATAAGGAAGTTAATTAGTTAATGGTATGCGGTACAACAAGATTAAGAATTTTCTCTTTTAAAACCAATTAGAGCCATTATTTTAATTAGTAATGTTGACCCCAATAGAGCTCAATGACAAGAAAGCATCCACATATCCATACCTATTATTGTTGGGGATTACTACTCGCTGTAGTGATCACAGTTTAAAGTACTGGTATAACTAAGCACCAGCAATGGATCATACAGCTCAAAGACTGATCTGTATTGTGTTTTCATTTTTCCAGAATTACTGGCCAATACAAGTCAGCATGCCACTCAATATCTGAGTTCCACACCTGTCCAATAAGTTATTTCGAAAGGTGTCAAATCAATATAAACTCCATGGCAGTGATCAGGACATGTCGCTCGACGGGCATCAATCATAAATGCTATTAACGAGGATATCATGATATCATAAATGCAACACAAAATCCTCTTCTCTGAGGATATCATGATATCATAAATGAACTTTGAGGATGTCATGGCATTATAAATGAATTTTGTTCAGGCTAACATGACAAGTTTTATAGACAACATTCTAACAAGACTTACAGTATATTACATAACATGTTTCTGTTAAATGTTTGAAAAAAATTGACTGAGATTGTTTTGTCCTTACCCGGAGCTTAACACCAATCTTTTTGTAATCACTTTTTTCGAGGCCCTTGCAATCTATACGAACTAGTTCATCAGTTAAAAAAGCATCACGGACCATTGGTACAAGACTAGCATAATATCCATTCTTCGCTGCAAAAATGCAAAAAATAAGAAACACAAATTAACAGTATGCAAGAGATAGTAGCCTTGCAAGATGCATCACCAAGCTTTGTTAAGGCAGGAACAGCAAGACCTCGCTTCCTCATTTCCTTTGTTTCCCCAATAGTTAATCCTTCGATCACTGTTTTAATCAGCCTAGGATATATCGGTTCATGAGGTTTCCACAACATTAATGGAATTCTAGGCCGTTTTTTAGCATTGTAACGTCTTCCTCGGTACAATAGGATCTGTCCACCATGGCGGTGTATGATCAACCCACCAGTCTTTTCCTGAAGCCATCGACCAAATATTTCAGAGAAAATATCCAGAAAGCAGAAAAAAACATACATGAAGAATAGACTCGATGGATACACAGCACTGTATAAAGTAGGACATAGTGGTTTAGAAGTCGTCCATCTTAAGTATTTGTTTCAAACTAAAATGGAAGGGCAGTTGATTAAATGAATAATTTGAACATACGACTTCTTAGCTTTACCCATGATTGGGGCCCTTAGGATATTAGCCAACAAAAAGAGGAAGCGAAATCTAATAACATTCCAAAAACATATATGATTTATCTGGGAAGAACTTAGTCACATCATCCACAGTGCAAACTTAAAGAAAGGCATTGATTTATGGTAATATTATCTCTACTTTGATGGCATTATGCCATTTAATTCCAAATGAAATATTTGCTATAGTGAATAAACCAAATATTTCTGAAACATTGATCAGCAAAGTTTATGATATCACAATCTAAACAAGGTAGGTTTGTGCTCTACTGACAAGGGCATAGTGGTCGATTTTAGCTTTAAAAAGTTTAGATACTGCTTCCATGTTGTGCTCTCAACTTGGAACAGAAATTTAGGTCTGAGTTACTTAACAAAAGTGAAACACTATCATATGATAAGGAAGTGACTAAGTCATTTATTGTTGCAAAATAAATTACCTAATTTTCTGTATAACCATTCTTTCAACACATCATTTTACAACCAAGAAAACAAAAATGCATAGCAACTTTCAAATTAGCATTTAAAAGTAGGCCTCATATTTGCATCTCCAGTTGCAATCAGCTAAGACATGGTGTCTAAAAGATACAGCCACCAGATGTAACTAAAATCTACACCTTGGGCCTTCATCACCATATTTACACACTCAGTATTGGCACTTGGGCACTAGAGCCGCAAGGAAAGGGAGAAGAGGGAGGAAGGTACCGCTAGAGGGGAGGGCTGCTGAACACCGCCAATTATTGACAGGGAGGAGGAAAGACACTGGCTGATAACCGGTCGTGATCTGGGTTGGGTTTTATTGCCAAAAAGGGGTCGTGGGGGCAGTCACACGGGGGGGCAAGAAGATTTAGGTTTAGGTTTTAAATTGGACTAAATAAAATCAAACCAAGTGGTTTGAACCTAAGTCAAGTCAGGATCTGATTCAATTCTCAAATTGATTTGATGGGCGCTTGGGCTGCCCGACGCCCTACACAAGGCTCGCCTAGGTGGCCCCCAAGCCCAAGGGCCTTACCTAGGTCATCTTGAGGTACTCAAGCCTTGCCTCACCAGAGTGCCCAATGACTTCAATGGTCACTCTATACAAATTATTTCATCAATTTAGCAATTTACAAACAAAACCTATACTCACCATTGTATAATCAAAGATGTTTTATGCTCTTCACCTTTTCCAAATTATTGTTTTGCATTTTATATAATTTGCAAGAAAAAAATTGGTCCTCTGTAAATGGGTGCCTTGACATCTAGTTGGATGGTATCACATATAATCATGTCTTGATGACTTGTTAACAAAAGTCCGAGAATATCTCTATTTGACAAAAAGCCTTGCAGAATGATTGACAAAACAAACATGTAAATGCTCCATTTGTAAATGTCATATGTTTATTATTGTATGCACCATACCTTCTCTAAGAAGGAAAAGCTGGAAAAATCTATTAGAAAACAATTTCTTTGTGTATATTCAGGAAACATAATATATGTGGACAAGGAAAGTTGCTGGCGTAAATAGTTGATCAAAATGACAAAACTAGAGTCTATCACATATGTCACATACTTTGACCATGGTAGCTGCAAGAATAATATAAGCAAAAAATATACCTCAAGTTGGGTGCAAACATTTTCCATATCAACAGTCGGCACACCAAGACACTTAATCCTAATGGCCTCAGCATTCTTCCAATTATTATGAATGTCATTCAACATGTTGTGTGTAAGGCCATCTCTCCCTATAGAAGAAACTTTGTTAAGTAAAAACCCCATAAAGGCATAAATAATAATCATCCAGAGTAAAATAATATATCTCACACCATAGGTGGACAAAGAGGTAATTAGAGATGGCAACCCATGCATAGCTAGATCATATATTAGATGAAAGACAAACTAATAGTTTAGAAGAATTTATAGTAGTATATATAGGTCATTAACCAAACTTTTCAGATGCAGGAAATGTAAATTAGGAGTAAATTAGACACTTTCTTAATTTCCTATATTATAAGGCATTGCAAATTTGTTTGCTAATATGCAAAACTAATTCTAAATTGTTAAGAATAAGTGTTTGAATTATTTTTTCTTGTAATTGTTTGCGAATAAATTTTCAACCATGAATATTCAATCTAGCCTTAGTTAAGATAAAATTGCATAGATAATTCCTCTTGCGGCTACAAGTTCCATGTTGGTGTTCCTAACTTTCAGATGCACCAACAATAACAATTGTTCTTAATCAAGGATGAACTGCATTACATATCATACTAGAAACCAAGAATAGAAAATTCTTTCACAGCACATTAATTTCAGTTTAAAGCATCAATTACTTGTTTATATTAATCATTTTCTGAAATTCAACTTAATACAAAACGGACCTTCCTAACAACCTTTAGGAATGAATAACAGAATTTTTCAGCCTTATTCTTCCTAACTGAGTTCTACAGATGCACTTCCAGCAATAATTCAAAATAAATCAAATATATGATACAAAGATACCAATATTTAGATTCTTTAGGACAACAGCTTCCATCATGAAATTCCTTATGACCTTCTTAGTTGTGGATGATTTAGATCCTGAAATCAACTTCTCATTGATCATGGTCACCAAAGGGATTAATGATAAGTTCTCTTATTTAGTTTAATTACCAAAGATTTAGTTGCCAGGTTGACAAATCAACTTGTCTAGAAAGGCCTGCCAACAATAAAAGGGGACTACATAAAAATCAGATTAAAACTATGAAGGATAATTAAAATATTTCAAAATCACTTAAAATAGACAGAAAAAAGAGCAAAGAAAAATTTTCAGTGAACAATAAGAAGTATGTAAGGTGAACATTCAAGCACTGATAAAAATATTTTTCAGCTGATCTTTTCTGATAAATATATAAGTTTTCAATTTTCTTTTTTTTTCTTTGGGATTTCTTATATTCTAAATTTTAAATTATGTTCTTTTCCATATCTGAATCTTCAATTTAATCCAGTTGATGTTAATTGTATTGCCAAATTACCAATCCTGATTTTCTGTCTAGACAAAGAAACACTCAGCATCACTCATATGCTCATCCTCTACTATGCTCCATGATGATAACTCCTACAATCAAGTGGTCTCATTTTGCAGTTAATGAAAAACAAATCTGTAAATTATTAAAGGAAGATTATTTCTAAACGTAGCCTGAATGGAGGAAATATAATTTCATTCAGATGATATCATAAACCATTGAATCAAATTGCACATGATACCGGTGCGGATGTTATGCCATCTTTCAATGCTACATGTGGACCACCACTCACCTGCACAGGCAAAACCAGATCTTACAGTTGAGGTAGGGCAAGCCCTTTTCAATCAATCATGTTGCTTATCATGGACGTGGCTTGAGGCCAAAATTGGACAGAATGGGTGAAACTGATATGAGCATTTCTCAATCAAAGCTCAGTTGATCTCAGTCAATTCAATCAAGATACCAATTTCTTATCAATTATTGACTGCATTGACTTATTTCCAACCAGTTTCTATAATTCAACTAAAGCTTATCCTGATAAATAAAAAAGAATCAGATGCCAGTCATTTCTGAAAACCATAATCAAAAGCCTTTCCTATTCTCAATACGCTAGTAATCACTACATCATACAGATTCTTATTCATGTTGTAGCACCTACTAACTACTCCTTTCTTATATGAAATCCACTGAAAATTTTCCTGCCTCTATGGTCAATCCCTTGACATAGAACAAACAAACACATTCTATAGATGATGATGCATATCTTAACTCCCACATTCTATAAATTATCATCACTTTTATCACTGTTCATAACATACAGTAACCTAGTAACAGGCTAATAAAACCAAGAAATGGGAAAGATACAAGCATTTCATGAACCATCCCTATATTGCTCCTGATTAAGAACAGCAATTGATTTACATACACCAGACTTTGTACTACATGTACAGGCATATGATTCTGGCAAGGTCATCTCTGAATGCAAATCATCGGCTAGTATCAAGACTAGTACTATCTAAGCAAAGGCCACAAGCGTGTAACAAAATTTAAGCTTCTTTATACCACGGAACAATATCGCAAAGCAGATGGCCTAAGACAAAAAATGAAGCGTAGTAAGAACTACTACCGAGGTTAACTTGCCGTTTAGTCCGATTCTTCTGGTACTTCTCGACCAGAAATGCTCTCTCGGCCGGGGAAAGCGGCTTCCCAAGAATCTTCGTTCTCATCTGTTTCGCCTTCTCCAAATCCACAGTCTCCGGTCCATCCCCATCGACGGACCTCACGGTAGGGTCGACGGCGGGGGCAGAGAAGCCAGTCCAAATCCTGTCAAGGCGACCAGGGCCGAATGGAGAGTACTTAGGCTCGCGAAGCCCGATGGGCTTAACGTTCGGGCTGCCCTCCGTGTAGCTGAAGCGGAAGTCGAAAGGAAGGTCGGAGTGGACCGGCTCCTGGCCGACGCGGTCGAGCGATGACGGCGGCCGGTAGGGCACCTTGGTCTTCTTCTTCTTGTTGTCGTTACTGGCCTCGGCCTGGTGGCCCGAGCTAGGGTTACGATTGTGCGGGCGGAGGGAGGGAGGCGGAACGAAGCCGTAGCGATCAAGGAGGCGGGGAGAGAGGCTAGGAAGGGAGGAGAAGAGAAGGCGGCGGGCGACGTGAAGCGCGGCGAGGGTTCGATTCCGGTGGGTGATCGGATCGGAAATCATGGGTATGATCAAGGCCAGGGTTTTGGGGTTTTCGCCGTAAGAGGGTGTGGGAATGAGGCAGGCGAAGACCGCATATAAGTAAAATGGTTTTACGTATCTATCCGGTCGGAGTTTCAAAATAACATATTTACCCCTTTAAATATTAATCTTTTTAGTGTGTATACCTTTTTAATTTACTGAACATAAAAAAATAATTTTTTTGTTACTTTAATTTATTATTTGATCCTACATGTTTTTAATAATTTTAAAGCAAATTTTGATACATATTAATTGGGTTCCAAAATTTTTATTGATTAAAAAATGCAGAGGATTAATTATAATGATATATTTTTATTTTTTAAAAGTTTTGCAAGGTATATGTAAGCTTAAATTTATAGTAGAGACAAATATTATGTAGGGGTATATATGGAAATTTACTTACCACCTTATAACAAGATGGAGATAGCTATGTCTGTTCGACGACGAAGCTATGTCGCTTCTTTCCTCTTCGGTCGCCACCGTCAGATGCCGCCATCTTCCTCCCTCCTCCTCCTGCGCCGCTTCAGACCAATCTATCCTTCTAAATAATATATCGTCCAGCAGAATCGTTAGGAAATCACAGAAGGAGCAGGCGATCGGGAACGAGAGCTCACCCTTCGGACCCCGCCTCCCTTTCTCGTCTGTCGCCTTCCGCCCCCTCCCCGCCGCCGTCAGCTACTCCGCCGCAGATTCCCCTTCCCTCTCCGCCGCCGTCGTATCTCCGCCTTGTCCTTCTCTCTCACGGTGGAATCTCGATCGAAGGCACATCCTTCTTCTCAATTTCACCGCCTGCGCTGTACGATCCGGTCCTTGCTCTTGGTTTGTTGGGAGATCGTGGGGGAAAATAACATTTTTGTTTATAATTTTGGTTTGTAGCGTCAAGATTTAACCTTTTTCCCGTTAAATTATCTATTTTGCATATGATATCCTTCAGACTGCGATTTCAGCGGCATGGCTGTTCTTGTCTGCGATTCCAGCGCTTTTGGTATGTATATTTTTGTTTCAAGAATCTGCATCGTCTTTGGCCCAAAGGTCTCTTCTTTATAGTTCATGTGGTGACTCGCAACGATCATGGTCTTTCAATTGCTTTGTTGGTGAGAGCAGGCTTTCAAGAAGGCTGCGGAGTCACTTGAAAAGCTGTTGGATGTCACAGCTGAAGAGCTGCCTGATACAATGGCTGCGGTTAGATTGTCCGGCATGGAGATTAGTGACTTAACCATGGAGCTCAGAGATTTAGGGTTAGCTCTTCTCTCTCCTGCTTAAGATTTTGAGCTATAAATCTAAATAGATACCAACAATAAATAATTTTTTTGGACTGGTAAGCATATTTGGGATGTTGTATGAAGGAAAATTTTTGTTCTTTTGTCGTCAAGGTGTTGTCAGGAAAAATACTGTAAATCTTGCTTGTCTTGCTAAATTGCAACATATGCAGCTGAGTGATATGTGCACTTTCTATGAATTAGATCTAAATGCATCTCTTTGCTTCTTTGATATGGTTGTGTAGGCAGGAGATAAGTCAAGGTGTCAGAAGCTCCACCCGAGCAGTTCGTGTGGCTGAGGACAGGTTGCGTCGTTTGACTACAATGACACCTATGGGTTGGTTCATCTTTCTTTGTTTTGATGATTCAAGAAGTCAAGCAGCTTGAAAGATTGGATGATGTGTTTCACACAATCTTTACTTAGTAATCATGCAGGGGAAAACCAACCCGAGCAATGAGACTGATGAACCAGTGGTAGCTAGAACTGCAAGGGAACTGCAGGAGGGGATTGTGAATGGGCGTATGGTTTTCGGAGTAATTTTTAGTGTCACTCAAATTTCTCGATGGGTATTTAACTTTCTGACTTCACGGAGCCGGAAGAAACAATCCTGAAATGAAGCTAGGCTCTTAACCCAAAAGTTTCTGGTGCTGCACTAGCAATCAGTCACATAGTTTGTTCTCCGTAGGTTAATATGTTTTCTTTTCGAAGGGCTTTCTTCTTTTGTTATTGTTTTCTTCGATGCTTTGAATTCTTTGAATGAGCTGTTTGTTCAGAAATCTTCTCTGCAATGTACTTCTGAATGAAGTGACTGCTCTTAGATTATTATTCCTCAACATTTTTCATTGTAGTTCCTGGATGCTGTTAATCTTGCATGTTCCTCGGGATTCTAGTTTATAGAAGAAATGTCTTTTTTATGTAGCTTCACTAGGCTTCTTGCTAATATACCTATGCCCTCATTATAAGAAAAACAATATCTTAAACTTCATGCTGTGAAACTTCTGACTTGCAAAGAAATGGAAAATTTACATAAATATGTTTGGAACCATAGCATTATATTATTATTTATTGCTGAGGATTGGGAAACTGAAACTAACTACCTTGTTCTTGTTTATGGACTGAAAGAAGATATATTTTGTGGTCTGCCTACATATATTGCCTGAAAGTTCACACACCATATCTGAGACCTCTGTCATCATATATTTGCAACATTCTTGCACATCTACAGTATTGGTATTTTTCATTCCTAAGTTTCAAGATTTGTAGTAATGGTAGGTTTCAATCTGGAGTGAGACCTGTCCCTCGAACCCATGATTTTGCAGAGAATCATGAGTATAGGCTAAAATTAGTCAATATCTGACCAATCCAACTGAATGCCTGTGGTTTATGTCATCTTCAGCTGGTATGACTGGTTTGAAACTTTCTCTAGATTTGTGGTTGTCTAAAATAAATTGAAGGTGCATCTGATTTGGCTGATTTAAAGCAATCCAGATCCATATATCTGGTCCTGATCTTTCAAACCTTGGTCTTGGATAGTCTTCATGTAGTCATCAACATGATTCTGTGTGTGGCTTGATGTACAACCAATTCTAACTAGCAATTTTCAAACTTAACAAAGAATAAAAATGTTTTGATTCCCAATATCTAGAAAAGTGATATTTGGCTGTTAAAATTTGCAGGATTGTGTGCTACCCCTGTATCATTTTTCAGTTTGAAGATATAAAGCTGTTGTTTTACTTTACAATGTTTTATTATTGGTTCAGAGATTGCTGATACACCAAGAAATCTATTTAAATAAAAGGAAAATATAGCATCTTTCCATGCAAACATTGTTGTGTATTTTGGACTAGAAGCATTTTTATCCTCATGGACAAGACTTTGGCTTAGCAGGTACTTAATTTGAAGGGACTGATGATTACACAATACATAAATGAACAATTCAAGAACTCAGGTTGGTATTAGCTTTTCCTTCCCTGGATGCAACTGCGGTTCAAAACACCTGCAGTCTCACTAACATAGCTCTCAATCTTTATCAGGGCCTGTAAACAGTAAACGCAAGAAGCTTAAGCTATATATCTTTCGATGGTTTAAAACATACTGAAAGAAGGATTCAAAGATATTTCCACCAACTGTAGCAACCAAAAGTATAATTTGTACCTCAAAGGCAATATCGGTTGGGGTAAGTGCTGAAACATCCTCGTGGCCCTTCTTAGCTGCCATATCTGCACAAAAATAATTATAAGAATTAGTATCTACAATGATGGATTAGGTTCGTAATAAAAAATGCAATGACTGCATGTGGAATCCTTCTTTTTATGAAGTGATAAATATATATGTAAGCTTAAATGTCACACCACAATGGAAATTAATAAGCACAGAGTAAGACCTGAGTCAAAACAGGGAGTATCCGGGAAATATTGTTTGTTAGAATAATGCAGCTAAATGTACCTTCAAGGGATACTCTTGCAACAGCATTGGCATATGCCGTGCCTCTTTCCTCAGACAGTGCAGTGAGCTTCGCAAAGGCCTGCAACATAATTTCGACAGTTGGGTCATGTTCTCAATCTTTTTCAGCTCCGGTCCACCGTATCAAAGTTAAGTTGGATACTGATGAAGTATCAACAATGAAAAACTTCAAGGCAGAAGACACTGTCCAGGAATGGCACATTTAAGTGACAAGGATGCACTAGAATCTCCAATCCAGTTGGAAGGAGAGTGTTTTTTTTTTTTTTTTGAAACAAAAACAAGGAATCAAAATACAGTTGAAGTCCAGAACAAAATCCCCAACTTAAGTTAGCTTGTCTAGATCTAGCTAAATTAGCCAAAAGATATGCTGTACTGTTCAGCCCACTAGAAATGCAAGACCAATAGACAGACACAAGGGAACCAGCAAGAATTAGCATGTCCCTCAAAGTTACATGAATGAACCAGGGGAAGTAAACAAGCCACCCGGTGGTTGGAACATGTAAAGGACTATCAAAATGTTCAAATGTTCCAAAGGAGTGATGTAGCTTCTTCTGATACCCATGATATGAAGTATGAGTCATAAAGACTGAAAAAAAGATGATCATCAAATTGTGAGGAGGTTACCTTGGTGTAAGGATCACCAGGTTCTCGATGCAGAAGGGGGCGAGAAGCAGTCCCTACAGCAGCAATCCGCCGAGCCAGAGCATCCAGAGGAACATCGAGCCAGACTGTTATCCCCTGCTTCATATATTTCCTGGCAATTAAAAAAACAGCACTCAGTTGACATTGCTTTTAATGAGGTTTTAGAAAAAGATTTATGTTGTATTATATACGCTACCAATTAATTGGACGAATTACAGCACCACCACCAGTCGCAACAACCAAACGGCGCATTGAAGACAAGTCCTTTAGAACTTCACTCTGGAGCATGACAAGGAAAAAGAACGGAAGAAATCACAAATTTGTGCTTAACACATTTGGCCACAAGATCTTTTATCCATCATGTTTGGTCAGATATCACTTTGGTCATAAGATATCATATTTGTAATCCATTAATCACAAAATATCATTGAAATTTCAAAGATGGAAGCACCTCATTGTCTCTGAAGAAGGCTTCACTATAGTCCTTAAATATCTGGGCAACAGAAGATACACCAACTGCCTGTTCAACCAATTTGTCACTGTGAACCACACATTAAAGATTAGATTACATGGAATAAATATAATATATATGAACAGTATACATTATCGAGAAAATGACACAAACCTGTCAAAGAAAGAATAGCATAGCACCTCTGATAAAATCTTTCCTACCGTACTCTTACCAGAACCCATCATTCCTGAAAGAAAGTACAAACACGCCAATTAAAACATCATAATCCATACAACAAGACAAGTATCTTACAATGAAAGTTGTTTAACCACTTCTAGCATGACAAATTCCCAAAACTGACCAACTAGATAGATGCAACGCCCATTCAAGTAGGGGAGAACTTCTTCCGACTTTCTCTGCAGTTAAACAAATATCAGGATCACAAAATGGTAAAGGACGATGTTGTTTAAGTCAATTATCAGAATAATAAAAAATCAAACCTTTAGTATGAGAGCTTCATCAAATGAGTTATGGATGTTCTCTGCCCCTGCGTGATTAAAAAAAAAGTTCTAAAGTGATTACCAATTAAAATGCAATTGTCAAACTTCAAAGGATAATTAAGAATGTCAAAGATAAGCATGTCGTTTGAAAAATATAGTTATCTAAACAATTGCATAATCAATATTTCCAAATTATCACAAAGAACAGTATAGTTATCTCAGCAATTGTATATTCAAGATTCTCAATGTGTTAATAAAGCATTTGCAGAAAGGCAACCTCACAGCTAGTGGAAAGGAAAGAAATTTACTCCACCTGAAAAAATAAAAATCACCCATAAAAAAAGCCAAAATCATGCAAATCATTTTCGAGTTAATGATGTGACACAAAAAAGGTTAAGAAAAGGAAAGGGCAAGAAAAGATGTGAGATATGGGAGGACAATGAGAACTCTTTCTACTTCAAGAGATACTAAGAGCTAATAGTTCGAAATACAAAAATTTGATAAGGTTTCAAAAACTAAAACACCCCACCAATCTTCCTTCTCCTTTTATAGATTCCCAATACATTGAATCCCTCAATCACCTAATTAATAAGTTACAATTTATTAAAAATCAAGCACAAATTACAATGCATGTTAAATTCATGGTGCATTATACTTTGAAAGTTTTTGAATTTTTATAATTATCGCAAGATACAAATCATTTTCTTGAAATTTGATAGGATTGAGCTTGGAATTTATTGTCTTGGAACTTAGGGGCATTCAATGCTCGCCATGCACTGCATCATCCTTGCCACTCGTCCACGAGTTATTGTCGTTATTACCATGGTACATTGATAATTCTTGAATGTTAAATGTTGAGTGAGTGCGAATGTTACGAGGAAGTTCAATCTTGTAAGTATTGTCATAATTCTCTTGAGAACTCAACAAAGACCAATTTCCTTCTCTTTGAGTTTATTGTAAGTTCATGTTGGAAAACGTTCTTTTTTCAAAAAGACCCAAGCAAAATCTCCTTCTTCAAAGATCTTCACATGACAATGCTTGTTGACCTTTTCTTTGTAAACTTGGTTGCTAGTTTTAAGCTTCTTCTTTACTTCTTTATGAATTTTTGTCATGGTAATAACAAAATCCTCTCCCTTTGAACTTAATAAAGGTGATTCAGGTACTTTAGCAAGATCTAGATAATGAGGTAAAATACGATTATAAACAATCTCAAATGGCCTCTTGCTCGTAGAATGATTAATCATAAAGTTATGAGTAAATTCAACACGAGGTAGCATGAGATCCCATTGTTTTGGATTTGTAGCAGATTACCCAAGGTTCTATTAACACACCACTTGCATAATTATAGCTTGAGCTTCTAGTGCCATGGGTTTCTTGACGTTCAAGGCGCACGGTAAACTCTTCAACTTGTCTCCTTAGTGCTTCAATTTCTGCATCCCTTTCATCTCTATCTGGTTGCATCATTTTTTTACCGCGTCGCCCTCTGCCCTTTCTAGTTTCTTTAAGAAAGAGGTACTCCAAAAGCATAGCAAGGCTCTAATACTAAATGATGTGAAACAAAAAAAAAAGGGAGAAGGAGAGGGTGAGGAAAGAAGTGCAATATGGGAGGACAAAGAGAACTCTCTCTATTTCAAGAGGTACTAAGAGCTAATAACTCCAAATACAAAAGTTTGATAAGGTTTCAAAAACTAGAATGCCCCACCAATCTTCCTTCCCCTTTTATAGATCTCTTGTATATTGAATCCCTCAGACACCTAATTAATGAGTCACAATTTACTAAAAGTCAAGCACAAATTACAATAAATATTAAATTCATGGTACATTATACTTTGATGGTTTTTGAATTTTTATAATTATCTCAAGATACGAATCATTTTCTTGAAATTTGATAGGGTTAAGTCTGGAATTTATTGTCTTAGAACTTGGGAGCATCCAATGCTCACCGTGCACTGCATCAGATAGGTTGTTTAGGCATTGCAGATTGGACAGATAGGTTGCACATATATAACCATGATGAGCCATATCTCATAGACTTTGCA